>NC_135537.1:1759295-2059295 GCF_045843805.1 Urocitellus parryii | reverse complement strand
AGGACTGAGGTCTCTGATGGGCAGGGACATAGCATAGGGTACGGTGGCACTCTCCTGCATCCCAGCCACTTGGAGGCTGAGACTGAAGGTCGGCTTGAGCCCAGGTATTCAGGGCCAACCTGTCAAACACAGCAACAGGCCCCCTCTTAAAAATAAATAAGCAGAAGGATTTCAAGTTCAAGGCCAGCCTCAGCAATTTAGCAAGACCCTAAGCAACTTAAAAAAACAAAATGGGGTGGGGATGTGGTTCAGTGGTTAAGTGCCCCTGGGTATAATCCATGATAATAACTAGATAAAAAAATAAATACCATTACACAGCAGCAGTATCTCACATTACAGCTCTGAAACCAGGTCACTGAACCAACTTAGCAAGTCATAGTGAGCATTTTTTTTTTTTTAAATGAATAGGACAGGAAAAAGCAGCAAAATATCCGGCTTTGAAATGCCTGTAACTCAGCAGTGGTTACGATCCCAACATCTCTTACTCCCATCACATTGAAGAGACTGCCTAAATGACCGGGAGAAGAGAAGTAGGCTCCGAGTGGCTCCAGGACAGGGCAAGGCGGGCAGTCACCACCCACTTCTGAGCACCTTGGCACATTAAAGATGTCTGAACGTCATGAACAGGCATAAGTGAACGAGGGAATGGGGCAAAGAACCATGAATGAGGACATTCTGAATGACAACAGTGGGGACAGAGGAAGACATGGACAGGGAGGAGACCACTGTGGAGGAAGGTGTAGCAGTGCGGCCAAGGTGCAGCCACCCTCCCTCTGGCCACGTCACAGGTCTGGAGGGCGAGCTGGCCCAGGAACTCACCTTTGGGCAGCTCGAGGCCAATGCCCTCGGCAGGCAGGGCTGGGCAGGAGAAGGTCTTGGCCACTGCCTGCTCCACAGGTGTGAGGGCCAAGGCCTGTGGCTTCCCGGAGCCCAGGCCAGGATCAGGCGTGGCCTTCTGGAGGTCGCCCAGCTTGCGCCGCACAACAGCACGCAGATCCCGCCACTTGTGCTTCAAGTCAACGACGTCACGGCGGCAGTAGCCCAGAGCATTCACGGCCTGCAGGATGCGGCTCCACACGCGGTACCTACGGGTGGCCTCGGCCTTCATCAGCCCCGTACCAAACAGCAGCTGGTGGTGCTTGCTGACCTTGGACACCAGCACCTCCGTCTCCTGCAGGCAGAAGTTGGGCTTCCTCTTCTTGGCCCGGCTGGCACTGGGTCCCGCCCTCCGGCCAGGGGGCCCCACAGCAGGGTCCTTCCTTGGACCAGAGGCAGGGGGTGAGGCGGGCTCCAGGGTCCGGCGGCCCTTGGAGGCAGCGCCTAGTCCTGGAAAGGCACCAAAGCGGGTGTTTAGGTCCCTGGACCTGGCGGGGGTGGCAGCTCGGCAGAGCTCCCAGGGCGCCTCCTCTGTGGTTGCTGCTTCAGGACACAGCTGCCTGCTCCTGACTACCTCCTTGCTGGGCACCCAGAGTCCTGGGCTCAAGACCCCCTAGCTTCCACTGGCCTGCCTGTCTTCCCTTCTTCTTCACCACCATGGCAGAAAGGCAGGGACAGCCACCCCTGGGCCCTGTCCATCCCGCTGGGGCTACCCCTAGGACAAACCCTGCCTGAGAACAGCCCTTGCCAGCAAAAGGCCAGAGTGCCATCTATACCTGGCCGCCTGCCAAAGCACAGCCTCATGAGCCCAGTGGGCACTGGCCTAGGTCTCCATGCCCATGCTGGAGCCACGGCAACAGCAGGAGAGAAAGCCCGATTTGCAGCACGCTCCCCTGCCACCCAGTGTGCCACAGCCCTCCCGCCCCAGCCCACCGGGGCCCCGGCCAGGCCAGCAAGCAGCACCAGAGCCTCCCTGTCTTTCCCTACCCACAAGCTTTGTCTCCAAGCTGTGGCTTCCTGGAGGCAAGGGCCCGGTCTACTTCCAAAAAAATACCCAGCTCTGTAGGAGCAAGGGTGGGCTTCCCACAGGTAGGGGCACAGCCCCCAATGCTGGAAGACTTTCGGGGCAGATTTTTTTAGGGTACCTAAGCCCCCTCAAGAGAAGCATGCAAGACCAACAGCTCTGCCCTGCCCCCCTGGCCAGTTCCCCTAGAAGCACCAAGAAGAGGCCTCTCTGGCAGGAGGAAAGTCCACCCAGGCCCTTCTGCAGAGGCCACCATCCCTGTGCCTCCTCCACCATACACCTGCCTGAGGGCTGCACTGCCCCAAACCATCCTGGTCTTATAGACTCTGCGAGGGGGCCCATGCCTCCTGGCTCACTGTCCAGAAATGGCCCACATATACTCCAGTTCTGGCCCTTGGGACAAGGAGACCAGCCAGGAGGGGAGTATTATGGTTTGGATGTGAAGTTTCCCCCAAAAGCTTATGTGTGAGACAATGCAAGAAGGTTCAGAGGAGAAATGATTGGATTGTGAGTCTTGACCCAATCAGTGAATTAATCCCTTAATGAGGATTATCTGAGTGGTAACTGGAGTGGTAGGGAATGGGTGGAGGAGGTGGGTCTTGGGGGCGTGGCCTTGGGGTATATATTTTGTATCTGGGGGATAGAAACTCTCTCTGCTTCCTGATCAACATGTGAGCGAGCTGCTTCCTTCTGCCAACTCTTCCACCATGCTGTTCCGCCTCCCCTCAAGCCCTGAGGAATGGAGCCGGCCTTCTATGGACTAAGACCTCTGTGAGCCTCTACAGTTGTTCTGGTCAGATCCTTTAGCCACAGCAGAGAAACAGCTAAGACAGGGAGGAGAGAGGGAAGGGTGCAATCTAGCTGCTCTAGGGGTGGAGGCTCCCACAGGACAAAGAACTGCACCAGGTGATCTTCAGAGACAGAGTAAGAGCAAATGCTCTGGACACCTGGGGAGAAAGGCCACAGAAGCAGCCTTGGCCAATCACAGACGGGGGTGATGCCCAGACCTATGCCTAGTGTCTGAGAACCTGCTGGGCCCCCTTCCCACGCTCTCCCTGCAGGAGACACAGTCTCCACCCAGCAGTCACTGCCCAGCACGACAGCCTAGGAGGAGGTACAGACCCTCAGTGACTGGGACCACCATTTGCTCAGCAGTGGGGACCCACGCTGCCCTGCCTGCACCCCCACCATCACACATCTCACCACGCCGGCACCCGGCCACCCCAGCCAGGCTGCAGGGCCCATTATCTCACAGGGATCCCCCAAACACCCCTACAAGGGCTGGTCCAGTCTGCTCACCTGAATCACACAAACCTTGAACTTGGGGGTGGACAAGCCTGGGACATTTATTGTTTTAGAGTAGAATAATACAAATTACATGCAGACAGTTAGGGCTGGGGCTGTAGCTCAGTGGTAGAGTGCCCACCTTGCACATGTGAGACACTAGGTTCAATCCTCAGCACCACACAAAAATAAATAAAGATAAATACTTTTTTAAAAATGCAGACGATTATGAATTTAAAAATAAATTATTTGCAACCAAGATATCCCCAGATGGGTCTGGGGCTGTAGCTCAGTAACAGAGCACTTGCCTAGCATGTGTGAGGCACTGGGTTCAACCCTTAGAACCACATAAAAAAATAAACAATTAAAGGCATGCTGTCCATCTACAACTATAAATTAAAAAAAAAAAAAAAAGATATCCCCAGATAAATGTTAACCTGTTAAAATACTGTATATGGCTTTGCTTCTTTTATTTACCACATTTGTCACTAATTGTAACACATAGCAAATCACTCAAGGTCCTTCAACACTGTGGTTTATTTTAATTTTTTGCAGGGGAGGGGGGTACTAAGAATTGAACCCTCTGCAACTAAGCTACATCCTCAGCCCCTTTTTATTTTTGTTTTGAACTTACAACCCTCTTGCCTTCACTCCCAAGTGGCTGGGTCATATCGGCTGTGCCAGTGCCCCACTGCACTAAGATTTTAGGGAGGTGTCAGACTGCATTATGGACTGCCACTTAGCAGACCGCACCCCTGCACTGGTACATACAGTCTTTCTAGTTGGCACTGTGAAACCATGCTATGGTGAGCACCTCTGCCTGCCTCACTGACTGTTCCCTAAGACGGAGTCCAAGAAGAGGCTGAGAGAGGGAACATTCCGGGCGCCCCAAGCTGGCTGCTCTGGGACCAGACAGTTCAACGGAGAACAAGCCCTAAAGCTGCATAATTACGGATAGGGAAACAGGACCTGGGTGCCCAGCAGAGCCTGGGTAAGTGTAGCTGTCCTCACCCTGCAGGCATGTGCCTCCACAGCTGTCTCTGTCTCCCTGCTGTCCTGCCTGGAAGTAACTGGGCCTCTACAGCCAGCCCCACCGAAGCCTTCACGGGCCAGCCACGGTAGAGGGGACTGCACCAAAGAGTGAGCTGAGTAAGACCCCACCAGCACCCTGACAAAGCCCCAGTGTGAAGAGTCAACGTGTCAAGACAACACCAGCCTTTTTCTGATAGAAATGAAATTACACTAGAAATCACTTTTAAAAGACATGAAAAAAATACATATGCTTAGAAATTAGTAAATCTATTTGTAAATAATTCCTGGGTCAAAGAAATCCTAATTGAAATTAGAAAATATTTAGAACTAAAAAATTTTTAAAATACTCTGTTTTTAAATGTGTGGTATTCAACTAAGTGTACCTCTTTGGAAATTTATTTATTTTAAATACTTTTATTAGGAAAGAATAAAAGCTGAGTATTGCCTATGAACAAGAAAAACATCCAATCTGCAAGTCAGAAAAAATAAAATGGCATCAATTCGAGAAAAGGGGAGGAAAATAAAGAAAATACAAGCAGAAACTAATTAAATTTTGAAGCTAACATGTAGCAGAAAGATGAAGAAAGTCAGAAGTCACATCACAGAGAGATTTGTACACCTATTTCAAAGAGGAAAATGGGAAGGCGAGCACACTGTCAGGAGTGAGGGGACATCACTCGGACACTGACAACCTGCGTCAAACAAGGGCGACTGGCCACTGCATGCCTCCTAGGGCCCTGGCTACACAGGAAGCAACTCACTCAACCTGGACCCCAGGTGGCCCAGCACAGGGGCCAACTCGCCTGCTACCTTCAGATGGTGCTGGGCCCAGAGCAGGCTATTTGGAGTCTGCGCTCCAGCCCACGCAGGGTGCTGCCCACGTGGCACCTGGCCAGGACAAGCTCTGTGCACATTCCTTCCACTTCAATACACGGGAACATCTGGATGAAGCAGATGCTTTTCCAGAAAATGCCACTTAACAAAATGATCCAAGGAGAAACAAAAACCTGAACAGTTTTTTACTACAAGAGAACTTAACAGGAAGTCAGAACTCCTACAAACAAAACCAGTCTCCCAGCAAAATCCCAGAAACACACAGTCCTATGTGCCCACAAATTCACAGGAATACATGAGGGTCGTGACTCAGGACGGTTCGGCCCGACTTTTCACTGTAAGTGGGAAAGTAGTTACTAGAAATCAAGGTCTTTTCCTGGGCTGGTGACACACAGGGGACCCTCCCCTGCAATGCTGGGCAGATCCAGGCAATCCCACGATCACCAAGGAAGCTACCACAACTCCACAGGTTGCTGTGCTGCCTCAGCCTTCTGGACACCATGCCTTGAGGTCCTGCACCTGGTGTCTGCAGACGCCAGTCTCTGTGCATCAGGAGTCAACACTTCATTAAGACAGCCTTGGTGTGAGGCCATCTGCTCCCAGCTGTAGGTACTGCAGGGTCCTGAGCACCTCAAGGAGACTGGGCACGCCAGGGAGGAACACCAGCACATTCACGCTCATGATGGCTCATGGGGGCAGGACCCTTCGTAAGTCAGGGCACCATCTGCAGTCACCAATTCCGTCAAACCTTGGAGAGAGGCTCCAGCTAGCTCAGGAAGGGAAGAAAACAAACAGGATGAAGCCAGGCACAGGAAGAGACAACGACGTCATCTTACAGGAAACTGAGGAGATGCCGCGGACAAGTCACGGCCATTTGGGAGAGGAGTTTAGCAGAAGCTGTGTGCAGAACAGTGGGCAGAGGTCGGCCACACTCCACAGAAGCCTGCTCCCTCCAGCAAACAGACCTTGAGGCAAAAGAAATCGAGATGGAGGCACCCAGGTGATCAGAGGCTCAGAAGGCACACAGAAGTGTCACAAGAACAGCCATGGGAGAGCTCAGTGACCCAGCATCGAGGCTGAGACACGCTGCAGCACTGGAACCCTGTCACTGGAGACAACTAGATGTTCAGGCCAGGTGACCAGAAGCCTGACTCGTCAGGGTTCGGGAGGGTACAGACAAGCTCAGCCGGGCAGGAGTGGGGGGTAGCAACAGAGACCACAGAAGGCTGCCCTGGGGGTAGACACATCACCATGTCTACTTTTGTAGGTTTGAAAGTATCCATGTTTAAAAAGTTAAAAGAGCAAAACATTTAAATTAAATAAAATCTCTGGACGCTGCTTTTTAAAATAACAACTGTATATGTACACAGCAACAAACATTTGGAGAAGTGTCATACTCTGAAGAGTACCACCGAAAATAGCAGCCAAATAGCAGCAGGTTTTTGTTGTTCTTCTTCTGTTGAAACAAATTTAAGATATGTAAATCTTCATGGAGAAAATGACAAGGCTCTATCAAAAGACGTGAAAGAAGACCACACATCCAAAGACGACACGCCGCCGTGGGCTCAGGGTAGGAGGTCCCCGTGCAGGCTCGTGCCTCGGCAGGCGGACCCAGAGCCAGCCAGCCAAACCCAGGAATGTGACACACTGATTCTCAACTTCATGTTCAATAACAGAAAGCCCAAAATACATAAGGCATTTCTATACTGCAATGAGAAGGGCAACCTGCCCTGGAAAACAGAGAATTACGAGAAAGCTGCAAAAATCAAGACGGATTTAACACCAGAATAGAAAACTGACCGAGAGGCCCCAAGGGACACTGGCTCTCCTTGGCCAGTGCTGCAGGTCTGCAGAAAAAGGAGGAACACACGGTCTGGACCATTTGCTGCTCAAATCGTGGAAAAAACGTTAGAGTCCCTCTCCCTGCTCACACGACCTCACGCCATCAACGAGGTCACTTTCCTGGAGAACACAAAGGCACATCACTAAACCAACTGACAGGAGAGTGGTGTGGGTGAGAGGAGTGGGAATTCCTGCCCACAGCAGGCACGACCCACGGGGGTGTCCACAGCACGTCATTGAGGGTTTCCGTCCCCAACACAGAGGAAATGTAGAAGAACAAGACAAATCCAAGATAAAAACAAGAGCAATGAGCTACAGGAAAGACCTCAGGGCCCAGTAAACATGAAAGGTCACCCACCTGAGCTAGGAAAACAGACTGAGGCCAGACAGACCACCTCACACCCACATGCGTGAACTGGCAACAGCCTGGCAACATCCCTGTCCAACACCATTTGGTGCTGACAAAGACATGGAGTGGGGCCGGAGGAAGAGGGTGGGCGGCATGAGAAGAGCAGGCAGGACTGCGACCCTCGTTCCACCCCGAAGACTCTGGCCACTGTCTGTGCTGGCATGGAAAGGGAAGCAACCTGGGCGTCCCTCAGACATGGAGCTGGCAGAGATGCCACAGTGCACTGTGGAGCTGCATGCAGAGCACCGGGAGAATGAGCCCAAGGAGCCCTGGCCGTGTCTTTGGCCTCAGGAACAAAATGCAGAGGAGAAGTAAGTCCCAGAACTACACGAATACCACTCGATAAGGCCCAAAGCCATTTCGAAACCAGCACTAAGGAAACACAGCAACACACACAGACCTCGGGGCCGGAGGGAGGGAGGCGGGCTGAAAGGGCATGTGCAGATCTGTAGCCCAGGATCGATGAATTCTGCACCTGAACCACGAGCGTGCACCGCACACAGGGCCCTGAGAACACATGCAAACCAAGGGCCCAGAAAGGCGCTCGCCCTGCACCCTGCCGAGAACCCTGAGGGCTACCCCAGCCCCAAGGAAGGAGGCATGTGACAGGACACTGTCCTGCTGCCCTTCCACCCACGTCTCTCACTGCCACCCCTCCCAGGCTCCAGTTGATGGCTCATAGACTGTCCCCATTCCAAGGCTCCTTCACCTCCTCGGCTCAAGCAGCCCTGGCTAGCCAGCCCAGTCTTGCTCTTCACACAGTTCACGGCACCCATGTGAGGTGATCTCAGAAACTCTCCCAGGCAGGATGTGACCCTAGGGCATGGGGCTCACCTGCTTCTTCTCCCCCATGCCTCTAGCTCCTAGAACACAGCCTGGCACACAACACTCGGCAGTGGAGAAGAGGAGGCTGGGGGTGGAGGAGCCTGGGCAGCTGCTGTTCTGAGGGAAGAGGAAGGGGAGGTCCTGTAGGGCAGTGGCCCCATGAGGAAGAGGGAGGTGGCCACTTCTGATGAGGTCTGGGACCCTCACCCTTCCTGCACCATCCACTTCCCACCACAAGTGAGAAAAACACCAGCCCCACTCTTTGCTAGAGACGCAGAGCTAAAAGTCAAGGACAAGCCCAGTGGTGGCCCATGCCTGGCCTCCTCCTCTGAACAGGCAGCCTGGGGAACTGAGCCCTGGCCAGGAGCCTGGAGGGCCACAGGGAAGAGAGTCCCCAACCCACAGAGAAGCCCCCACCTGAAACTCAGTGGAGTCAGGCCCAACACACATAGGCTTGCAGCAGCCGCTAGGCTGAACCTATGGCCTGGCCCAGAGCCGGGGGAGGTGAGCAGAGAGCTCAGGCACCCCAAACTCCATGTCTTTCCTCACCTCAAGATGGCAGCTCATGAGGCTGCCCTCCACCAGAGACTGCAGCCGGACGAGCCTGGCAGCCAGGGCGTGCCTAACAAGGGAGCCAGGGGTGCCTTACAGGTCACACCCACATGTGTAAAACTGACCACAGCCTGGCAAACAGCCAGCTCTACAGGGGGCTGAACAGGGAAGTGGCCATGAGACCCAAGGCGGGGCCAGGTGCAGGGGACGGGGCCAAGAGCTCAGTGACGCACACAGGCAGGGCTCTGGCACTCAGAAGTGTCAGGGTAGATCTCAGTCCTGCCCTGCACCAGCCGCACAGCCCCAGGGAGCTGTCATC
Source organism: Urocitellus parryii (assembly GCF_045843805.1). NCBI lineage: Eukaryota > Metazoa > Chordata > Mammalia > Rodentia > Sciuridae > Urocitellus > Urocitellus parryii. The sequence goes on along the minus strand of NC_135537.1, from coordinate 2,050,298 downwards.
CCCCGAGTGAGGGCTCAGTTTTCTTCTCCACATGCTACACAAATGGTCACCTGCTCGCGGCAGCATCAAGAAGGGTGGATGTCATCATTCATGCGCTCAGCCACGACCAGACACCCGGGCACCATCGACAGTTCAGCACTGAGCGCCAGCTCCTCACCCCACAGGAAGGCTGACCCCACAGTCTGCCCCCACACAGGACAGCCCCTCAGTCTGTACACTCCCCTGCCTCTGGAGCTCAGCAGCCACAGCAGTCTCTGGTCACGGGCCACACTCCTCAGGGAACATGACATGGAGAAAACCTGCCCATTGTCACCATGCCCACCTATCCTAGGTGCCAGCTGTGTGTCTTTACCTGGAGGCTGACAGCCTTGCCTTGAGGATCCCCTGAAAGGTCCACGGGTCCCCAGGCCACCTCCGCTGGTGATGGACCCATACGACATCTTCTCACAGCAGAAAGGGCAGGCAGCTTCCTCAAGAGCTACAAGAAACACAAAAACTGGGGAGGGAAAGAAGAAAAAGAGAAGGGGTTAAATCCAGATCCAAGGTGGAGAGGGGCTTCATGCCCATCGTGAGCCTGGGTCCTCTGTGTCTTTTTCCAGCTGAACCCTTAGGTTCACGGCAGCCTCCAGGGAGTGGCTCCACCAAGCCCCTTACAGCAGCCACTTACTCCATGGAAACACGGCCCTGAGGAAGACACGCCCGAGCTCTCCCTGCAGAAGTCCCATGGGAGCCCTACTCCCCTATTCCCACTCCACCAAGTTTCTGGGTGGCTGGCTTTCCCCTGGCTTGCCCGCATGGATTGGTGCTGCCCAGGAGCTGAGGCTGCCGGCTGCATCTCTGCCTCCAGCACCGTCTGCCTGAGCGGCCCCTAGTGGATGGCAAAGCAGGGTCAGGCTGCAGAGGGGATCTGACCAGCCATTTGTTAACCTGCGCCCCTCTCCATAAGCCACTGATCCCTCTGGGCCTCAGTTTCTTCCTCTCTAAAATTAGGGCAGTGAAAGTACCTACTCCCCAGGTTTGTTAGGAGCCGTGGCACACATGACATGCTCAGGGCACCCAGCTCTCAACTCCACAGTGACACCAGCCACCCGGTGGCTTGGCACCCTGCATCCAAACCAAGCCATGACCAGGGGCCATGAGATACTCTCTGGCTGGACGCGGCCAGAGCAGCGCCTCCAGGCTCCCAGACCCTAAGGTGGTCCCTGTGCATGCCTCCCCGGGGGACGCCCCAGCCCTCCAGATCCAGCTTGTCACTTGTCACGCCTGCAGTCTGGCCAGCCTCAGTTCTGAAGACCCTACAGTGACCACCCACAAACCATGCAGCCCTGCAGGAAGAGGGGGTCTGGAGCAGAGGGAGCTAGATGCACAGAGAGTCAGAAGCAAGCCTGAGTCCCAGCACCTGAGGATCCCCAAGGAGTCTACCTGGGATCAGCTCCTGGGCATGGTCGCACTGTCATCCACCAAAGCAGTGGCAGCAGGGACTCCAAGCATCCTGGTCTCAGGCCCCCAGGACACTGCTAAGAATCACTGAGGCCCAAAGAGCTTTAGTTTATGTGGAGTCTATCCACAGATATTTACTCGTCTGAAATTAAACAGACTTTTCAGTTGTTTGTTAATTCATTTATCCTAACCTAGATATTTTTATGGAAAATGACTACAGTTTTCAAAGCACAGCACCTCAGTGAGAGCCTCCTGGGCTCATGTCAGTCTCTAGGCAGGCTCGGCCACACACCTGGGTCTGGGGCCAGCCGCATCCTCATACTGATCGGGTCGCTGGGTATAAAGAAGTCCAGCTCTGCAGGAGATACCGTTGGCAGAGGGACCCTGCAAGCCCCAGGGAACCCTGGGGACCTGCCTGAGGCCTTGTGCCCTGTGGGCGGGGAGGAGGGCTCAGGGGCTGGCTGGGGAAGAGGCTGTGGAGGTCTGCTGCCCAGAGGGGCTTAGGGAGCCCAGGGGCTCCATGTGAGATCAGGTCACATGAGGCAGACCTCAGCCCTCGAGGAGCCCTCCACAGCAGGGCCTCCTAGGGGGACCTAGTGGGTACAGCAAGGACACACGGGGACCCAACTTGAAGAGGAGAGAAACTCTTCAGAAAAGAAACAGTAGAGAGCTGACAGTTCACGGACAGCACTCCCACACACCAGCACTCATCTGAGTCCACCACCTTCATAGGCTCCAGCGCTGTGAGATGGCAAGGTCACCTTTGCCTTGCAGGGTGTGGAAACGGAGGCCCAGAGACAGGGGATAACTTGCCCAAGGTCACACAGCTGGTAACTGGAGGAGACAGGCTTCAGAGCCAGGCAGTCTGGCTGCAGTGCCCAGACACAACTGCACTGTCCCCCACCCCCCAAGGAAGAAGGCCCCACAGTCCCATGGAGACTTGAGGACTTCAGGGTGTACTCCATAAAAACCAGGGGTCACCTAAGGAAGGAAGTCAGCTGGGACTGCCTAAACCAGAGGCAGGAAAGGGAACGAGGACTGCGGCTGAACAAGGTGGGCAACCCACTGACCATGCCCCAAGGAAGGTTCTGGACAGACTTCCTCATGAAGATGAGACAACAAACCACTGATATGAAGAAACATGAGACAGAGTGAAAGAGGGTTCTCTGTCTAGGACCCAAGCACAGAAGGCAATCAGGAACCCAAGGAAACCAGAAAGGCAGGCAGGAGATGAGAAGTGGCGTGGCATGTGCACAGTATGCTTGGATGCCACCAGCGTAACATGTGCAAGTGTGTGCGTGTGTACACACACGTGTGCATGAGTGCCTGAGGGGGCGTGCGTGCCTGTAACTGTACACACGGGTGTGAAAAGAGACTTCAATCTCCACATCTTGCAAGTCAATATAATGCCTAAATGCTTTAAAAAAATCAAGTAGCAATGCAGCATTTAGAGAAAAGATAAACATCAAAAGAATCTACTCTCAGAATCAGACGTACTCGACTCTGGGGAGGGCAAAAGAGGAGCACCAGGGATTGCTGTTTTTCTTAATTAATCTTGTAGAATGCATTTACTCTCTAAACTATATGCATGTACAACTTTAGAGTACTAAAGATCATTTGCAAGATTCCAGTGAAACATCATGCAGACAAATTTGCCTGGAGATGAGGTGGAGGGCTGCTGGGGGCTCCCTTAGCAGACAGGAGTCAGGCAGAACCCAATGCTGTGCTCCAGCCCTTGGAAGATGCCCCAGAGCCCCTCACTTTGCCATGTACACCCTCCCACAGATACGCCCCGCATGCCCACTGGGCTCCAGGCACTGTCACGATATGTGCAGTGCAGGCCTGCCTGGCATCAGCCCAACCAGCCTGAGAACTCCAAAAGGGCCTCCCGCAAGCTTGGGGAGCTACAGCCCCAGACAGGGAAGTCCAGCCGCTCAGGAGGTGCTGAGCTCAAAGGGCACTCTCGCCTGTGAGGGCATCTGGACACTCCTAAGAATGACAGACAGCAGTGGCCAGAAGTGACGGACATGAGGAGAGCTGGTGGGGAGTGGGTCTCCTGCTGCTCCAGTACCAAGAATGGACTGCTGGCAGGACACCAGTGGGACTGCTGCTGGGGCTGGGCTCTGGGGGGGCAGAGCAGTGGAGCTAGCAAAGGGCTGGCAGAACCCAGGGAGGGAGGAAGGACGACCAGCCCCGGGTTCCTTCCCGCTGAGAAAGCAGGTGGGCTGTGCTGTGCCCTCCCCACTCCAGAAAAGAAGGGGCAGCTGTTTATGCTCGAAGGACCCCAAGGAGCTCAGCAGATGACTGAAGCCCTGGGTGGGCTGCACAGAGGCGGGGTCTGCTGTGTGAATTCCTATGGAGACATCCTGGAAGAGAAGCTGCCGCAGGGTCAACACAGGAGGGCCAGGCAAGGCGGGCAGGGGACGAGAGGCCCAGATAGCCTCTGAGGGTGGGTGCAGTTACCGTGAGTTGCTGCCAAGGGCAGAGGGTCTGCTGGATTTCATGAGAAGGGGGCACAAGAAAACTTGATGAGGGTCTGAGAGAGGTGGGAGAGTCCTTAGACTGAAGTGGGAAGGGATTCAGAACTCCAGGCACAACTGCAGAGGGTTAGCTGGAAAGGGGCTGAGCAGCCCCAGCACCAGGACCCACCAGGTGCAAGAGAAGCCCTGGGCGGCCTGCTCTCCAGCAGGCCGCGACAGTAGGCCCCACCTCATCCAGCTTGCAAGTCCATTCTGCTGAGTGATGGAAGGTGTCGACACCTCTGTGTCTGCTCAGCCCAGCCTGCTGGAGAAGCACAGCGAGTCTCAGCAGCAGAGGAGGCTGGCCTGAGTACACAAATGCCTCCTGGCCAGCACCCTGGGCCCCAGGGGACACCTGAAATCCACAGGGGCAGGTCCCATTTCTGAGAGACAAGAACACATGGGGTACTCAGCCCCACCAACCCAAACTGGGAGTTTGGCACCCCTGTCTCCAGCATCCCACCTGTCCCCCTCCCCCAGGCCCCAGAGCCAACAGGGCGATCTAGGAGCAGTTTTGAGTGGCCCAGGAAGCACAGCCAACGCACATCCCAGCACCTAATGCCCCGCACTTTGAAACCACGAGGCAGGCACCTGTGCCCTCACAGGCTTCAGGAAGCTGGCCATGCCTCAGCTCATGCTGAACCCAGCCCTGCCATCTGGGGACCCTGCCCCCCCATGCCCAGGCTGTCCCCTACCTCAGAGCCTCCACCCAGGCTGTGTCCTTGACTTCATCCCTGCAGTTTCTACCCATCAACCCCACAGGCCAGCCAGGGGCTCCCACCCCACTTCCCGCCCATGCCTGACCTCAGGGTCCCATGCTGACCCCCCACCATGCCAGGCAACTCTCTTCTCCATGAAACACACATTTCTACTTGGCAGGATACTGCCTGCCACCCTTCCTGAGGGAGCCAGGCACCCTCAGAAGCCACACCTGCCTGTGCCCAGCCCCAGTGCAGTCCTCATCCATCCACTTGTTGTGACAATCAGCCAAATCCTAGCAAGCCAAGACACCAGGGCCCAGAGCAAGGTGGCCTCCAGGCTCCGTGCCTGGCCTTTTACTGAGAGGCAGAAGAACAAGATTCCTAGTCCTCACCAGGGACCAAAGTGTGACCTTAGGAACTGGGCACAGCTCACATCCCTGAGCAACCCCACGACTCTGAGATTGGCACTCACAGGGGTCTCATGTACAAAGCAACCAAAGAGACACCAGGAGATGACATGACGGGCCCCAGGCTGCCCACCTCACCTGCACCCTGCCCAGGTGCCTTGCTCACGTGAGTGTCTTTAATCCTCATGGCTCCCTGCAGCGCTAAGTATAACCCCATTTTAAAAAGAGGAAAACCAGGCTCAACCCGCCCAAGGTCACTCCCAAGTGCCAAAGCAGACTGAACAAGCAGGAAGGCAATCAGACTCTCACTGCAACACACAGCTTCAGTTCCAGCTAGACCATGCTGCCTACATCACCGGCCACCTGGAAGACAGGCAGTGCCCTCCCGTTGGCAAGGTTGAGCAAGGCTTTACCCAGGACTCGAGAGCCTCCAGGACGGGACCAGCACAGGGAAGCGCATCTGTGCCTAAGCACAAGAGGCAGGGGCACTGCAGGGCACAGAAAGAGGGGACGAGCCGTGGGTGGGCCAGGCAGTCGGGGCTCCAGGCTGGCTGGCATGGCTCTTTCCACAATGCTCCGACTCCTCGCGTGGCCCAGGGTGCTAAGAGTTTCGGACACTGTGATGCACCAGAGGCTTCCAGGAGGCGGCGGGCCAGGACAGAGCGAGGGATCCAGCGAGAGCCAGCACTCAGAAAGGCGGGGCTGGGCAGCAAGAGGAAGGGCTAGGAGGCCAGGAGAGAGGTGGGGCAAGGCCTGGGGGATCTGAGAGGTCCTCCGCAGAGCGTGGAGGCCAGAGTGGGCAATGGTGAGCTAGACAAAGAGAGAGGGAGGGAGGGAGGGCTGGACAAAGGCTGCAGAGGCCGTGTGCAGCCCAAGCAGGCGGAAGCTGGCAGCAGGGCCAGGCAGGAGGGGTGGGCGGAAGCTGCCAGGCTGTTGTACCCAAAAATGGCCCCAAACCCGGGGCTGCCTGACTAAGGTTGAACAGAGGGCAGAGACAATGCCCACTTGCTCCTGAGGAGGCCTCCTACCACGCTGCTTCCGTGATCACCGGCCAAAGCCTGCCACCAGTTCCTCCAGCCTCAAGCCCTCAGGCTGGCGCCAGACTCCTCCCAGGGACCCCAGCTCCCTGCCAGCCTGAAGGGAGCTGTCTGTCCTCATACTGCGCAGATCCTGTTTACAAGGTGCCAGAGGAAGTGGGGGTGCCAGGGAACGCCCCCCTCAGCCCTGCTCCCAGGTCCAGGAGCAGAGTGACGCCAGTCAGCAGATTGCCGGTCAGCCCTCCCAGCCCAGCGCAAGCTGGGGTCCCAGCACTCAGACCCCTGAACCAGCACACAGGGCTCAGGCCCCCTGGCCAGGCTCCCAAGACAGCATCCCAGAAAGGACCCCGGCCTCTGGCAGAGGGATGACTGGGCCCCCTCAGACAAGGAATCCCCCAGGCTGGGGCTACCCTTCCTAGCAGCAGACAAGGAACCACGTTCCCTGGAACAGGGTCCCCAGAATGCCCCCTGCCTCCCTATGGCTGAGGGGTCTCCCAGCTAGGAAGCAGGTCTTCTATGGGTCACAAGGAGACGTGGCAGCTACAATCCTGTTTTCCCTGCCAGATGGGCAGTAGTGCTCCCTCCAGAGCTAGGCAAGGGGTCAGTCAGCTCACGTCACAAGAACCCAATCCCTGCTGCCCAGACCCCAAGCCCCGTGAGACACAGAGCAGAACTGGATAGGCCTGGCCTGCCTGAGAGGGTCTCATGCTGCAGTTGACAGACACAGAAGTTGATGATGCTTGTCAAATGGGGGAGGAAAAGATGAACTGCTGAAAGGGAGGGCACAGCCAGGGACAGACACCCTGATAACTCAAGCCACTGCTTCTCAGGTGATCTCAGGGCTGAGCTCTGGCCAGGATATGCAGAGGCAGAGGTGACAGGAGGGAGCACTACTGTGTCCCCAGGAGCAAAGGGCAAAGACACGAGCCAGGGCCCTACATCAACTAGGAGCCAGACCCTTACAGATGCAACCTCTGACCTCCTGTGGGGTCAGAGACCCGTGAGGAATTAAAGACACTCACATGAGCAAGGCACTGGACAGGGTGCAGGTGAGGTGGGCAGATCATGAGGACATGAAATCCCTGGGGCCGATTCTGGCCCCAGGTGGGCTGGGCTCACACCTGTGTACTCCCCATCTCTCCAGAGAACAAATGGTGGCACAGGATGGCATTTAACTCCTCCCCAAGAATCTCAGCTCCAGCCTGCCCAGTGCATAGAGGGAGGGATGCTGCCTTCGTGTTCATCCCAACTGCACCTGTGCAGAACTCCACGGAGAAAAAGAGTCAGCAACAAACAATGGGGTTGAGAGCGGGTGAGGTCCAGGTCAAGGGCAGCTCTCACTGCAGAGCACTGAGAACCCCTGGCCCTGTCACACACAGGGCAGGCACAGGCTGCACCAGAGCCACGAAAACTTGCTCGTGAAGCCTGCCTGCGGGGAAAACCACTTTCCAGAGCAAAGGTGAAGAGGAGAAGTTGAGGGCTGAGGCTGGGGCTCAGTGGTAGAGAACCTGTCTAGCATGTGTGAGGCACTGGGTTCGAGTCTCAGCACCACATACAAATAAATAAAGGTCCATCAACAACTAAAAAAATTAAAACAAAAAGAGAGAGAGAGAAGATGAAGGAGGGGGCTGGGAGCCCGGGCGCCAGTTTCCGGAGGGGTGTGCTCTGCAGGGGCCCCTCCAGCCAAGGTCCCTCCAGGGCAGCTCCTGCAGGCAGGAACAGGCACCGCACAGTGAGGGCAGCAGCAGGCAGCACTGGGGCCTCACCCACGGCCTGGCTCAGCCTAATGAGCCCCTGTTTACAGCAGCTGGCACTCTCAAGGCCTAACACACAGCCAGCCTCTCTGGGTCTTGGCTCAGTCTGAGGCAGAGAACACAGTCCCAGCACAGGAGCAGAACCTAGGGCCAGGTCACACGGCTCAGCCTTGACAGCCACACCTCACCCAGCCCTGTGGCCTCCAACCTCAGTTTCCTCACCTCTAACGTGGAGTCAGAAGGACGACCCCAGGAGGTGAGCATGCAGACCAGCGTGGCAGCCATGCGGCCCAAGAAGGAGCCTCAGGCACTGACGGCCCCTAACACCTGGAAGGGAGAAGGCCTCTGAGTCCCAGCAGCCAGCACACCGGGCTGACAGAGGCCACGTAGCAGCCACCACCTGGAACCATGTGCTGTCTCCCACCTGCTGCTTCAAGCTGCAGGCGTGAGGCTCCCCGTGCCGCGGTGTCTGCCAGGGAGTAGGGAGGCTGCCTGCACTGCTCCACCCTGAGCCCCGTGGCCAGCGCCAGCCCTGGCCGCACTGCTCAGAGCTCAGCAGCTCCCCCTGGGAAGGCGGCACTGGGGGCCACGACTCCACACAGCTCCCACCCACAGGAGTCCAGGATGGTGCGCTACCCGGCTGCTGCCCTGCCCAGGGCCAGGCAGACAGCCTGAATCAGCCCACACAGGAGCCTTCAAGCTGACTAACGCCATCTGGACCCCCACCTCCCTCCACTGGCCACTGCCTCCCCAGGATGGCGTCAGCTCCACAAATGTGTCCTTAGGACACGAAGCCAGAAGGCACACAGAGACCTCAGAGTGAAAACCACCACCTCACAGGAGGCAGGGGTCATCCGGCAGCAAGCCCTGACTCACCACAGCCCGAGCCCCGAGTCTGGCTACACCTGGTCCCCAAACTACAATGTTGTATAGACCCGTTTAGGGGACCACGGGCCAGCTGAGGGAACACAAGCACCGGTACCGGGAATTCCTGATGTAAAGCAAGCCCAGTTCTTAAGACAAGAAAAGGGAACTCGAGAAGGAAAGTGCTGAGCAGAGTGAGGCAGCCAGGAGCTGGGCAGGGTTGCCGACCCCCAGCGGCAGTGCCTCCTGCCACCCAGCTTACGTGCCACGCCCTCTGCACCAGGCACGAGGGTCTCAGGTGCGTCCTTACGTGGGTTCCCCTCTGAAGGAGCGATGGAGGAAGGGTCCATAGCACCCCTGGCCATACCCCGAGGCCAAGCATTCCTTCACAAGTTCCCCAAGCAGGGGCACTTGATGAGAACTTGAGGTGTCCGTATGAATCTGCTATTTTTTTTATTTTTATTTTATTTAAAGTGGATACAATATCTTTATTTTATTTTTATGTGGTGCTGAGGATCGAACCCAGTGCCTCTCGCATGGTAGGGGAGTATTCTACCTCTGAGCCACAGCCCCAGCCCTGAATCTGCTATTTTTAATATACAGAAAAATACAGATACAGATGTGCGCGGGTTTATGTATCACCTGCTCACACACATTTGTGTAGTTCTATAATGGCAGCTAGCCTCTTCCTAGTTTAGTCCAATGACAGGGCAGAGATGCCAGCGCACCCCATGACAATGAGCATACCCAGCATATAAATCTTGGCTACTAAACACTCTTCTTCATCAAAAAAGAATCGCAAGGAATTAAGACCCCTTGGAGAAGTATTGGATTCTAGAGCTGCAGGGGAAAAGTAATAGACAGGCCGGGAGCACCTAGGTCCACAAATGACCACGGAGGTGCCCAGGTAAGGCAGGGCCGTCTTAGAAACACACAACACCGGCCTGGAAAAGCCTCCCTGGCCATGTCTGGAACAGTCAGTCTGAGCATGAAAAGGCAGTGACAAGGAGAAGTACAACTCGCTGAATAAAGACCCACGAGCCCACATCAGCAAGCAGGAAAGAGGAGGAGAGCTCTCCCTCATAGCGCAGGCGGCTGCGACCAAAGAGGAAGGTGGTTCCCACCATCACGATGCGAAGGTCCTGCGGACGGACAGAAGCCAGCCAGTGGAGAGTGGACATCAGGACACAGGACAGGATACTCACGTGGCCTCAAAGTGTCTTATTAATTAAAAATGGAAAAAGTAACTACATAGGAGAAGCCCAGCAGACCCCATGTTGCCACCGCCCCCAAGGGGACAAGCCAGCCCCACACAATGCTCCTGCCTAAAGTACACACCCAGGGAAAGAGCGGGAACACCACTGAGAAGGAGAGGAAGCAGCCCTCAGAGGAGTCGTGTCGGGAAACCAGCCAGACCAAGAGCTGTCCTGCGTGAAGGGTGTCCAAGAGGCAGGGTCCCAGAGGCACACGCCTGGGCACCCCTTGGCAGCACAGGACCACTCACGAGGTCTATCCTTCGAACAGCAGCAAGATCTCAAGGCCACAAGGCCAGTCTGATTAGGACTATGGCACTGGCATCAGCACAGGTGACATCTAAAATGCTTTCTAAAACCAAGCAATCCCTTCCACTTAAAAACAACCCGCTAAACAACTCCTGGAAGAAAAGGAAAAATACAAACTAAAATGAAGGAATTTTCAAAAAATAATAATGAAAATACAACATAGGGAAATCAATAGGATAAATTTAAAGCAGGAATCAGAGTGAATATGTAACTCTAAATATTTCTATGAAAAAAGAAAAACAGGGTTGGGGATGTGGCTCAAGCGGTAGCGCACTCGCCTGGCATGCGTGCGGCCCGGGTTCGATCCTCAGCACCACATACCAACAAAGATGTTGTGTCCGCCGAGAACTAAGAAAATAAATAAATAAATATTAAAAATTAAAAAAAAAAAGAAAAAAGAAAAACAAATTCACTAAATTCTGAGCTCAAAAGGTTAAAAAATATTAATAATAATTCAAAACAGCCACAAGGAAGGAAATAATACAAATAAAAGCAAAAACCAATGAAGTAGAAAATGGAAAATAATCAACCTAATTAATAAATCAAAATGCTATTTTCTAAAAAACTACTAACAAAAAAACAACCCCGAGCCAAGTTAACCGAGAAATAAAGGAGCAACATAACTACACAACACACCAAGCTACACGGGAGGAGTGACCTCCGAGAGAAAGCGCTGAGGACCAGAGGCTCTGCTCTGCACAGGGCCTCTCTCCAAGGGGACTGTGAGCGGCACTGTCGCAGGTCAGAGAAGTCAGCCAAAAGTGGCTCTGGACACAAAGGCTTCGGCCCACTGTTCCAACAGAAAAAACACAAGTTTTCAAATCTGCCCCAACGAAAGAGCCGCAGGACCTGAAGGTTTTGAAGAAGAATTTGGCCAAGTCTGTCCACTGACAACAAAAGAAAAGTCCCCTATTCTTTTTAATGATACCAGTAAGACACATGCATAACACTGACACATTGATTCCAAAAGCTGGCACAAGACAGTTCAAGAAAGAAAGTGGGGGGCGGGCAGACTGTAAGCCAATGTCATAAAGAGCAATGCAAAAATACTAAATAAAACACTAAGAAATAAGAGTCAAAGTCCCACCTGCCAGTTTTTCCAGGAACGCAAGGCTGGTTCAGCACGGGGGTGCCCATTACTGTAACACACCTTAACAATAAACCTGCAGGAAAACCCTCATGAGGTTCTCCGTGGGTGCTACCAACCGTATCCATGAAACTCAACAAACACTCCTGCCTGATGAAATACATACCATTCATCCTGAGTGGGTGCCTCATTCAGCAGGAAAACACCCGGAGCCATTCGCAAGGATCAGGAGATGGAGAAGCCACCACATCTAGTACCTCTCAGCACCCTTCTGGTGGGCTAGCCAGTGCCACCAAAGAGACGGCAGCAAGAAGCATGAGAACCACCTCCTGCAGACCCCACGGCAATGCACACCCTAGAGACAGTGCTGGGGCCAAACCGCAGCAGGCTCTGGGAGCTTCAGGGTGCAAACCGGGAGCCTTTGTACACACAAGTAACCAGCTAAAGGACTGGACGGTGGTGGGCAATACCTGAGAGGACACTGGGCCTGGGGAGAGTGAATCGGGACACAGGAAACCCTGAAAGGGGACCCTGAAACACTGCATCCCGCAGGAAGACAGCCCTTGGTTTTGGCTAAACACCACCATTTCATGAACCGTCAATTCTCCCCTCCCACTAAATACCAACAAGTACCAAGCATCTGCATGGAGCCAGAAAGTGACCGGAAGTTCACAGAGATATACGCAAACACAGGGAAGCACCAAACAGGAAGAGAGGACTGAGTGAGCAGACGCTCAAAGGTCCCAGAGAAGGGGAAGCTGGCACAGGCCGCAGTGCAGGGGCTGGGAACAGTGACACAGTGGAAGAGGCCAGGCACAAACGGCCACCTACAAGAGTCCCCTACACGAGATGGCCAGAATGTGCACATTCAAGAGACAGAAGGAGACCAGCAGGACGAGGAGTGGGAGCTGGGGAGCAGGAAGTGACTGCCAACAGCAAGGTGCTCTTTTTAGTGGGACTTGAGAGCGCCCCCACTTGACAGTGGCGATGAGCACTCAACACTATTAAGGACTAAAACCACCAAACAGCACCTTTGAAAGGGGGACCTATAGGTACAGGACGATGCCACGTTAGAACTATTATTACAAACGCTAGAACGTCTCCATAGTTCAAAAGCTGCACAAGAAAACACAAACAGCAGCAGAATAAGAGGGGTCTACGAACAGAGCCGGTGGACGTGGAAATCCCATACACAGGGGGTGCGGCACCGTGAAGGGCTCTCACCCATGGTGCTGTGACATCTGGTTAGCCATGCAGAAAGACAGAATGCAGCCTGAGCCTCACAGGATAAAATAACATACTCCAGTGGCCACAGCCCTCGACACAGAAAACAAAACCAGGAAGCAAGGCAAAAGAGCAGCCACCCATGGGCAAGCCTCCCAGGTAGGATTCAAAGTCAGGATGTGGCAAGGAAGGCCATGCCTAGCAACAGAAGTGAACACAGATTACTGGCAAAACGCTGTGAGCCAAGCAGTAAGAAAACATGGCTGCACGTAAAGAGCTCAAAAAACTGCAAGGAAAATGGGCAAAAGACACAAAATTCTCACACACAGAGTGTAAAACCGGGGCTTAAACACATGAGAAGAAGTTCAAACTTGCTTCAAACAAGAAAACGCAGCTCCCACAGTTACAGCCCTGCCGCCACCTGCCCTGCAGGAAGCTCCAAGGGAGCTGCCCTGAAACAACAGCAAGAAAAGACTACAAAACTACAAACTCATCATTTTCTTGACTCATCAGAGCTGAAGTCTCAGGGCAACAGTCAGTGGATACCTACAGACAGGGGAGACAAGACAGAGCCCAAGGGCAGGCAGCCCAGAAATGGCAGGGCCATGGGGCACGCAAGCAGGTAAGCACTGTGCCAAGGGCGGAAACCTCCTCTCCTGGATCCAGGTGTTGACCAGGAAGCCTGGAGCGGGACAGGCAGTATATCAGGGTGCAGGGGCAAGAAGAGTAGAAGCCCAGCAGCCCTGTAGGAATGCCCTCTCCCTGATAAACACTGGGGGGTCGAGGACAGCAACTGCCGACCCATAGCTCCAGGGCAAACAAGGCACCCACAAATTCCAGAGAATAAAGAAATCGCCCTCCATCCCTGGAAATGCAGGAGGCGGCCCTTCCAGGCCCACCAGGAAGGGGCAAGATGAGTAAGGGAGTCAAGGCAAAGGAAGAGCACAGGGCCCCTGAGAAAGCCACAGGCACAAGACCACACCTGCCCAAGACCAAGGCTGCCGCGGGGCACCACAGGCCACTGAGCACCCACACCAGGTCACCCGGTTCCCCACATGGGGCAGGGATGGAGAGAGGCTGCCCCTGCATGTACAGTTGGGGAGCAAACACAGGCCCACCCCACCCACCCAAGGTAACTCCAGAGGAAGGTGAGGCTGCGTCTTCAGGGCAGTTGCAGCTGCAGCAAAGCCCAAAGCCAGCCACATCTGGCCAGCTGAACCACCCCCGTGAAGGGCCCAGAAAACAAGGCACACCCTTGCTGAGCATGTTAGGTACCTCACCTGACACCCCACACATGAAGTCAAAATCAGTTGAAACCAACCCAAAACAGGAGACACACAGGAGCACAAGAGAAGTACCCAAGAGTCAGCAGAAGCAGACCTCAACGTCAGAACTCCTGGGAATTCACAGTAACCATGACTGCGACATCAAAGCCCTTGGAAAAGATGGCCCAAGGCGGGATGTGGAAATACCAGAGTGCCAAATGGAAACGCTGGCAGTCGTACACATGGCGACAGAAGTGAAGCGCACGTTCAAGGCACCTGTCAGCAGGGTCCCTGCAGCCAGGGTGCAGTGAGCAGAAGTCCCACGGCCAGAAATCCCCAGGCCGATGCATCAAGAAGGGAGTGAACAGGAAAGGGAAAGCCAGCCCCTGGGAGCTCCTAGACACCATGGATGCCCCGGAAGGTGAGGAGAAGAGACAGGGCAAGGAGGCATCCAAGAGGACGGCAAAGAGCTCTCCATAGCTGCTCCTCGAGGGACTCTGCTGCAGGCTTAACATGTATCCCCCACAAGTTGGGTGCCAAGTCTTTACCCCCCAAGCAATGGTACTGAGCAGACGGAGGGGCCTCTGGGAGGTGACTAGGTCACAGGGCAAAGCTCTCGTGAAGGGGAGAGAGGCCCCCAGGGGCCCCTCGGCCTCCCAGTGGAGGACACAGCAAGAGGGTCCTGTCTATGACCCAGGAAACGGGATGCTGCAAACACCAAACCAGCTGCCCCCTTGGCCCGGGCCTCCCAGCCAGGAGCAAGGTCTGCGGCACTGTGGCGACAGCCTGGGTAGGCTGAGAGCACCACACCACAGGCCCGAGCCCGGAGGACACCGCATCAACAAATGCCAAGCCAAACAGAAAGGAAAAAGAGAATATCATTAACCTGCTGGAAAGGAAAACTAAAACCCTGGAACCTGGCAGGGAAAAGACACAGACACCAAGAATGGAGAGCAGAATTACAGCCGACACACCATGGCCTCCTCAAGGGGGTGTGAGAGGGCCCCGGCCAGAATTCACGCCCCCACCCCCACCCCAGCAGGGTGAAGTCGGGTGGGCGGGGGACCAGCACTGACCCTGCGCCTCCAGACAGCAGCGCTGGGAAAGCCAGAGGAGCCGCACACAAACTCCATCCTGAGTGGGCACCACGGCCTCACCCCACACAGGGACGTCACTGCCATGAGGACCCTACCGGCATTGAAAGGAGAGTGAGGGAATGTCACCAACAGTCACTATTCTGTAATTCACAGTCCCACCCAAAAGTGCAGCAACTCCGATGACGTCAAGGACTCCACACAAGACACAAACCAATATCATCTCGCAGACACTCAGCAGGCAGCTGACCTCCCCCAAGAAGCCTCCCGGGGCGACACAGCGCTCCTACAGACCTCGAGGGGAAAGGACGCGAACCCCACACAGCGCGTCAACGCAGGGGCCTACAGAGCAGAAGTCACATCAGGCTGCCGCCTGAAGGGTAGGATCAGGGACAGACCATCAGGCAGGAGAAAGGCACAATGCTCCAACTTGACTGGAGCTCTCCTGGAGCTCACTGGACACTGCAGCGAGTGGCACTATGCGTCTGTCCCGTGTCAACAGACCTGCATCACAGGAAGATCAGGCAGCGCTTACTTGTGAAGACAGACACTCACTGGCAGCACCCTCTGAGGGGCACAAAGGCACCAGGTGGGTGCTAGGAAAGCTGCTTCCCTGTGGGGCACCTGGGTGGACACGGCTGCAGTCTGGAGCTGCACGGGCAAGGCCCATGTGGTCCCCAGAGGCCCCGAGCCAAGGGCAGGCGCATGGGGCTGAGGTCTGAGTAGAGCAGGGCCAGGCCCACTCACCGAGCACTGCCTAGTGCCATCTCCTCAGCACCCCACAGCCAGAGTCAGGGGAGGCCTGGGAACCCCAGATGCTAGAGTCTGGCCCTCGCAGGGACAAGCCTGTCGACCCCTGGCCTAAGCAAGCAGAAGAATGGGACCGCGGTCCAGGTGACTCACCCAGATGGGGAAGGCTGTGGGAGAAGGGCTTGGAAACTCAGAGCAGAGCTGAGTTCAAGCTATGGGCCAGCCACCCGAAGAGAGCAACAGGGTTCAGGGCTAGGGCTCGGAAGAGGTCCAGACTGAAGCACAGAGGACACACCAAGGCCTCCGCCACACAGTTGCTGGAGAGCTGGGCAGAAGGCGGCAAGAGACAGCCAGCCCCTCGCTGTGGCCTCCGCTGCGGGGTTCAGTCCACAGTCCCAGAGCCCGGGGCTCCTCCAGAGGACTTGTTGAAGGAGGAAGAGAACAGTGACGGGAGGGGGACGGGGAGGGCTGGGGCACCATGGACACCTGCGGATGACAGTGCTCAGTGCCAGCCCTGCAGGTGGCCTAGAGACAGGTGATGTAACAGCCAGCCGGGGCGGTGGGAGGAGTGGGACCCAGCAACCAGAAGGCTGCAGGTCCCAGGGAAGGGAGTGCTCTCTGACCTCCTAGCCCTCTTTCCCGTGAGAGGTGGGGATCCTGGCCTGGCCGTGTGGCCTCTGGCACTTTCTGCCTTCCTGCACCTCAGCCCCCTCCTCCAGGCCAAGCCTCCTCAGCAGTCCCCCAGGGCAGCTGGGGGGAGCAGTGAGCTCACTCTGCACTCCCTGACATCGGGTGCTCAGGTGGCTCCTGCCAGAGCCCCAGACTGCTGTGCAGGACTCCACAAGTCCCCTGGGCCTCTCCGGTGCTGAGACCTTCCTCTCCGCTGCTCCACAGGCTTCTTCCCACCCTGCCCCCATCAGCCTCTCCCAGGACAGGGTCTTCTCCCTCAGGAAGGCGAAGGGGCAGGAAGGTCCAGGTCTGGAAGAAAGCACGTGACCCTGGCCTAGAGCTGGGCACAGCTCCCTTGGGAAGCAGACCATCTGGCCTTTGAAGGGGCCGCAGGATACAGACCTGGGCCAGGGCCATGGGAGCTGGCTCAGGCCCAGCCAGCTTCAAAGCCCAGCTGGGGTGGTCCTAAAGGCCCTGTGAGGCCACGGCCTGGCCCAGCAGGACCTCACCCAGCCTTGTGGCTGGGAAAACATCCACCTAGGAGGGAGGCAATACGATGGTCATGACCCAGGCCCACCCCCACCTGACCCAGAAACCAGGACGCAGGCACTAAACACCCCTGGGTAGAACTAGGAAGGGCTTGCTGCTGTCCTCCAGGGAGGGCCCCGCCTAGGGGCTCAACAGAGGCCTCATCCCATGCCCAGCTCATGGCCAGAGCCAGGGCAGGTCTGGTGGGGCCTGAGAGCAGGAGCCAGGTATAGCTCTCTGCCTGTGACCACCACCTAATCAGCAGAGCAACACTGGCCCTACTCTCTGGGATGACCACCAGCAGGCATCTCCCACAGACGGTGCAGGATCAGGCTGCAGGCTGGGTGGGAGAAAGCATGTCAGGTCAAGGAGGGGAACTGACACCAAAACCTTGCCCAGAACTCCAGCCACCGGTGAGGCCAGAGATCAAAGATGAAGGCCTGGGCGGTGGCGGGAGCTGACCTGGCCACAGTCAGGAACAGAGCAGTAACTCGACGACCTCTAGGATCCAAGACAACAGCTGCACCCCTCCAGGCTGGTCCTGGGAAGGAAGGAAGGGGAGCAAGACTCCAAGCACCAGTGCCTCGGGAGGTGCCCCAAAGGCCTCCACCCCTCACGCAGTACATGTGGGCACACACACGCAGGCTGCTGCTGCTAGACTAATACACATGCAACAAGATCCATGGGACACAAGGCCAGGCCCGTACCCAAACACCAGTAGCTCCTGTCCCCTTTCCCCAGGGAGGCCACAGGCTGGCTAAAAAGAAGACGCCTAAATTTAGGAGGGCCACGCCTCATGGCCACCAATACAAGGTAGCCCTCCCACCAGGGCATCCTTGTGGCCAATGCCCAGGGAAGGAGAGGAAGAACACACAATCACATGGGAAGGGCAGAGAGAATGTGGCCCTTAGGAGAGGAGGGCCAGGCTGGCAGAGGAAGAGCAAGCCCTGGCAGGACAGGCCCTGGGCCAGGATCAGCTGCATTGACCCTGCAGACATCTGCCTGGTGGGCCTGCAGCAACTGGCCCAAGGGCTCAGCCACTGGGCAGCCTCTGGGCACCGCCCGGTTCCATGACAGCGCACTAGCATGGTCTCTTGAAGATCAGCCCTTAAATTAGCAGATCAAGCCATTCCGCGAAAAACTCAAAGCACACCTGACCCTACCAACACTGGGCCACCTGGCCAACCTACACGCCAAGACCCCTGGTGGTGACAGCAGAGACCCAGAAGACACAGCTTCCTCAGAGCAACAGCCAGCCTCCTCCCACCACCACGGGTCCCTCACGCCCAGCCCAGGCCAGGCTGTGACTGATGGGGATCTGCTGAGGGAGGCAGGAGGCTAACAATGGGGGACAGCCCAAGATGGAGAGGGCGGGGAGGAGAAGAGGCATGGCCGCCAGCGCAGCCACCCTCCGGGCTGGGAGCACGGACTGCTGCGCAGGCAGATAGCTCACAGAAGCTGTTACACACATGGGCAGTGACAGGCCCAGCAGCCAGGGAGAACTGGGCTATAGAGACAGCGAGTCTGACTCCTACTCTGTCTTGGCCAGTGCAGGACCTTGAGAAAGGCCCCATCTCTTTCAGCCTGTCCACATCCTCAAGAATGGGGAGCAGCCAGATGCTGATGCAGTCACTGGAGGAGAAAGGCAGGCAGGCCCGGCAGGCCTCACACGGCAGACTCGGCCCCTGTGTTCCCCCTCAGAGGGAGCCTGGGAGCCTGCTGGGCTCTGCTGTGGTCTGAATGTGTGTCCCCAAACTCATGTGTGAAAACCTAACCCCTAGGGTGACAGGATGTGGAGGCAGGGCCTCAGGAGGTGCCCTTGTGGTGGGACGAGCACCCCTGGGAGAGTCCCAGGAGAGCCTGCTTCTCTGCTTCTGCCATGGAAGGACACAGCAAGAAGGCGCCATATGCAGCCCAGGGCAGGCACTCACCAGACCCCATTCTGCAGGCCCCGACCCCAGGCACTCGGCCTCCGGAACCCAAAGAAATAAATGCCTGCAGGTATAAGACACCCAGTTTCAAAAGCTCACATGGACTAAGACAGGTCCTGTGCCCGGGAGAAGGTCAGGGCAACAGCAGGCAGTAGCCAAGGGGCTCACCCAAACACAGGACTCCAGGGCCTGGCATGAGGCAACAAGCCTGGTGGGAGCACAGGCCTGGGTGCGAAGGCGGGCACACTGCACCCATCTCTGGACACCCACAGAAAGGTCTGTCCCCCAGCTGGACACACAGCAGGCAGATCCACCAGGTCCTGGATGGTGGGAAGGCCAAAATGAGGACCTGGGCTCAGAGCCACCTAGGAAGCAGAGGGCTGTTCCTGGCAGAGCACAGAACCACACACACCTGGTGCCTGGTGCCTGGTGCCCGGCGCCCTGCCGTCCCTCCTCCCCTCCCTGCACTACACGGAGACCTCAGAGCCTGCCCACCAGGGAGGGGAAGGGCCAGCACCCGCAGTCCCTCCCTCCGAGACCTCCTCCATTATCCCCTCATCTGACACACAGACACACCAGTGAACTAGGAAAATGCCAGCCAGCTCCTCATCTGACACTCACACCAAGACAAATTCCAGATGGACGGAAGGGTTAAATAGTTTTAAAATAAACACAAAACATCCACCAAATACCAAAGTACTGCTAAGCAAGCACGTGCGCACGCAAACACACATACCGGGGAAAATAGATTTGGCAGCACATTTTCAAAGATTCCGTAAATCAAAATGCAATATAAGCAAAATTAAAAGGCAAAAGATAAAAGTGAAAACATGTTTCCAACAAAATGATGAAGGTTACATCCTGAATACAAAGGCATCGCTGAGATTTAGTCTAAAAAAAAAAAAAATTCAAACATACTACAAACTAAAGCAAGAAAGAGAGATGGCAGGGGACAACCCCCAGCACAGGGACCGTGGGGGCAGCAAGCCGCCCCTCAGGACACACAGTGGCCCACCCAGTCAGGGTACAGAGAGGAAGGGGCAGCACCACGAAAGCCTCTGGGCACACGGGGCCACCACAGTTCCCACATCCTAGGACTTCACACAAGGAATCCAGAAGAAGCCGCCAGAAGCCTGAAGCATCACAAAACAAGAATGGGCTACAACCACCCGGAGTCGACAACGGCGCATCAGTGCACACCACACACACCACGGGCGACTTCCCACTGCCACAGGTGCCCAGGCAGCACGCCCAGCTCACGTGCAGGCCCAGGACATCACTGGAGTGACAGTAAGCCCACAGCTGCGCACTCAGCTGGGCTACAAGGGCTGCAAGGTGCTCATGTCCTGCCTGTGGGTACACTATGGGGCCGCCAGTCAGCGCCATCTGGCAGTTCTGATAGAGACAAGTGCCCTGGCGCAGCCACCCTGCCCTAAGAGAGCAGAAAACACACGTCCCCAAGAGCCCTGCACCCATGGTCAGAGCAGCCTGTCACCCACCCAGAATGTGTGCAGGACGGACGGTGGCCCGTCTGCGCAGCACACAGCCCAGCGCCAAGGCAACGTGCGCCACACAACCACACTCAGGGTCGGACGCTGCGCAGCATCAGAACAGAGAATAGGCCGAGAGCCCAGGGAGGCGTGGCGGAGTCACGGGTGTGAATGGCGTGCATCAACGCACTCCCGCATGACTCGAGCTGCAGGAAATTCCAGGACAGGCCAAACCCTGCAAGATAAACAGAACGGGGAAGGGGTAGGACACGAGGGCTACTCTGGGGCTCGGGGCACTAGGTGGCTACTTGGGGACGTTACACCACGAGACAGATGTGGAAACTCAAATCGTGAGCCCTCAGCATCTGGGTCTCACTGTGTGCACAGCAAACCTGCCATGGGTAGAAAGAAGCGTGGCAGGAGGTGCCTGCCACACCCACCACGAGGTTCGGAGAGGAGGGATGACAGGCACAGACCCTGACACGTGGAGCTCAGTGTGAGAAGCCAGTCATGGAAGACCACACCGTCAGAGTCCTTCCAAAGGGAAAAGTTCAGAACCAACAAAATCCCTAAAGCCAGAAAGCAGGCTGGCTTGCTGGGCAGAGCAGAGCTGGGAACAGGAGTGCCTGCCAGTGGGCATGGGCTCTTTAGGAGCTGGAAGAATTCTGGAACCAGAAGGTGGTGGTGGCCAAGCACCGTTTCAGCACCCAAGAGCCACTGAAGTATACACTTGGTAAGTGAACCAGGTCTCAAGCTGTGACACATGCCCCAAGTGGCCGCGGCTGCAGGCAGGCTGGGAGGATTGGTCTCGCCTCCACCAGACTGCTGGTGGGTGCTCTGCATGTGGTCCCACACTCAGGACCCTGCACCTAAGAGGCACCTCAGATGCCACCACTGAGGCTCTCTGAGTCTCTGCCAGGCACACCCGTCACTGTCTGCAAAGATGACAAACCGAATGAGCGTCATCACCTAACCAAGAAAGCTGCTGGAGCTCCCAGGTGAACTGAACACAGGATGCAGCTCCTTAAAACAAGGGGGCCAGAGTGGGCAGGCTCTGCCAGGGCAGACCCTTACTGAGTCCCAGGGCCCAGATGGACCCAAATCATCAGACCTTACACACAGGCCACCAGATGCCCAACCCTAGTGTGGCGACCACCCAGGGCAGCATGCATCTGCAGGTCAAACGGCCAGGAGTGTCCAACACATCTAGTTCCCATTCCCGGCCACCCTCCTCCGGCCTAGACAAACAAGCTCATCCGGTTTGGCTCAAGATCATTGTGTTCATTTCCATAATTTAGGAAGTGGGATAACAAAGCCGATCCACCACTGGGGGCTTCACCTGGGGAAAAGCTCCCATCCGTCCTGAGCCAGCTCCACCAGCCCTAGAGCACCCAGGACTGGTCATGCCAAGTCAAGCCACCAGAGATAGCCTGCACTCTGGGAAGTCAGGTTCCTGGACTCCCAAGCTCGGTTGCCTTGGGTGAAATGAAGGCCCCTGACTCCCTGCATCTGTAACAAAGTACCCCCTTCTGGGGGTGGCCATGGGGAGCGAATGAGCTAGGACCGGAGCTGATCCACGCAGGCCCCATCTGGTCATCCACATGTGAGCTGCTCCTGACCCTGGGTAAGTCAAGTTTCTCTTCCCAAAGCCAAGGCAGGGGCTGCCTGTCAAGCTCCAGGATCTATGATCGCAGAGCCAGGCGCGCCCTGACCATGGTTCTAACACCAGCTTCTCCCAGGCTGGGCTGGCAGCATCCTCTGCAGAAGAAGAGCCTTGTAGAAGGAAGGTGCCTTCCACCTCACCATGGCACCTTGCTCAGTGGGCTTCACCCAAGAACCTCCGTCTCCTCAACCACCATGCCTCTGAGGGCCACTGCAGCAAGGACAGAACGTGGCACACAGCAAGCCTGGGGAAGCATCAACACGGCGAGAGGTGCCAGTCCCCTCCCCAACCAGCCCCTCCTCCCAGCCCTGTGGCCCAGCCCCAGTGTCCAGTGCCCCACCCGACTTCACCCCACCCAGCTCACCACCCAGGGAGCTCACCAGAGCCACAGCTTCTAAACAGCCACCAAGGCTCCCAACAGGAGCACTCTGCAGAAGGTGACAGGGAAGCCCACTTGTCCCTATGCCCTAGGGAGGAGAGCGAGACCCTTGAAGATTAAAACCCTTGAAAGTCCTACCCCCATGGGCACCAAAGGCCAGGGACCATATGAGACAAAAGAGGGCACCTGGCCAGCCATGGGCAGTGTGAAGCAAGCAAAAGGCTTCCTGATGCAGCAGTCTCCAAGTGCCCCCTCGTGGGGCAGGCTAGTGGCTCTGCTCGGCCTCCTGGGCTCCCAGCTCCATCTGCTGGGAAGGAAGCCCCCCCAGGTACCAGGCAGGGTCCCGAGGTTCCACCCTGCCCTCCCAAGACTGAGCAGGCTGCCTACGCAGCACCCAGCAGAGCGGAAACTGAGCCCTCCAGCACCTATTCCTAAGAAGCTGTGGTCACAGGACAGCAACGTTGACGAGGAGGGGCAGGAGGAGCAACAGACTTTCTGATACCTTTGCTGCATACTCACCTGGTGCCAAGTGCTGTCCAATGCACTTCAAATGCATTCACCCACTTCCACCCCCCACAAGGTCACAGGTGAGAAACTAAGGCACAGAGAACTGAGGAGCCCAAAGTCACAGAACATCCCCCATGGAGCCAGGCCTGGCTCTCGGGCCAGCAACAGACAGCGGAGACACGACAGCCCAGAACACAGGTTCACAAGGTCACACAGCGGGAGAGGCACTGCTGACACTCTCTCAGGGGCACTAGGGAGCTGGACAGGATGGCAACATCCAGGAGCCTCCTGCTGGCCAGACTGCCCTGGGAACAGCAGGAGAGAGGACCCCAGGAGGCTGTGTCCCTTTTCCAGGGCACCCCTGCAAACACCCACTGCCCCAAGCTCTTCCCCACCCCCCCCCCAGCCCAGGCTGATCCCACTTCTCTTGGCAGCCCACCAGATGGTCACCCCTGGCTCAATCCTCTCCTCGCCAGCCATCCTCCCAGCAGATGACCCTAACTCTCAGGTGAAACAGCAAGGGTACAAGTAAGTCACCTAGTGAGGACACAATTCCATCAAATACCACAGCAGAAAAAAGACGAGAAAGAGCTCGAGGGTCTGAATGATCACCACCAAGCAATGGCTGGTTTCCTTCCTCTGCTGTGAGCTTTCTATGACAACAGGGTCTACTTTTTGGAAACTGAGATAAGGCTTTTCCAGTGCTCTTCATCCCACCCTTACCCACATGCGCGCACACACCCCTTCGCCTTCAGCTGCATTTCCACAGGACCCTGCTGCGCCTCATATCCCAGCACTACAGACTGGTATCCAACCAGGGCCGGGAGCACCAGCCTGGCCCAGCCCACAGGGCTCCAGGTCGTCTTCAGAATTACTGGGGCACTAAGAGGATGTCCACAGAACCAGTCCAGCCCCCGAAGGCCACGGGCAGCCCGAGGCCAAATCAAACCCACTTCTCTCACCAGCTCCTGCCCACTCAACACAGGTCCCCAGGATGAATGACTGAATCCCCAGCAAGGACTGAATGACTCAAGGGCCTCCCATCAGCCCTGAGGACGCTCATGGCCAGACTAACCCCTTCCAGCACCCAGTGTGGCTTCCTCCTTTAAAAACCTGCCAGTCCCCTGAGGCCTTAGAGGGTCAGGTGTTGGCTGGAGTCAGAGCTGGGGGCAGAGGCAGGTGGGGTCTTGGAGCAGCCCCAGCCCCACTGGCGAACCTCTGGCCTGTCTCAGAGGAAAGAGGAAGCAGAGGCCAGGGCCAGCCTGGAATAAGGTGGCGACCGTGGCACCAGGAGCTGCTCACAGCAGACTGCAGTTTCCTGTGGGACAATCAGTGGGATGGTGGGCCCTAGGCTGGCATCCCCTCTCGCTGGGGCCCCAGGAAAGGCCCCCGCCACATGGGTGAGCAGGCAAAACCTGCCTGCCCAGACTCAGAAGCAGCAGACATTCTGCAGTCCCTTGCTCAAGCTGCACGTGGGAGACACTGAGTCACAGAGCATGGTTCGTGCCCACACCCGCCTCAGAAGCTGCCCATTCCTGCCCCCCCATAGAGTAGGCTGCGACCCACTCCCCTGACTGTACCTGACACCCCACACGCCAAGGCACACGATTGGAGGCATCGCGCCAAGGTGGAGGAGGCCTGGCTGTGCCCAGACCCACTCAGCCCTGCCCGGCGCCAGCCCTCGGGGTCTCCACGTAGGTGTGCTCGCGCAAGCACGTGTGTCTGTACATGCCTCAGAGCCAGAGAGAGGCAGGGCCCAGCCAGGGGAGCTGCGATTGCATGAATCAGTGTTGTTATAGCAACTTGGATTCCACGTCAGACAGACTGCCAGCCGGGCACCCCCAAGCACCTTGCAAAATGACGTCCGGAATCAGCCATGGAGAAGCGCAATCACTAGCAGCACAAAAGGGCAGTCAGGATGTCCACAGTGCATGCCTCCCCTCCTCCTGCCCGCGTTGCCTCTATGCCAACCTCCTCCCTTCCTGGGAAGGGAAGCATCCAGGTCCACCTGTGCCCACCACCCAGCTACTACATCTCACCACGTTCCCTCTCCCCAGGGCAGCAGAAGCAAAGGAGCAAGAGGATGACGCTCAAGTCAAGCAGCAGAGGCAGGAGAGCCCCCATCTGCACAGGCTCCGAGCAGGCTGTGGGTGCAGGGATGGAGGACAGTAAGGCGAGGGGAAGACCAGAGCATGCCCCGATTCACTTGGGCACATCCTGCTCTGGAGGGAAGTCACTCCCCTCACCACACAGCACAACTCTGGAGGAGAGAATGGAACAATTCTCTACACTTGTGACTATCAGGCTCACGGGGAGGGAGCTTCTACTGTCAGCACTTCCCAGCCAGAGAGATGAGGCTCAGAGATGTCAGAGCTTGCCCCAGGCTACCCAGTGGGTCAAAGGCCTGGGTGGAATCCAGACCCAGGTCTCTTTCCCCTAAAAGCTGTGCTAGCCCTGTCCACCTGGCTTTGGCACCTGCTCTGAACAGCCATCACTCCAAGCTGCCATAGCCATAATCCGGGAGTGTGTCTGGGCATTCATAGCCTGGCTCCCCATGAGGTCACTGAGGATGGGCACAAGCTCAACCTGATGAGCTTGCAGCCAGTGGAAGGGATGTCATGTAGCCACCATACCCAGGGCAGCTCTAGAGGTCCAGGGGAGGACTCCCAAGAGAGGCACTCCATCACCACCACAAGGTTAGGAAGACCCACCCCCCTAGGTACCAGACAGCTGGACCAGGATGGAAGAGGTGGGGCAGATATCCCTCCATCTGCAGTGGCACCGGCTCAATGCCAGAACCTCCTCAGCAGACTCGGCCAGCCAGCTCTTCAACTCAGCTCTGAGCTTCACACTCGGGAGCCACCAGCACAGGCAGCCAGCCTGGCAGTCCCGGGAGGCCCACAGCATGGCCAGAGGCAAGAGCAGGAGAGAATCTGGGTGCTCCACCAGGAGCCCCAAGGGCTGGATGGGGTGGGAGCAGTGATGGGATGCCCAGGAGCTCACAGAGTTTCAGAAGCTCTCAGATAACTTGAGGAGTCACATGTCGCCCTCAGGCTGGGGAAGTGGTCAGTGTAAAGACATGACAGATGACAGTTCTCCTACTGGCAAACACTTGAGCAGACTCTGCCTGGGCTGGGGGGCTCGGAGCCAGTGACAGACACACCTCCCCAAACTACACACACCGGGGAAGGATCAAGACATCCTCCCTGTACCTGGGAGGTCCTCACAGGGCCTCAGCCCCCTGGAGGCTTGGAGTCCCCTTGCACACTGACAACAACCAAGCCTGTTCGGTCCCCCTCCTCCACCACAGGCGACACTGATAAGTCTGCTTCATCAATGCAAAGGATGACTGCTCCTCTCGGCCCTAGGGGCTCTCTTCTCTCCATAACTCCTCTCTCCTCCAAAGCTTTTCCTGCCCCCAGCCCCTCCCCAGCTGCTTTCACACCAGCTGATACTGAGCGGCACTGAGCAGCAGGACAGACCAGTGGCTGGGATACCAGGGCAACCCTGTGCCTCCTGCCACTTGTCCAAAGGCCTGCAGGCAGGAGGTGCCAGGTGGACAGGACAGCTACAGATGCAGGCTGCAGATGCAGGGCAGGCGTCCATGCAGGTACTGTCCATGGTGCTGAGAGCAGCAGTCCCTGAGCCTCCTGCTGGCCTGGCCCACAACCCCTAGGAACCGCGAGTGGTGCTGTCAGGGTTGGCAGCTCTACTGTCCCGGCAGAGCGGTCAGGGTGTGGGTGAGACCTCCCATTTGCAAGTGCCAGAGAAGGCAGGTTCACACTCTGGGGGGTCATCAAAGGGAGGGCCCTCATGGCAAGCAGACCTGGCAGTATATATTGGCATGTCTTTCCTATTTCTTTTTAGAAATCACACTCAAACAACAAGGAGGAAGCTCCCCAAACTAACAAAGAGTTTAAGAAGCCAAACTTCCTATTTAGACAAAACAGGAAATACAATCCAGACCCCTACCTCTGGTGAGGGCTGGCACCCAGGCAGTGAGCGAGTAGGCAGAGCCTTGCCAGGCAGGGAACGGGTGTGGACATGGCGAGGCTGCAAGGCCTGGGAAGCAGGTCTACGGAGCACCCACAGAAAGGCACTCCCCCTGCATGATGGGCAGCCTGAACCAGCAAGGAAGTGGGCCTCCCGTGAAGTCACCAAGACCAAGCAGTGGAGAGGGGACCGGCCACATCCAGAATTAGAAGGACCCGGCAGAGGTCTGCAGGAAGCAGCCTGCCTCTGTGCAGCCCCAGGGAGAGCACAGGACTCGCAGAGCTGCCAGCTCCCATCCCCATCACCACCCCATCCTAGACGGGGGCTGGGGGGCTCTCACAAAGAGCCGCCCAGGAAAAAACCAATTCATTCCAAAATGAACAATAAACTTGAACAGCCAACAACAATCTTGAGAAAGAATAGTCACAGGTCACACTCTTCATGATTCCAAAACTTGTACAAAGCTGCAATCATCACAATGGTGAGCCTGACTGTGGCACAAAGACACACATGCAGACCCAGAGACTAGGACAGTCAGCCAGACACAACCCCTCATATAAGGCCCAGGGATTGTGACGAGCTGCCGAGACCATTTCACAGGGAAAGGAGCGTCCTTTCTGCAAGTAGTGCCAAGTAAACTAGCCACATGCAAAAGAACACCACTGGACCCCAACCCTAAACCCCACACCAAAGCGAACAGGAAGCACACCCCAGAACTGAACACAATGCGTAGGAAACAGGGACCTCCAAGACAGAGTGGCAGTGGTCTCTAGTCATGACACTCGATAACAAATGACAAAAGAAAAAGGCAGACAAATGAGACTTCACCAAAATCAGGACTCCTGTGCATCAAGTCCACCATCAACAGCGAGGAGGAGACAGAGACTCCTACAGCCTGCCTCTGGGTGAATTCCTAAGACGTAATCAAAACACAGTCAAAAGCATCACAAATGAAAGAGACTCGGATGGTGGGCAAAAGTGAGGCAAAAAGAAGGAAAGCAAATCACTTGTACAGGGAAGAAAACCAAGCAGGTCAGGTTTTTCCAAAGCAACCTTCCAAGTCAGGAAAGGGGGAGTGACATCAGCTAAAGAGTCAAAGCCCAGCAGTGCTGACCCACAGCCCATGCTGTCCCACCCTGCCCTGTGAACCCACAGTGCTGGGGGACAGCAGTTCCCACCAGCCCCCCAAGAAAACACTCTGAACCGGCTGTCAGCGGGCGCTGGATACATCCACCTAGTGCCGGATGACCAGGCCAGGCGGGATTCCGGAGACAGCAGGCCGGGCCAAGGTAGAGCCTGACCCAAGCAGTGACAGCTGCAGGGACGAGAGGGGAGAGAGGAAGCCAGCAAGCACCAGAGCCGAGGACAGCATTTAAAGCTACAATCCAGTCACAGAAGACAAGAAGATTCCACAGCACAAAGGCCAACACAGACAAAGGACTATGGGTGACTAAAGCTGGGGATGGGAGCTCGAACACCAAGCACAGTAACTGTACAACTGCCCAGAGAAGTGGATGAGCTTCCTACTGCTGGCACATGAGATGGCCAAAACTTGGCTTCCAGAGCCTGCTCTGTGGCAGCTGCTACAGGTCAGGGTCTCCAGGTGGGCTGTGCCTCCCGGAGCAGGGAAAGCACCTCGAGGTTCAGGCAGACGCAGGTCCAGGTGGCTGCATGACTGAAGTCTGTGTCCTGGCCCATGCCAGGGGGCCGGGGCCTCAATTCCAGACCCCTCCTGAATCTTGGGGCCAGCAGGGGCTGGCCAAATCGTTCCCACTTCTGCAACTCTGCCGGCCCCTACCCATGTCCCCACTGATGATACAGAGTTCTCTGTGTTCAGGACCCGGTTGGGGAGCCCTCCCAGGTGATCCAGGACAGCCCACCTGTCTACCTGACAGTTCATAATCATAAGCACATCTGCAACTTCATCTTGCCATTTAACATGGCACACTTTGGGGGGAACACGGCACGCTCTCAGGTGTCTTGGGTTAGAGTCCATGGAAGAAAGACAACACAGAGATATTATTACAATATCTCACGTAGACAAAGGCACCGACTCCCCCAAATAGCAGAAAAATCTGATAAACTTTAAAAAAAATACAAAAAGAATGGAAAACTGAGTTAAAAGACTTAAAAGTAAATACACACACACATGCAAAGCAGAAGAAAACTAAGATCAAACACATCCGAACTATCAATAAAAATAAATTAGTTTAACTAGCAAAAGAAAAAAGATTCTCAGGTTGAATCACAAAGAAATACAGAGCTTACATGACACGTAAAACAAGGAGTTAAAAGGGGAAGAGAGGCGAGGAAAGCCACGCAGGGCAGATCCAGGAGTGCCGTCTGCAGGAGCAGTGGGCACACAGACAGTCAAACAGCTGTGCGCCTGGTAAGCAGCCACCTGCCAGCAGCCCTGAAGAAGGTGGCGAGATGCCCTGCTCTTTGCCACACCAGAGCAGGAGGGCCGAGGCCCAGTGCAGACCCACAGGCTGGAGTCACACAGTGAGATGTGAGCCTGGTCAGCCTTTGATGTCCATCCACTCTGTAAGCCAGAACAGAGACTCCACCTTCTCCCCCACCGCACTGGAATGGCAAGGCCACAAGCAAACCCCAGGACCAATCGTGCACAGAGAGCAGAGCTGGAACCGGTGCCCAAGGGCAAGCAACATGTCAACAAAGTGCCGAGGAACACAGGAGTCAGAAGCCTCCACTCCAAATGTTCGCGCTTGATCCTACAGCTCCTGGACCACAAGAAAAGAGACTCAGTGCCGAGCCCCAGAGCAGCAACAAGGCAGGGAAATGATGTCCCCCAGGACAGCAGCAGCAACCCTAAGGTCGAGACTTTCTAGAAGGAAGGGAACAAATGAACCAACCACAAACCAAGCATTTAGAAAAAGGGTGATGAAATAAAATGAGGAAAAGCAGAGGGACTAATTATTAGCAAAAAGTAATCAGTTAAAAAGTAGAAAAGTAGTTGGATACAATGGTGTACATCTGTAATCCCAGCAACTCAGGAGGCTGAGGCAAGAGGTTCCCAAGGTGAGGCCAGCCTCAGCAACTCTGCAAGACTTTGACTCAAAGTAAAAAACAGAAAGGATGAGGGACGTGAGTCAGATAGCACCCCTGTGTTCAATCCCTATTACCAGAAAGAAAGAAGAAGATAAGCAGAAATAGGACAATTAATTCTTTAAAAATCCCCAAAACTGAATCTTCAAAGAAAAATTAACACAACAAAATGGAACTACTAGCTAACCCAACCAAGAAAAGGGAGAAAATGAGAGGGAAATAACCACAGAAACTGAAGAAATCAGGAGTCCTAGGGGGTCATTTTACTTAAGCTTTCATGAATAAACATGATGAACTGGAAGAAAGTGATAATTTTCTAGGAAAATGTAAGCTTAAAAACCAATCCCACCCAAAAAAAGATTTAAACAGAATCTTTTCCAAAGGGAAATTTCTTTTTTTAATCATAAAAGAACTTACCCCCTCAAATTAGAAAGGCCCCATGTCGACTAGATTCACAGGCAATGCTATTGAGCCATTCCAGAGTATAGCAAAGGAAATAAAAATTTTACACTATGTTTATGAAATAAGCATAACATGGACATCAAAACCAAAAAGTCACACACAAAAATAAAAACTTCAGAGCAACCTTACTTACCAACAGCAATACAAGAACAAACACTGACCACCAGCATTGCGTCCCGCAGCACCTTAAGGAGACCAAGGCCATCACTGTCACTCACCATACTCACGCATACCAGGAAAGATTGCGTGATTATCCCAACATGACTTTAGAAGGCAACTGACAAAATCCAACAACTCTTTATTTTTTAAAAAAGGACTCTCATAATAAGAAACACAGGTTCTGCCTTTACCACCTACCTCAATCCAAAGCCACCTTCTGCTTAGGAGGTGACACCAGGGACATCTCCAGTGGAGCAACCTGGGAATCACCCTCCACTGAAGCCCTCAGGTCACAAAATGAGGTAAGAGAAAGAAACTGGGGGTAAAGCTGGGAAGGAGAAGGCTCCCCATCACGGGATGAAGCTGACATGACGAGATGCCTGGAGAACCCCAGATAACCAACCCACATCAACAGACTTCAGAAAGGTGGCCACAGACAAAGGGACTCCCAGAAATTAAAGACACTCACACACACAGACGAAAACACAATCAAAGAAAACTCCTTGCAATTATAACAAAAGGACAAAATTCCTGAGAATAAATAAAACTTGATCCAAAGCACACAAAAACCACAACAACCAAAACAGCATGGTACCAGCAGAAACACACAGAAACCAAAAGAACCGATGGAGAGCCCAGAAAAGCAGAAACACACAGAAACTAGAAGAACCGAGGGAGGGCCCAGAAACAGAGCCTCGGGTTACAGGCAGGGATGTCAGCAGAGTTTCCAAGAACTCCCGGTGGGAGCGCACAGGCCTGGAACACCGCGCACTCACATACGAGGTCGAAGGTGCCCTTGAAAAGGACAGCAGACCTGAGACCGTCAGACCTGCTGCAAAGCCACCAGAGGAAAACACAGGGGAGCCATGCTTCAGGACGCCGGCCTGGGCAGCCGCCTGTGGCTGGGACCTCAGAAGCAGACAACAAACGAGAAAGCAGATGACCATTCCAGCTAAGAAGCTGCACAGGGGGACACAGTGAGAACCCGCGGAGCGGACAAGACGTGCAGAGCGCACCTCTGACAGGAGGGAAAGCCCAAGCTCCTGAGGAACCCCAGCATGAAGGCACACCACGTTACTGCGACACGGCAACAAGCTCAACAGACACCTCTCAAGAGACGACCAAAATGCCAGGGAGACCCCGGAGCTAGGACCCCACCCTGCAGCAAGGACGTGATCAGAGAGAAAGGGAGCAAGTGCCGACCAAGGGGCAGGAAAGGAGCCCTGCAGGTGGCGGAGTCGGAGGCTCCTCACACCCCGAGAGGCAGCGCGCAGTCAGAATGTGTCGTGCAGCCTCTGCACAGCAGCCAGGAACGGGCAGCCCGAGTGTCCATCGGCTGAGGAGTGCAACAGGAAAGTCCCCGGGTGTTTGAGAGAAAGGAAGTCTGTGACAGCGGGAAGACTCCAAGACCCTTCATTAAGGGAAACAAGCAGGACCAGAACACCCAGGACTGCGGGGCTCACCCACTCGGCATCGCAAAGCCACCTCCGAAGCAGGGCCAAGG
The DNA here is from genome assembly GCF_045843805.1 of Urocitellus parryii. NCBI lineage: Eukaryota > Metazoa > Chordata > Mammalia > Rodentia > Sciuridae > Urocitellus > Urocitellus parryii. Next base: position 2,018,243 of record NC_135537.1, on the reverse strand, counting down.
GCTGTTAGCGTGGGTGACAGCTGGGGAGGAGGGCAACAGGGACAAAGGACTGAGGGACAAGTAGGTTCAAGAGAGTCAGCACGCAGCATGGTGCTGTGCTGCCCGCTCCTGCGGAGGAGAGGAGGGGCGAGGCCCGAATCCCGCCAGAACCACCACCCTCCAGCAGCGCCACACCCCAGGTCGCACACCACGAACACAAGCCATTTTTTGTCAGTTAAATAAATAATTAGTATTTTTAACAAGAATTTTAAGCACTACTGAAGAACAAATGGGACTATACTGAGAAGACATACAGCATGCTTGAAAAGGGAGACTCCGTGGCATGAGGACACCCTCTCCCTGCGCTAGTTTATCAGTTTAACCCAACTCCAAGCCAAAACCCACCAGGCTCGGGGTTAGTGCTGTGTGTTGTGTACATGAGTGTCAGCACCTGTGTTTCCAGTGGAAGGCCTGCATGAAGAACAGACAAGCAAATTTAAAGTTCATATATAAAAATAAATGAACCAGATAGGCTCAAAAAATCTGACAAAAAAGCAATGAATTCGGGGGCTGGGGCTGGGGCTCAGTGGTACAGCACACACCTACCGTGGGTGAGGCACTGGGTTCCATCCTCAGCACCACATAAAAATAAATAAATAAAAATAAAGTATTGTGTCCACTTACAACTAAAAAAAAAAATTAAAAAAGCAATGAATTCTTTGGTGTATTAAAACAGCAAAGCTGGGCTGGGGATGTGGCTCAAGTGGTAATGCGCTCGCCTGGCATGCGCGAGGCGCTGGGTTCGATCCTCAGCACCACATAAAAATAAAATAAAGATGTTGTGTCCACGGAAAACTGAAAAATAGGAAAAAACACTCTCTCTCTCTCTCTCTCTCTCTCTCTCTCTCTCTCTTTAAAAAAAAAAAAGTAGCACAAAGCTTTAATAATCACAATACCGGCTAGGATGCACATCAGCCAACGGAACAGCCTGCAACAAACCCACCTAAACCGAAATGGAAATTCAGCATGTGACTCTGCCGGAGGAGAGAATCAGCAGGAGATGTGAGTTACCCGTGGTCTGGAGGAGACAACCGGGAAGTCATCCAGAAAGAGTCAAAGTCAGAGCTACAGCTCACTCTGCACACCAGGACACAGACAAATCAGTCAAAACTGTAAAAGTGGAACAACAGAAACTAGAAGAAAATGCAAGACTCCTTTATAAACTCGAAGCTCCTTCCAATAACTATAACCCAAAAGCCAAAGCTTCAGCTTGAAAACCACAACCTGACTCCTTCCAAGCTTCTGCAGTGACAAAACAACAGGTCAGGAGGTGTCCCAAGGCAGGGAAATCAGCTGAGCTCAGACCTCCCGGGGCCAAGCTGCAGCACAGACCAACCACCAGCATTCACAAACACACCCCGGAGGAAAGGCCACAGAGGAAACAGGAATGGTTTCCACTCCTGAAATGATGCCCAACTCACAACAAAAGGCAGGTGCACTCCAAGACGCAGAACCCAGCCTGGCAAACCCACTGGCCAGGCTGGGCAGCACAGCATCAACACCTGAAGAGCTACGTGACATGCACCTGTGACCCAGCACCTGCTCCTCCCCTGTGTGCTGGGCCAAGACAGGTGCAGCAGAGCAGAGAAGGCTACTGTGTCCCACATGCCCATCATAGAGGGCGAGACGCATAGTATGAGCACATCCACACCAAGGACCACAGGAGCCGGCACAAGGAAAGGGAGTTTTGGGTCAGATGCAAAGAACTCTCTCCCCAGCAGGACCGAGTGTGTGGGAGGTGGGGGCAGCAGTCCACCAGGGGATGGCCTGTGGAAGGCGGAAGGAAACTTGAAGATTCACAGCAGCGTTTTCCTGACTGCATCGTGAGGCATCGTGGAAGGAAGTGTGGGAAAGCCACCACACAGTCACAGTGGAGACCAAGGCTAACCAGTGGGGATGTGGAGACCTGAACTTCCCGCTGCGTGCTTCTTCCCATGTTCTTACTGTTGAATTACCTGAACAATTCAAAACACTAAAATAAGAGGCCGCCACATATTTCAGCTGTGGACCACCCACGCTGCAGAACAGGACCCAGCAACATACAAACCACCACGGCCCAGGCCGGAGCTCCAGAAAATGAAGCAGTGAGTTCCTGGAGGTGGCTCATTGCTTGGCTCCACCCGGCAACACTCGGAAGTGACGTGGCAGACATGGGGAAAGGACAGTGGCTCCTGGGCACCAAGTAGCAGTGGGTGGAAACAAAGCAGGTACAGCCCAGAGGGCATACGCCCCAGTGAGACTTCTGGTGACAGAGCCAGGGACCCCTCCTGGGTACACTGTTGTGCTAGTTCTCCAAGATGCTATACAGGAGACGCTGGGCAAGGGTGCTCGGGAAGGCAGTGCCTCCTTACAACTGGGCACGAAGCAACAACTGCCCCACAGAAGGTTTCCTTCCTTTTAAAATGGCTCTGCAGGGTTCCAGGCTAACAAAGAGCAGAGCTGGATCTGTCCCCTCCACCTCCCTGCATCCTGGTGGTCACAGCAGAAGATCCATGAGCCCTCACATAGTCTAAATGCTCCTGAGGCAGAGGGGGTGCCAGAGGACTGGCAGGGGGATTATCCAGGGAGGAGGGTGGCCTTTCCAAACCACAACACCACATGGCCAGATGGCTCACGTGGGCATTGCTTGATTCAGTCACCCACGATTTCCAGTCCTCCTGTCAAGGGAGCATGGTGGCACTGTGCTTCCCATCCTAGTGAGGGTACAGCCGTTTGGCTCCTCTGGCCACAAATTCCAAATTACCAACGGACGTGGACCTTTGCCTCCAGGCTACTGAAAGCTGGAGCTGTCTGCCAGTGAGCATGACCTGGCCTGTGCCCGTCCACCCACATGTACTCCACCCCTCACAGCAACATCCACCAGCTGCCTGGTCTCACCTGCACACTTAGGCCTCTGGCACCAAATAAAGACAGCCCCATGAGCTTCAGTGGGACCACACTGCTGGCCCTGACCTTCCCCAGCCTCCACAGCCCACACACACAGGTGAGGTGTCAAAGCAGCAGGCTCAGGTGGGCAGAGACCCAGAAGTCCTGTTGGGATAATGGAGGCAAAACACGGCTGCAGCCCACAGCAGCAGGCCATTGGGACAGACGGCTCTGGCCCTAGCCACTCACTGTCCCCAGCTCTCAGTCCACCCTACCAACAGCACTCAGAAGACACCAGGCCTACTACAAGAGTCTTTGAAGCCCTCCTGGACCATGAGTGTGAGCCATCTCCTGACCACACAGACAAGCAGACCAAATCAGAGTTGCTCTGGTAAATAGGAGAGGCTGGTGCTCGAAGAGAGGTGACTAGAGCCCTGACAGTCCTGAGAAGCAGCTAACCCCATGCTCCCATCCAGGACCTGGATCCCTGCAGAGAGCAAAGCTAGGTAGACCAGAAGGCCCAACTGGATTTGACTCCCAGTGCTATCTGCATGTTTTTTTGGGTTTCAGTTCTTTTGCAATACTAGAGATTGAGCCAGGGACACCCTACCACTGAGCAACAATCCCTAGCCCTTTTTATTTTTGGAGAGGGTCCTGCTAAGTTGCCCAAGCTAACCTCAATCAGTCTCTGGAATTCCAGGCCAACACCACCACACATCTCTGCACCTAACATAAGGTCTTGGGAAATCACATCACCTCTCAGGCCAGAGAGAAAAGGACTCCACTTCCTTCTGAGCAGTGGCAACAAGACCACCAGCCCACTCAGCTCTGAGCCATGAGACATTCCTCAGGGCCACTGCAGCACTGACCGCTTCCTACCCACCAGCATGGCCTGGCCACATCCCCTGCCAGACACCCCTCCACTCACAGCATCTGGGCTGTGTCCACACAGCAAAGTGCACAGGAAGCCAGGCCTGGAGACAAGTCTCCACAGGGCGAGACCAGGGCAGGATTTGCAAGCCAGGCTCCCTTCTGCAAAAGGGGGGTAAGGGTGTGGCCTCGGGGACTGCTCTGCAGGCAGTATTGCCCTCGTCAAGCACCTACTGTTATCAGGTCCCCAACACTCCCTATCATTTTGAGGGGTGAAGAGCCCAGGCACTCAGAGGCTGAGGCCAAAAGCTGAAGCTGAAAAGACAGTGCTCCTCCAGCTGTGTGCCCAGGCCTGAGTGTTTACCAGGTGCCTACTATGTGCACTTTCTTATATTGGGGATGAAAAAAAAAAACCCTGCCCAGCCCTATAGGCAGCATCCAGCACAGGAACAAACACCCGGAGTCCACACGGAAGGAGCCAGGCCAGACATTTTATTGATACCTTGAGCCTTCTCTCTGCCTTGCCTTTCCCAGAGGAGACAGATGCCAGTCAAGGTGCCAGGCCCTCAGGCATGGGCAGGCTTCCTCATGCTTTAACAAGTATGGTGACTTCCTCAGGGAAGTCACCAGCTGGGGCCATTCCAGGTAGAGGACAGCCCCACCAGACACCCAAGGACAGGCTGGAGGCAGCTTTGGGAAGTCAGTCCAACCGATTTCTAAGGCTGGAAGGAAAAAGTGCAATGCCAAGTGAGAGTCTGACTTTATGTGGCAAGGACAGGGCACCCTTAAGGACTCTCAGCCAGGGTAACAGGGCCAGACAGCCACCAGGCCAGAGGAGCCAGAACATTAAGAGCCAATTAAAGAGCTCAGGCTGGAGGCTGAGGACCAGCTGGGAGCCCCCTGCCACTGAGACTCACTGGATCCTGTACCAGGAAGAAACAGAACCAGCGTCCTCCCAGCCTTGCCCCCGTGCCATGCTCATTAGCACCCTCACTGGGGGTGACAAGCAGGGGAAGGAGGCCAGACTCCAAGAAATGAATCCAGCCACTCATTAGCACTGCCACTAAGAGCCTTTGCCGAAAGGGCAGCCAGGCCCAGGAAGGGGCTGTTGTGTTGTGTGCTTTTTTTTTTTTTTAAAGAGAGAGTGAGAGAGGAGAGAGAGAGAGAGAGAGAGAGAGAGAATTTTTAATATTTATTTTTTAGTTCTCGGCGGACACAACACCTTTGTTGGTATGCGGTGCTGAGGATCGAACCCGGGTCGCACGCATGCCAGGCGAGCGCTCTACCGCTTGAGCCACATCCCCAGCCCGAGTTGTGTGCTTTTTAATGTTGGGAGAAGTGGTTCTGGGATTCAGCTTTAAAATTATGTTCCTTTCCAAAGACGTGGCCTAAAAGGATTGTGGATCTGGGCAGAGGGCAGTCAAAGATGGTCAGGTGGGACAGGGTGGGAGTTGCACCCCTTTTCCTCCTCACCAGCTCTGCCCAGGGCAAGTTCCTTGTGCTCCCTGTGGCCATGATTCCCTGACCAGACCTCAATGCCTGGGGACCCCCAGGGACGCCTGGCCCTCATGTTCCCCAGTCCACATCCCACTCTAAGAGCCCAGCATTCCTTGGGTACAGGCCTATCTGCACTCCTCAGACCACACCCAGGGTCAGACTCAGGCAATGAAAGGCCAGGCAACAGACATGGACAGACAGATTCCCTGAGTCTGGCACCTGCCCCACAACCCTGGAGCTGGAGCTTCCCAACTCAATGACTTATCACCTCCACCGCCAGGGGCCAGCCACAGCCACCATGAGTTTCTTCTACCTACCTCACAGCAAGATCTCCTGGGAAAAGGAATCCCGAGTTCTGCCCCCATTCTCTCCATCAAGAACGCCAACCTGCACACCAGGACTCCTCAAGCCCTCAAACCTGTACCACATTCTCAAGAACATCACCTGGCCAGGGAAGGCAGGCCAGGACAAAGACCTCAACAACACAACAGCCACCATGGCCAACAACATCTCCAGCTCCCAGCACACCTTCCAGTTTGAAAAGCTTCTCCCAACCTAGCCATCCCAGAAGCAGAGGAACAGGAATACAAGGCAGGCAGGTGGCACAGCAGTCGGTACACGCAAGGACTCCCACCATGAGTGACAGGGTCAGAGGAGCCACACCATCAAGAGCAGGTTAACGTGCCCAGGATGTAGGCTGAGCCTTCAAGTGATGACCTGGCCTTACCCGGGATAAGCTACTCAACCCCAGAAGTCTGCCGACCTGGCTATAGAAAGAAGCAGCAGGTGCCAGCAGATACCCGATGGTAAACAGTAGTACCAACTACTGCCAGTCCAATGATGGTCAGTTCTACCCCAATCCAGGAAAAGAGGACCACGCCCTGGAGGACTGTGCAAAGTGACTTGCACCCCTGGGGGGTGAAGAAAGGCAGACCCTCTGGGCTTGGGGCTGCACTCCCTAGCCTCCCCCTGCCCCTTTTTGCCTTGGGAGTTCTTCCCAAATCAGACAGGCCTGTTACCAGTAAGGACTCCTGCTTCCCCAAAGGCTGAAGTACAACACCAGAGAAGCACGCGAGGCAGGGTAGAGTGGAAAGTAAGGCTTTATTAAAGGACAGCAGAAAGGCCCCCAGCTCCCAGGGAGAAGGGGATCCAGGGAAGGAAAGGTCTTCCTTTTGTATCTTTTTTTTTTGTCTTCCTGCATTCCTGATTTTATTTTGCCTATCTCCCTCTATCTGGCAGGTGATGGGGGAGGCAGGTGGGAAGGACAGAAGGTGGAAAACGATGGGGGGGAGTGAGCTGGGGGAGTGACTTGATTAGCGTCTCCCCATTTTGCTGGGAGCTACTTCACTAACAGGTCTTTGGGATGGACCTGGGCCTTGGGAACATTAACATTCCAATCTCCCAGGTGTTGTTCTGGCTTCCCAGGCTCAGACTGGACTCCATTTTCTTTATTAAACTCAATATTAGACCTAATTTACCTAGCTACACTAACTACCTGTCTTTAAATCTGGCTTCAAATCCCTCAAATGATATCTCAAAAGGCCCTGAGCATCCATGCTGCCACCCACCCCATGGAGGCTACTGGGAGCAAGAGCAGGGCTCAGGAAGGACTTCGGATCAGCAAGCTTTTCTTTATTCAGGATTCAGCAGAGGATGGGTCAAACACCTGGCCTACTGGGCAGAAAATGGCAGAAGGCTGAAACAAGGGTCTGGGTTTCAGGCTTTGTTCAGGGTGAGACAGGAGGGTACTTTAGGGGGTCCAATGCATTGGGGTTGGCTGGTTAATTAGGGTAGGACAATAGTGTGAATAGGGAATTTCCTGGGGCTTATGGTATCCGGGTCAGCTGACCCATTTGGGTGGGGGTCAGGTGCCAGTGAGTTCCTTTTGGGTTTGTTCACTCTGGCCAAGGCCTGGGGTTTAAAATGACAAAAGCTTAGGGAAATGTCCTTGAACTTATTCTCCATATCCTTCAATACACTGATCCTTCACCAATTTTTCCCAATGACAAGACAGGCCTCAGGAAGAGATATCCCTAAACTTTCCCAGATATTGACCACGGACCCCACACCCTCCATCTGGCCCAAACTGACAAGCCCATTAACGGAGTCACCTCTCAGTATAACCTATATAAGACTAAACTCCCTCTTTGGCCAGTGGTTCATTTTCCACCAAGAAAGTGGGTCCATCAGAGGCGTCACTCCGTCCTGAACAAAGCTGTGCTGATCCATGAAGTCTGTCTGGCCCAGTCCTTCTGTGCTAACAAAATCAGAGGCAGAAAACAAGACAATCTTCTATCAATCCAGCAGAAAAAAATAATAAAGGTTTATTGGGCCAGAACACCTGGCCAGGGTCTCACAGGGCCTGCAGAACCACCTACCCCTGCTCACTCATTTCCAGTCAGGGAAGGCCACTCTCCCATAGCCCAGAACCCAGGGACCCAGTAAAGGACATGGAGACTAGTCCAAGGACATTTCCTTTCTGGCCAGTTCCCCCACCAGTCTTATCTGGGGTAAAATCGGTGCTTTTGTCATTTAAAAGCCCAGGCCTCAGCCACAGTAAAGGAACAAAAAGGAACTTGCACCTGAAATTCCCCATTCAAACTACTATCCCACCTTTACCCAGGAGCTACCTTGCAGTCCCACCCTAAAGGAAGCCTATACAACCCAGACTCTTGCTTCAGCCTGCTGCCATTTCTGCCCCATTTTCTGCTGCCACATCACTGATTGACTCCAGCAGGGCCTCCGGCCTTGTCATTGGTGCTTACAACCAGGATAACAAGCAGCCCGGGCTGCCAGCCCAAGAAGGACTCAACTGCCCCCAGCTAGTCCATCGATCCACCAAAGTGGGTATGGTGCGCTACCACTACAACCCAGCCATACAATGCCAAGCCCCGGGCCCAGACAGGCCTGGACACTGTTAGCGATAGCCACAGGCCCTGGGTGGAGTCTGACCCAGACCAGAGAGCCCTCCCCCACTGCTTCCCACAGCTCCACACACGGGGTGGGTGCCCTCTCTGTGCCCCCTCACTGACCACTCTCTCTGTCCTTACTCTGTCAGGTGAGCAGCAGTGTCCCCAGTGAGAGCAGGAGAGCCTACAAGGCAGCCCTTCCTGCTGGCCACTGAGCCCATGCAAGGCAATGATCTGAGACTATCCTCACACAAAACTCTCATCTTTTCAGATAGAGGTCCTGACCACAAGGGCTGTGGCTGGGGCCCTGCCAATGACCCTGTCCAGGTAGGGAGACCACCCTAGCAGACCATCCTTGCTTGCCTGTGGTGACCACATAACAGGTTCAAGTCCTAACAGAGCCCACCCATGCCAGGAAGGAGTCTACCCAATGCAATCTGGTGAGCCAAGCAGAGTCATCCTCACCCCACCCTGCACTCGGAGAGTCCTATAGCAGGGATAAGGCCTGAGAAACAGCTGCAACGGGCTCTGAGGACAGCCCTGGATGGCAGACCCAGCAGCTGAGCCAAGGCCTCCCCAGAAGCCCCAGCCCAAGTCAGCTCCTCCAGCAAGGGCACCACCTCAATCATCTTCAGGAAACTCCTACAGCAAAGTCACACCTCTGTACCAGAGGACTCAGGCCAAGACAGCTCTTCCTATAGAAGGTTCTCAATGGCTCCTGAGCAGTATTCACAAAGCATATTGGAGTAAGAATGGTGTCAGTTCAGGGTCAACAGTGCTATGACACCCCCCACCCAGCCACACACATTTCAAATATCCACCAGGGCCAGGTCTCACAGGTCCTGGGCCACAGTGACAGATAGGGAGTCAGAGAATAACTGCAGTCCAACTTCTCACCAAAAATCTTGGGATAATAAACCTTCCCTGCTGGCCTCAGTATACCCCAGTAGGACAGGATACAGATGCTGCAAACCCAAACGTCAGAATTAATAGGCAACAACTGAAAATAACCCCTGAAGAAGAGTCTGGCCTTGTGCCCTTCCAATCTGTCCACTCTTTCTCCCCTTTAGTCTTTTGGTCACTCGGTGCCCCATCACACATCCATCAAATACTCAGGAGCCAGGCGGCATCGGGCATGATGGCAAACAGAGTAGTCAGAAAGCTGGTCACTCTCGGCTGTTAACCAGCCCATTGTTACAGATGTTGCACTAAAGTCAGAGTCTGAGGAACATAATTCATTACAGCTGGACTGAGCCACACAGGCAGAATTCCATTCATACAACCAAAACAAATCCCACAACCACAGGAACACCTTGTGCATTTAAAAAAAAAAATCGGAATGATAAAATGCCCAACAACCTCGGAAGCAGTACATAACATCCAGGTCTGGTGGACGGTGTCTTAGAACTTCAGTTAAGGGACTGAGCCAGTTCATCTTCCGATGGCCCAGACTCTTCATCAGTAAAATGGGGATGGCAGCAGGCCCTCCCCCAGGGGGACTGCTAAGTGGGTATGAATAGTATAATCAATGTTAACGCCTGCAAAATGACCCTCCTGTCTGCCAACCAGACCTCGGCCACACAGCCTAATTCAAACTCCACAACCTGGGAAGACCCCCTCCAGGGCCACCACCATATACTGAAGTCTTGCTGTGAATGGCCAGGTTCACCTGTGGTCACGGTCTGTGCACCTTTTCTCCCCTCTGGGAACTCCTGCTCGGAGGTTCCCAAATCTTGAACTTCCATACCTGCACTTCTCCTTCTGCCTTCTCCTCTCACAGCTCACTCATTCATCAAAACCTGCCCAGTGCCCACCTGCTCTGGATGCTAGGCTGGGTGCTCAGGGCACAAAGGCAACCAGGGTGGAAGTGCTTGAGACAAACATGCAAGTACAAGGGCATTCCAAGTGGCAGCTCAGCACACACGCCCACACACGTAAGAAAAGCCATGCAGTGTGCAGAAAACAAGGACCTCTACAGTTGCTGTGACACATGAAGCGAGAACTGAACAATGTGGCTGGAATCCTAGGCAGAAGCCACATCCTGCCTACCCTCCCAGCAGCGGGAAGCCATGGAGGGGACCTGAGGAAGCCTGCCTGCCCATGAGCCCCACACCTAGATGCCTGCCCGGGTCTAAGTCGTCACTCCAGTGCCTGCAGAGGACCAGGCCTGAGGCGTGCCCAGAAAAGACAGGCTGGGCAGTCAGGGCAGCCAAGGGTGCTGCATGTGCACAGACCATGTCAGCTGAGGTGAGGGATGGAGGAGACCCAGCCAGCAGGAAGCCTTCTAGGATCCACCAGCCTCCCACAGCCATCTGTAATCACAACCTGGCTCCTGACCCTACACTGCCCTGTGTGTGCCGCCATGCGCTGCCCAGGATCTCTACCAAGGACCTACAGTGCACCAGGCTGAACCACATCACAGTGTGGTTTAACCACCTGAGGCTATTAACAAACTTCATTTCTATCTTTCCACCTACTACTGTGCCCACATTGAGGTATGGTAAGGAACAATCCCAATCTCTGCCTCACAGACACTAAAGACAGCAAACATCCAGAAAGGTAGCAATGGTCAAATAAGAAGGGCTAGGAAAGATGCAACAAGATCCGAAATACCAGGAGACAGGAAGTTAAGCCAGTGACCAGGAGCCCATACCTGCAGAGGATAGGATCTGCCTGCAGGCTGGGACCTAAGGGAAGGACAGTAAGGGGTTCAATCAAGGAAAAGGTACCATGTATGGCTGGAATGGAGCCTGACAGGGTGAGGAGCAGCACCCTAACCTACAGAACTTTCCATGATGTCCCTATCAGCACTCTGCAATCCAGCAGCCACCAGTCAATGTGGCTTCACTTTAAGATCAATTTAAAAAGCTTTATGTGGCCACTGGCTGCCATCCTGAACAAAATGGTAAGAGTTCCCAGGGCCAAGGGAGAAGGAGATGCCAATCTGAAAATAACAGGTGGCCCCTGGGGTAAGTCCCCAAAGACGGCACAGATCTGAGCCCCCTGGAACTCCCTGGGATGTACCTGGCCCCAGTACCCACAAGGCACCTTGCACAAGTTCCAGAAGTAGCAGAGGATATGCACAGGCGCTTAAAGTCTCCAGCAGCGGCTGGAAGGCAGGGTCCACCGTGGAGCCACGGGGAACCACACCTGACAGCAGCCAACAAGTGGACAAGGGGACGCCCCTGGCCCAGAGCGGTCCACAGGGGGACCAGCAAGACGCACAGGTCAGGACGCACAGGTCTGGAACCGCCCACAAGCCCCGTATGCTGCACTGGAGACCCTGGCCACTGTCCCCGGCGTCCCCATTCCCCTCCCCGAACTCTCTCCCCAGACTCCGCAGACCCCCGGACCCCCTCCCCTGAGGTGTTTTTTTTTTTTTTCCCAGACCCTCAGACTCCCTCCCCGGCCTCCCTGCCAGGCTCTCTCCCAAGACCCTCGACTCTGTCCCCAGACTCCCTCCCCGGACTCCCGGACCTCCTCCCCTTCGACCACGACCCGCCTCCCAGACTCTCCCCAGATCGGCGGCCCCGGTCCCCCTCCCAGGACTCCGTCCGCGGACTCTCTCCCCAGACCCCCAGATATCCTCCCCGGACCCTCTCCCGGACCCTCGCCCCAGCCCGCTCCCACCGGGCCCGCCGGAGCCGCCTCCCCGTGCCGCCTCACCTGCCCGGGCACAGGGCGCTGGGCGGCTCAAGGCAGGAGGGCGGCTCGAGGCAGGAGGGCGGCTGGGCGGGCCGCGCACCCAAACATCACGTGACGGCTCCGCCAGCCAATGGCGCGCGCCCGCCCAGGCCCGCAGACTTCAAGCCCCAGCGTGCCCCGCGTGGCCGGAAGCTGCGCGGACGGAGGGCGGCGCGGCCAAAAGACCCGGGCGGGCGGACGCGCGGACCCTGTGCCTGCCGGGGAGGTGGACCTCGGACGTGCCTCGAAGTGAGGGCTCCCGCGGGTGTCGGGAACCGGGAGCCGGGTTGTCACGCTGAGCAGGCTGCGTGGGCCCCTCGTGGGCACGCGAACGAGGAAACCAAAGCCCAAGAGAGTTGAAGGGCCCTTGCGAGGACCTTCGCTCAAAGCAGCGTGCGGAGTGGGGCGTCCCCGGGGGCGCCCTCCGGGGGCCCGCGCCCTCCCTCCTCCGCCCTGGCCCCGGGCTCCCTGAAGGCGCCCTCCGCCCGCTGGGTGGCCCACGGGAGGAAGGGACGCACGCGGCCCCTGGAGGAGCTGGGCCAGGGGATATGTGACGGTGGCCTTGGTGCCCGGCATCCTGTCTCCCCACGCCCACAGCCGGGGGGGGGGGGGGGGGGGGGGGGAAAGCGATGAGCCAGTCCCTCTCTGACTCATGGTCCTCGCTACTGCTGTCTTTCCATGATGGCCATTCTCCTTAGGCACAGGTCACACCTGGTGGCAGCGCAAGGTGCCAACCTGCAGAGGCCGCTGAGTTCCTATGAACGGGCTGTGCCCTCCACTTCCCTGGTCTGCATGAGGCTGTAACACTGAGCTTGAGGAGTGCACACCAGTGTGTGTGCTAGCATCAGTGTGTCCATGCACACATGGGAACAGCAGGCCTCTGACCCAGGCAAGCTGCCTCCCCACATTTCAAGATGCAATGTAGTCACAGCGCCAGCTCAGAAAACAAGCTCCAGCGTGACACCTAGCAAGCAGTCTCCCTGCCAGGGCATTTAATGCCACCCGAGGGGGGGGCAGTAAAGTAAAAGGAAAGAGCCAGTGGAAGGGTGTCAGTGTTGTCTTTACTGATTACATTACTGGGGAAGGAAGAGTGGGCCTCCCTGGAAACATGGAGCCTGCTAGCCCCTCACCCCTGGGGCAAAGGCAGCAGGCGGGGTCTCCACAACCCAAGGGGCACCATTCAGGCTTGCTGCCTGGCACAGTTTCCCGTTCCTTTCTTGCCAAATCTCATCTTTGAAGCCTATCCTCCATCATTTATTCATTCCACTAATCTTTATTCAATGTCAGACAACATGTTAGGCCCTGGGGATACCATACAATTGGATTTGGTTGCTAATGACAGAAAACCCCAAGTAACTGTGGCTTAAACAAGATCAGTGTTTGTTTAGAATTCAAATCCAGAGAAGGCAGCCTCAATCATCAAGACTCTGGGGGCCTTCACTTTTCTTCAGCAATCTCCAGACAGGCCTTACTCATGGTGGGATATGACTGTTGAGGCTCCAGACAGGATGTCTGCTTTCTAGTCAACAGGGAGAAGGATTCCATGGAGAGGCATGCAGGCATACTCTCCACAGCCTTCTAGGGATGCTCCCTGGGTTTTGCACACTCCATATCTGCTTTCACCCCTTGGCCAGAACTAGGTCCCTGGGTACTTCTGGCTGCAGGGAAGCTGGGAGATAACTGCATCCTGGGCCCCTGAGCCCGGTTAACATTTGGACTCTGGTACCCAGTAAGAAGAGGAGGACGGGGTTGGCCTAGAATCTCCAGCTGCATCCAGACAGCTCTGTTCACTACTATCAGGCCAGAGTTGACAGTCACACATGGACTGCAGCCTAGCTGAGGCCACACAGGACAGAACCAGGGATGGGTTACACCAGAGGGCTGGAGGCCAGGGAAGGGACATGCGAGATCAGCACTGAGCCCCTGGTGACATCATCCCACACCCAGCCAAGACAGCCCACAGCACACTGCCTTCCCTCAATGGGCTCAGATTGTGATGGCCTTGAAGCCACAGACCCGTGCAGCCACTGTGTCTGGGACATTGGGGAGGGATTTATGCAGCAGTTGAGGGCACACAGTTTGGCTCTCCTGCATGTTCCTTCCATGCACGCATTAGCTCATCATCTAAGTGAGAGCTGGACCCCTTAGGGGCAATAAGTGTTCTGGACATGCATACTGGCACGAGGCTCCTTGCTGGTCAGCCAGGACCTTCAGGGATTGTGTGGTGGGTCCAGTGAGTTCATGGAGAGCAAAGGCACTACAGACTGTAGGAGTAAATGTGATGGTGGTAATGGCCACAACCCACAGTGACCACACTGCTACTCACCTATCACTCATCCCTCCCCTCAGAGCTCCTCTGTCATTGCGACCACTGGGCCACCCTGATGCAGGAAGGTGCACTGTAACTCCTCTCCTGGCTGGCCACCTGCCCCTGTGGCCTGGAACCTCCTGCTGACACTGAACCACAGGAGAGAAGAGCAGGCCCAACCTGTCTTATCCTAGGGCAATGAGCTGCAAGAGACAAAGGTTGAGGTAAAAGGGACAGAGGTAAAGGCACCACCCTGAGCTAGCCCTTGGCCTCCATTATTTTAGTCAGCTGTTTCACTGCTATGACCAACGGACCTGATAAGAACAACTTAGAAGAGGAAAAATTTATTTGGAGCTCACAATTTCAGAGGTCTCAGTTCATAGGCAGCCATTGTCATTGCTCTGGGCTCAAGTTGAGGCAGAACATCATAACAGAAGGGTGTGGAGGAGGAAAGCAACTCAGGACATGGCAGGGTCAGGAAACAGGGTGGTGAAAAGTGTGCAGGGAAGATGTCCACTCCCACAGCACACTCCAGTGATCTACCTCCTCCAGCCACTTCCCACCTGCCCACAGTTACCACACAGTCAGTCCATTCAAACCAGGATGGAGGTTAGGTTACAGCTCTCACAACCCAATCATTTCACCTCTTAATATTCCTGCATTTACTAGAGCTTTGGGGGAGCATCTCATATTCAGACCATAACATTCTACCCACAAAACTCATGTCCATCTCCATTTAGTCCATCACCAAGAGTCCCATAGTCAGTTCCAGCATGGCTCAAAAGTCAAAGTCCAAAGTCTCTTTTGAGACCCAAGGCAAACTCTTGGCTGTGTGCCCCTGTAAAGACAAAAAGCAAGTTATATATACTCAGTATACACTGGCACAGAATAAGCCATCCCATTCCAAAGCGGAGGAATAGGGGCAGGGATGGGGCCAAACAAAGACCAAAATTCAGCAGGCAAACAGATCCTATTACCTCGCATACAACGTCTAGGACGCATGGCCACAGGATGTGCTCTCCAAAGGGACTGGGCAGCCCTGCCCCTTTGGCTTTTCCAGTTGCAGCCAGGGCCTTTCACAGTCTGCTTTTGCAACCAACAGCTCTTTTCTGCAGATGGTCCACATTATTGGCAAGGAACAAATGGGTGAGGCTGAGGGACAGTTTTCCTGATCCCTAAAAGCCTTCGCCTTCTGAGCTTGATGGGCCCCTGCAAGGGAACAGGATATCCTTGGTGCCTGGATGGACAAGCACCTCTGGCCCCTAGGATGTGATGGGAGCCATGATTAGGTCATCTAGACTGGGCAGCAGGGGGCTGCTCCCTTGCCAGTCTGCAGGGAGTAGTCAGAGTGAGAGGGACATGGGGCATTTTGTGGGAAGCTGGCCTGGCATTGGCCATGCAGATGACCACGTACGGCCCTCTATTTTCACCAGGGTGGGAGGAAAAGAGCCCACAGATATTACAAAGGAGAAGGTGCCCCAGTTTAGTAGGGGCAGGCAGTATAGCGGGTCCCTGGGGCAGACGGGCACAGCTCCACCCAGTAGAGCATCTGCTCTGTGCCTGGCCCAGCAGGGCCATGGGAGAAACAAGTCCCTGCCCCAGACTAGGGGACCGAGCCCCAGATGGTATTCAGTGTTGGGAAGGGAGGCCAGGGGGTCCCAACCCAGCCGCACCCAGCAGCCCCGGGTCCTCAGCACCATTGGCATTTCCTAGTCCTTCCCCATCTGCAGAGGGGGGCTTTGGCAGTGGTTCTGTTTCTTCATGGTCAGTGTCACCTGCAGGGTGGCAGATCTGGGTTGCTAGCTGGTGGTCAGGACAGACAGCCCCTGGTCCCCTGGTGAGAGTCCCTCTTGGAGAAGCAGAGCGTGACTCAGTGTCCCCTCCCTGCCCCTCAACATCTGTCTGCACCCTGACCTGGAGCAGCTGGGTCTTGCAGCCAGCATGCACCTGGCCTGCTCCCCAGGTGTGAAGTGGGCAGCTGCGAGAGGGTCCTGAGGAGCCCTGTTCTTTCAAGATGTCCCTGTCACCAGGTGGGACGGGTTCAGGGCCCACTGGCCACAATGCCCTAAACTGGAGCCAGAGCAGCCCCAGGGAAGCCCAGCAGGGCAGAGCAGGGGCTCGCCACGTCCACCCACCGAGGGACAGGGCCTCTTAGCTCCTCTGCACCCTGTGGGGCTGCACAGCAGGACCTAGAGCCTTCTCTGAGCTGAGACCCAGTGGTGTTGGCTCGAGGCCGTCCCCTCCCCCTCCCCTTCCATGGCAGCTGTGGGCGGGACTTTCCACCTGGCTAAGACCCGCGTTGGCCAATCAGAAGCTGACCTGACAACCCACTCCAATCATCAGGGTTCCCGCCAGCTGAAGCAATCGCCCTGTCACCTTACATCAGCCCTGACCAAAGCTCGACAGACAATGTCCCTAAACCCGGCTGGGCCATAGCTGCAATTTAGATGTCCCAGACCCCCACCCCCAGTTTCCCTTATTAGCACTCTTCCTGCCTTTCCCACCCGACTTCTCCGCCCCCACCCTCTTGCAGACGGCGCACCTCGCCCAGGAGCACCCCTAGCAAGCCTCCTTTTGGTGCCTCCTTGTTCCTTGGCTCCTGACCTCCCACCCTTTCGGCTTTACAAGCGCACCAGTGCACCCCAACCTCCCCTCCGTCCCTCACCTAGGACTTGAGGGTGTGACCCACCTGGGGGTGTTGGCGAGGTACCATCTTCTAGCACAGAGACCTGTGTCTGCTGATTCCCAGGCGGGTAGAGGGCACAAGGGGCCAGGAGGGAGGCTGCCCAGCCTCGTGGGCAGAGGCTCAGGAGCACCCAGCATGACAGCATCTGGCCTATGCTGAGTGACCGCATTGGCCCCAGGCCAGCTATGGCTTCAGGGGTGCTGGAGCCTTGTCCTCAGGGGGTGAAGGAGGCCTGGGTACAGGGCCCAGCCTCCTCACCATGCAACCTGAGCCAGTGGCTCCATCTCTCGGGCCTCAGCTCCTGGTAGGGGAATTGGCCCCTGAGACTGCACATGTGGGCTTGGCACAGGCACCAGTGCTGCGAGGGCTGGGTCCCACTGCAGGGCCTCTGCCAGCCTCTCCAGGGTCGCCATCCTCCACTTTCCTCCTGTGCCTGACAGGTGTGGGAGGCCTCTGGTCCACAGGTGGCTGGGGACTGTCCCTGCCTTGTCCTGGGGCCAGGCCATGGAGGGCAGGAAGTACTCTGATGAACTGCAGTGCCCCCCCCACCCCGCCGCCGCCCCTCCACCCCAAGCCCTTGGGCTCCTCATCCATGTCATCCTCGCAGCTCTGCACTGGGAGCAGCCAGGACACCAGCAAAGCCTGCCCCTTCCAAAGAGGACATGATGGGGGCTGGACCACACACACCTGGACGCTCTCAGGCAGGAAGACGTGGCATCTCCAGCACGCGGAAACGCGTGACTTGTGCTTTGCTCTGAAACCAAGGGCGCCAAGGGCACCAAGGGCGCAGGTCACCAGTGGGTCCAGGCTGAGGCTCTCTGCCTCCCAGGAGCACCTGGCCTCTGCCTCAGGTCCACCCTGACCTGGCTCCACACCACCCCCTGGCATCGGGCCAGCAGCAGGGGCGGAGACGTGGGGATATTGACAGGATCTGGCCACCGTGGCTGTATTTATAGGGCTCCATGGAGACAAAAATAAAGCTAGGAGGAGCCTGCTGAGTCACTCTGCCCGGCCCTCCAGCGGGAGCAGAGCACGTGTAGGTGGGCGGGGCAGGGCGCCGGCCCAGGATGGAGCTGGGCCCAGGACAGTGTGGGGACCACTGTGGAGGCCCAGGCCGTACCCTGCCACGTGTGAGCCCAGTGGCCACACCGTGGACCTCTGCTTCTCAGAGCCAGGCCCTTGAGGCCAAGGCCTGTGCCAGTGGTGTGTGCAGTGAGGTCAGGGCTCAGAGTGACCAGGATCAGGTCTCAGAGTGTGCCCAGGATCAGGGCTCAGTGTGACCAGGGTCAGGGCTCAGAGTGACCAGGGGTAGGAAGGGCTCCCATGATCCTGAGACCCCAGATGGGGTCCGTCCTCAGGTCCTGCCCTGGGGATCTGCCTGGGTGAAGTGTCCCATCCGGGTGTGCCTGGGGTGGCTCTCCTGCAGACCTCGGGCTGTTGGGAGGACTCTGCCTCTGCCGAGGGGCTGGGCCCACCTGTGTGACTCTGCCCAGTGCCCCCCAGGGAGCCTGCTCACCTCCTGGTTACATCCTGTCCTCCACTTTGCCCTGAGCTCTGCTGCTGCCGGTCCATGCCACAGAGGACACGGCCCTCAGGTGGAGAGACAAGCAGGGCCCTGCTCAGAGAGCTGCGAAGCCTGGGAGCTTGTTCCCTAGCACATGGCCCGCTCCCAGCTGCCTCCGTGTGGGGAGGTGCCAGCCTCTCTGGACATGGCCTTTGGTAAAGGAGCTTCCCCCACCCCAGGACAGCCTTGCCCAGGACTGGGTGGTGTCTGAAGCCCCAGCCCCCAGTGGCTCTGGTCTGCAGGGTTGTCCCAGCTCCCTGGACTCCACCCAGTCAGTGGAGGTTTCTGGGGCCACAGGACCTCGTTTGTGTCTCCCTTTGCCTGAGAGCTGTCCATCAGTTTTCCCAGTAAGCATTCATCAGGACAATGTCCACCTGAGAACCTAACGTTCTCCCAGCAGAACCGCTCCCTCCCATTCTGTGTAACTTAGGGGGAACTTTCCTGACGCTCCCTAGTCTGGTGAGGGTCCTAGACGTTTTATACCTTCTCATCTGGTGGGGCTACTGCCTCCATGCACTCCAGTTTTGAAGACAGGGGACACTAGCTTGTTTGCTGCCAGTGGGCACTGAGGGCTGAGGGGTGGGTGAGATGGGACAAGCAACATCCCATGAGCTCCTGGGTAGGTCCAGACTTGAAACTGGTTGTTTCGGAGGTTTCCCGGGGCCCCTTGCTCCTTCTGCGTGGACAGGTTTGAGTTGGGTCTTATTCTCTGAATGGACCTCCTCACAGCTTGGCTCTGATGAGCTCTGTGCAGAGGGCAGCTTGGGAAGCTAAGGGTTTCGAGGTACATGTGGGGCCCAAGACTATGCAGGGCCCCATCAACCCTAGGGAATCCGGGGCCTGAGCCATGTGTCCTGGGGTGGCCTCAGCGCCTCACAGCTCGCCCCCAGCTTCAGGAAGCCATGCTTGGGCTCTCCGGTTTCTGCCAGCAGAGTGGGTCCCTGAGCTGGCAGGGCTTCGGGGCTGAACAGGGTGCATCCGGGGCATGGGTGGGGCAAAAAGAGCCTGGGGAAGGGCTGCCGTGGAGCACCAAGCCATCAGCTCCCGGGACCAGCTACTGTGCTGGTGGCGCCGGTGCTCCCCTAATGACACCCAAGCCTGACCCTGCCCTCTGCACTGTCCCTGCAGCCCTGCCTGTGTGGACCTGGCCCCAGGACCTGCTCCACCCCGAGGCTGTTGGGCCAGCGCACAGTCACCACACCCTCAGAGGGGCCTCATCGTGGGACCTTGGCTGCCAGGGACAGAGAGCTCGGCGTGTGGCAGCCTGCTTCCCTTGCCTGTGGCCAGGCCTCTGGCCCCTCCTCTTCCCTGGCCCACACCGTGCTGCTGGCCAACTCCTCTCTCTGCCTTGGGCCTCGCGTGCCCTGTGCAGCTGTGCTGTGGAGCTGCAGTGGGCGCTGGGACACTGCATGGAGTTTTCCGGAACAGGCCTTCATGACACAGCATGGCACCTCCTCTTACGATGGGGAGACTGAGGCTTCAGCAAGGAACGGGGCTATGGCCAGCCACTGACCTGCAGACCTCTCCAGCTGACCCCCATGGGGCTGCTGGAAGCCCAGGGCCTGGGTTCTCTAGGCCAGTCCTCTTTCAGCCTGGAGTGTCACTGCAGGCATGCAGTGGGGGACCTGAGGAAGGGCTGGTGTGGACAGCACAGATGCACAGCGATGCTGAGGTGTGGCCACACCTAGGAGGTGGGAACAGGGCCATCAGGCGGGAAAGGGGGACAGGCCATGCTGAACTGGGTCAAGGAGACCTGGAACTCAATGGGTGAGAGGGCAGAGGGTGTGGGAAGGCAGGGGCAGGGGCAGGAGAGGCCATGGGACTCCAGGGGCACAAGGACGGAGACCTCTGAGACATGGGGGACATGTCACATGTGGGGGCCAAAGTCACCTTGCTGGCCCTGGGCCTGAGCTGAGGTGCTCAGGCAGGCAACAGGGATGAGCTTGGTGTCCCCAAGGCCCCTGGCCCTGCCAGTGGGTGTCCCCACAGGGTGCTTTCCTAACCACATCACCAGGATGTCCTAGGTCTGGGTGGTCCTCGGAGTCTCCATCTGTGGGGTGGGTCCCTCACAGCACACCAGCCATGGCATCCCGAGGGGACCCGCCTGGACTCCACCCTCACTGCCACCCTGGCTAAGGTTTCTGGGGGTGGAGCCTGGCAGAGACTGATCTGGCTACAGCGCTGGGCTTGCAGTGGGCTGGAGGCAAGAACAGGCTAGGCCAAGGGCAGAGCTGATCTCCAGCCCTGCCTGAGTGGTGGCCGGGGTGGGGGCCACCCTCGGACGGTGTCCATGGGCGGACAGCAGGACACTCCTGCTGCTGGAGACGGGCTGGCAGGGGGTGGGCTCTGCCCCTTGGCTTTCTTCCATTTGGAGATGGTGGGTG
The DNA here is from genome assembly GCF_045843805.1 of Urocitellus parryii. Classification (NCBI taxonomy): domain Eukaryota; kingdom Metazoa; phylum Chordata; class Mammalia; order Rodentia; family Sciuridae; genus Urocitellus; species Urocitellus parryii. The sequence goes on along the minus strand of NC_135537.1, from coordinate 1,997,437 downwards.
CCCCAGGATTGTTGAGGCAGAGAGGAGGGGCGCTCTTGGTTAAATACTGGGGCTGCAGGTCCAGGTCGAGGAGGTCAGCACACCCCTCCCTGCCCACTGAGCAAGGCTTTGAATGTGGGGAGAAGGGAGGGAGCAGGTGCTGAGGGCTGGGACAGCAGATAGAGAGTGTGGACTGGGGAAAGGGCTGGAAGGTGATGCGTGCCCCAGAGGTGTGTGCCTCCACCTCTGGGGTCCTCAGGCCTGGGCTCAGGCCACCTGCAGCCTGGACATGGGCACTGGTCCTGGGAGAGAACCAGAAGGGACCCCAAAGAGCCAGAGAGAGGCTCCCAACACCGAGAGGAAGGGACAATTTCCTGCCTTCTTTTCTCTGGTGTGTCACACCCCAGCCCTTGGGCAGTCTGCTGCTGTGGTGGTGGCAACAGGGCCCATTGCCCCTCCGAGGACCAAGGAAGAGGGTGTTTCTCCTGCAAGGACAGGCCTGGGCTCTCAGGGAGTGGCCTGACCCTGAAGCCTTCCCCTCTTCATTTGGAGTTTCTTTGCTCCAATTGGTCCCAGATAAGGGGACAGTCTTGGGAAGTGCTCAGCAGAATGTCTTAATGAAGACCCCCTTCAGGCCCTGGGGAACACAAAGTGTCAGGGAGAACCAGAGAGGGAGCTCGGGAGGTGGTCCATAAAGCTGCTTTGGATTGCCCAAGATCAACCCCAAGCTGGCATGCATGGACCCTAAACCACAGAGTGCTCACACACAGGAAAGATCTGCAAGGCACTTAACAGCTTTGGCCGGACAGAGAACCACCCCAAAGGCTGGTCAGAATGGTCAGCCACGACCTGACTGGGTCCATTAGTGCTAAAAACAAGAGGGTCTCCAACTCCCTAGGTCTAGACCAGATCCAGAACCATACAAAATAATACTCAAACTTTTTAGGATCTAATCCAAAATGATCTGGCATGTGAAGAACGGGAAAGGACGATTTGCGGTTTTCCCAGAACAAAACAGTAAGGGAAGCCAACTGACCCGACACAGAGGTTAGGATCCAAACAAAGACTTGGAAGAGGATGTCATAAAAATGCCCCAACAAGTAACATCAAACACTCTTGAAATAAATGGAAGCATAGGAAGTCTCAGAAAGGGGAGACGGGGAGAGTCAGGGAAGAGTACCAGGCGGAAACGTGGCAACTGAGAAATATACAACAAAATTAAAAATACTTGTGGTACAAGACCAATTGCAGGATGGAGACAGGAGAAGGAACAAACTATTGAACATGAGTAGTGGTGGACAGAAAGTACCCAACACAAGCAACAGGAAGAAGGGCAAGAGAAGAAAACAGCTGCTGGCCCTGCGGGACCACATCCGGAGAGCTCACCTTCAGAAGTCAGAGTCCCAGAAGGACAAGAAAAGAGTGTGACGGAGAAAAAAAATATTTTGTGTGATTGAAATTGTGATTGAAACTTCTCAAATTTAGTAAAATATATACACACAGAAATTCAAGAATGCCAGCAAATTCCAAGGAATTTAATCCAAAGAAATTCATTCTCAGACACATTGAAATCAAGCTGCCAAAAACTAGAGACAGCAGTGTTGGTCAAGGTGACACACACCTGTCCTCCCAGCTGCTTGGGAGACTGAGACAGGAGGACTGCTAGTTTGAGACCAGCCTCAGCAACTTAGTGGGCCTTGTCTTAAGATGAAAATTAAAAAAGACTGGAGGTACAGTCCGTGCTGGAGGGCCCCTGCCTTCACCCCCAGTTCAGGGTGGGGGACGCGGGATCTTGAAATCACAGAAAAATTCTGAATTATTTAAAAGGTAAAAATCCCAATGCCAAATGACCGTGTGTCATCAGAAGCCACAGGGCCAGACAGACACAGGGTGATGGCCCAATCTGACAGGTGAGGACCACAGGCCAGACTCACGCACCCAGTGGCAGCACCCTCCAGGGAGAAGGACTCCCGGGCACTCTCAGGGGAACCTAGATCAAGACCCTCGGTGGCTTTGGGCCTTCCTATCATCATTTAGCAGTGAGACGTTCGGGGAAAGGGCTGGGGTGCAGCTCCGTGGCAGAGGCTTGCTGGCATTGCAAAAAAAAGACCAGACAAACACCCTTCCCGGGAGGACATCTGGGTGGCAAGGAGAGATGCCCACCCGAGTAGCTGGGGCGATGGGCGTGGCCACCGCGACCGGTGGGCGGGTTCTTAGACTGTGGGACCCAGACGTCCGCCTCCAGGCCGTGACACACGTGGAACAGAAGCATGCCCACACCCCTGCACACAGGCCCTGGCAGTTCTGAAGACTGCCCACCATCCACACCCTGGCCAGTGGCCGAGCACATCGTGCCACAACCCCACGGGAGCAGGACTCAGAGGCAGGCACAGAGCTGACCACCTGCACAGAGTGGTGGACAGTGGGCTCTGCCACACAGAAGCAGCCAGAAGCAGAGGGGGCCTCTGCCTCTCTACAGCAGGACACGGTGTGTTCGGGAGAGGGGCAGGAAGGGCTGCTGGGCTGGATAACAAGGGGTGGCTTTTTGTGGTGACAGTCTTCTGTACCCTGGCTGTGCTGACAGTTACACATACAACCACAGGCAGACTTACAGGCCCCAAGAAGGGAATCAGTGCTTCCCTGATCTGGGGACCTCAGACCCAGGGAAGGCCTGGAACCTGGGGGTGGTGGGCCTTCAGGAGCCCCCTCCCCCCGGTTCCTCCTGGTCTCCTCCCCTCCACCGTCTCCCTCAAGGTGTTCTGGCTCCCCCTACCCCATTAACCTGGGGAGCTCTCCAAAGGAAGTGAGAGGTGGACACTGGGATTTAGTGAGCACCTACTGTCCACCAGCCTCTGCCTGGGGCCTCATTTATCTGCACATCCTCTGAAGTGGAGCTGTTTGTCATGTCTTACCATGGATGAGGACTTAGGGCCTACAGGGGACAGGGCTGGGCAGCAGGGCTGGGATCCACCCCAGGGCCCTTTGAAGCCCATGGTGACCCTGACCAGTGCACAGCCATCTCTCCTCTGCCCTTGGTTCAGCCTCCAACATCTGTCTCCTAGAGAGAGTCTGCAGAGGGTGGGGGTGGCCAGGGATGCCAAATGGGAGTGGGTGACAGGGGCAGGAGCTCCTCTGGTCCCAGCTCTTCTGGTTATCTGGAAGCTGGGGGCTGATGGCTCCTGGGTAGCCGTGAAGCTGGGCTGCCCTGAACGTCCCCTGGGCTGCAGCAGAGAACATGTTAATTAACTAATCGACACGTGGCCAGTGAGTGCAAGTGGCCCCATAGCTCTGTGGGGGCTGGGACAGGGCCACAAGAGCAGGAGACAGGTGGCACTGGTGGCCCACCAGGCTGGGACTCACCAGGGAGGCGGGGGCCAAGGCTGGGGGGCCAGGGTCCTGCACTTTCCTGCTGGCCTGGTGGGCGCTAGGCAGGCACCAGCACCTGGACCTGTGTGGCCGGCACACTTCATTCTCTGCTCCCTCCTGCCAGGCCCCTTCCCTCCTCTGGACCACCTACCTGGGGTTGCTGTGGAAGGGCAGTCTTTGGGGGTCTGCAGAAAGAGTCTGTGCCCAGCTTGGAGCCACCCCCATCTTGCTCCACCTTGCCTGCCCGCTAAAGCACCCCAAGTGAACCCCGCTTCCTCACATTTGAGTCCCTCGCCGCCCCTGGGTCTGAGCTTGTCTTCCCCACCAGACTGTGGGTTGACCAGGGTCGGACAGTGAGTGGGTCACGCCAGAGTCCACTACCCCAGCAGCTGGCCTGGCACAGGGCACTGAGACCAGCCCACTGAGCCTTCTCACTGGGGCAGGCCGTGCTGTGATAATCTGGGAGGTGCTGCCTGCAGCCCAAGTTGCCACCCCCAGGACCCCTTCCTTCTCAGGAGCAGCTCCTGAGACCTGAGCTGGTGAGAAGCTGCCCCATAAGGACTTCACTTCCCAGCCGCCTTGCAGCCGGTGGTTAATTTCTGACCAGTGGAATTCATGGAAGCTGTATGTGCACTTCTAGAAGTGCCCTTAAAAAGCAGCATGGGCCTTTCCTCTTCCGGTTGATCTTCTGAAGATGAATGTGCTAGCTGGAGCGCCAGCAGTCATCTTGGGCCACAAGGTGTAAGACACGGGGAAGCCAAGGACACTAAAGTCTTCTGCTCCTTGAAGTAAGCCATCATGGACCCATCAGGCTGAGGCAAGGCACAGAGGACTGCAGAGAGGCAGGCCTGGCCCTGGTGATGCCTGGCCTGGAGCCCAAACAGCCCCGTTTCCATCTACCTGAGTCAGGCCCTCCCTTGGTGGGTAAGCTGGCCTGGGCAGGGGTTTCTGCCAGAGGCCAGAGGAGGCGGTGGAAGCTGTGTGCTGTGGGCCTGGCTCAGCCACCCTGCTCCTGCGTGGGAGGGGCGGGGCCTGGGAAGGCTGCCGAGGGGAAGAGGATCACTCCAGGCCAGGGGGCCAGAGACTGTCATGGAAATGAACACCTGGCAGGCCCGGTTCACAGTCTCCATTTGGGCCAACTTAACATCTACAGGCAGCTCCTCATGCCTTCCTGCCGCTGTGGGAAGCACGCCTGGCCTTTGTGTGATCTCGCTGTCACTCACCGCACCTCCCCGTGCCTCCAGGACAGCAAGATCTCCCACTGCTCCTTCCCTGGCTACATGCATGTGCCAGGCACACATGAAGGGGTCCACAAACACACACATGTGCGTGATATAGCTCTGTGCACCTGTGTGCACTCGTCTACACGTTCACACCCACACACAGCCACGGGGTGCATGGTGCACATGCGTGTGTGCTCATGTGCACTTACACACATAAGCACGCGCATGTGTGGCGCAGGCACATACACAACAGGTTGCATGGGCACTGCATGTGCAGGTACACCTGCAAGTCAGCCTACACGTCACATGGTGCACACATGTACACCGTGGGCTGCACATGCCAAAATGCCCTTCTTTCCCTGCGATTCAGCAGACCCTGAAGCCCTGGGAGTGGGCGTGGGGTGAGCTGGGCCCCACTGGACGTAGGAGACCAGCCCACAGTGCAGGGGAGGGAGCCACGGCTGGGGCAGAGCTCAGGGCGACAGCTTCAGGCTCCTGTGCCATGACACGTTCCTGGACCTGGGACAACCACAGTCCGCAGCCTCTGTCACCCGTGAACAGGCAAGCCACCTCCCTTGGTCAAGCCAGCAACAGCATCGATGGCCCTCCCATCGGGACGGGTCCTTCCCGGCCCAGAGCAGTGTCCCCGCTAGTCCCCCTGTTTCTGGGAGTTACTGCTCCCACCCTCAACCTCTGACCTCAGGTGCAAGGGGGGCTTGCCTGAGTTCACATGCCACGGGCAGGCTGGGCTTCAGACAGCCCCGGGTCCCTTCAGAGCCTCGGTTCTTGTGGCCAAGGCAGCGGAGGCGCTCCGTGTGGTGTCCCATGCAGCCTGGGGGCGGGCAGATGGCCCCTTCCTGGCCCAGCAGAACCTTAGGGCGAGTGTGGGTCTCAGCGAGCTGTGCACCCATCTCTGAGGAAAGCAGGGGTTCCTCTTGGCCACGTGAGGTCACTGGAGCAGGAGTGAGCGGCGCGCTGCAGGCCGAGGATGAGGGGGGCACCCTCTAATCAGCAGGGCTGAGGCACGCTCCTGGCCTGTGTCTGGGGCTCCATTCCTCTGTGGCCAGGGGAGGGGTAGGGCAGGGCGCCTTCTGTCTTGTTCTCTTCCTTTGGGGACAATGACCTTCCCCACCTTCTCGGGGTTTGGGGAGCTGCTGTCTTCACGCCATCTAAATCTGGGGCCTGTAGGTCACAGGCAGCCACAGGCCCTAAGGAGGTCAGCCCAGGGGGACGAGTCACACCAGCCGCAGCCCTGCTGCTGACCCACATCGCCTGCCTGCCCCACTCCAGGCTGTGCATGGAGCACACGGGGTGAGTGTGATACTGGGGGTGCGTGGGTGTGTGCTGAGATCGGCACCTCCTCACACGCCAGACCCTTGGCACACTGTCCTTGCAGAGATCCTGGGTGACAAGTCCCAGACCCTGTCCTCCACACCTGGCTCACGGTGGCCCTGGCCCAGGGCAGGGTCCCCCCAGTGTTGTTACTGTGTGGCCCTCTGGGGTCAGCCCTGCCCAGGTCGTGGCCATGACTTCCTCCTCCCACAGGTCCTTGGCTGGTCCCCAGGGTGGGAGCATCCCGACTGCAGGGCCAGCTGGGGACTCTTCTCACAGATGCATGGTGTCCCCCAGCCCCACGGCTACACCTGCAGCACAGCTGCACCACCACATTGTCCCCACGCTGGGCACAGCGCCTGCACTGTCCTGAGCCCCGACCTCAATTCCAGCACCTCCCGCGTCAGCCCATCACCAGCAGGGACAACTGTGTCACCATCGAACACCAGAACTGTGACTGTGGGTGCTGACCATCCCTCCCACGGCGCTCTCCTGCGGCCGATGGCATGGTCGTGAGACCCCACCACAGTCCTGAAAGGGTGCCGGCTGTCCGCCTGCGGCCATGGCACAGGCCTGGGCGGCCTGGGCTCAGGCTGGCCGGTGGGCTGCCCGCTGCCTGCCTTGGCGGGTTTCTCCTCTTGGCTTCTAACCCCTGTTCCGCCCTCTGCACGGCGCTGTGTGGGGACTTTGCGATTCCCCTCCTGCTCGCTGTGTGTGCTCTCTCTGCTTCCTTAATGATCTAATTTGTAATATTTCATCTCCCCTCCCTTTCATCTCTCTGAACACACAGGCCAGTTAAAATAAATATGTATTTTTAATTTCAAGGCGCCTAATTTAACCTGGCGGGCAACGTTCCGCCACTTACCAGTAAGCCCCTCCTCTGAGCCAGAGCACAGGCCGCCAGGCTCACTGGCCTCCCACCTGTCCACCAGCAGACCTGAGCAGGGAGAAGAGGGTCAGGATGATGTGCCAGAGCCAGGAAGCCACAGAAACCTGCACATGGCTCCCAACCTGGGACCCATGTGTCCTCTCGCGCACCTTCCTGTCTCCTGGGCCTGGCTCGGATGCCTGGGCTCACAGCCTAGAGGTGAGTGGACCACGGCCGGCAGGACATGGCAGCCCTGTCCTGTTGTCTACACGGGGCACATTTCCAACATGCCCCCGACCCCCTTGGCTTTGCCTCAGGGTGGACTCCAGTCTGCTCCTCTAGTGTCCTTCGCACCAGTGGGGTCCCCAGAGACCACGTCTTCCCCGCTGGCAGACAGACCCCCCCCTGTGTTGCCGTCCTGGGACCTGGCCTGGGACCCTGGCCTGAACGCCACACATGGGCTGGGGAGTCGAAGAGTGAGGAGCTCCATCTGCCTGTTACCTGATCTGCTTGGGGACCAGGATGCCCAAGGGGACAGGAAAGCAAGGACCCCAGTGCTGCGTCCCTGGCTGGACCCAGTCCACCATCTCAACCAAATGCGTCCAGGGCGCGGGAGCGGGCCCGGAGCAGCGGCCGTGGGAGACACGCAGCAGGCCCTGTCCTCAGTTTGATACAGGACAACTCCTGACTCTATGGAACAACTGGGGATTCAGAGGCCCAGGAATGGCACTTAGGGCCAAAGCACCGCGTGGGATCCCGCAGTGGAGTGCGGTGCAGCCCACCAACCCGCGGCACGTGCAGAAAGCCAACGGAGCGGCCCGAGCGCCGTGCCGTGGCTGGTCTCGGGACGCTGGGGCCCTCTGTGCGCTTCTTGAAGGGAGGCTGGGTGAGGGAGGAGCAAGGAAGGGGCTGCAGGAGGGAGGCTGGTCCTGAGGCCAGGAGAGGCTTCCCGTGAACTCAGGGAGATCTGAGCCAGCACGGCCCCTCTGAGCCCCCTGCAAGCTGCAGAGTGGCCTGGCAGCCTGTTGGGTGGCCCACCTCCTCCTCCACATCATTCTAGCATGACACAGAAACTGGCACCCAGGGACTGCACCACAGGGGCGGGGGATGTTGCCGTGGAGAGCCTGGCGGGCAACAGCGCCTGGGGGGAACAGCGCCCTGAAGGGGAGGGCTCAGGGGCATCCTGGTTCCAAGAAAACGTCCAGTTTGAGTGGACATTTTCTTGGAACCACTGCAAGTGGCTTGGGCAGCTGGGGCAAGGCCAGAGCATCAAAGCCCCTTAACGGACATGGCACTGACCCTCCCCTGGCTCCCAGAGAGAACTTAGGTAGCTGACTCTCAGAAGGACCCTCCTACAGCCATGGCTTCCTCCTGGAGCATCCGGTCGTGACTGGGCAATGCCCACAGATGCCCTCAGAGATGCAGTGGCATTTGAGGCTACGTGGGGTTCAGCCCAGTGACCAGGACCTGGGTCAACAGAAAAGACTTCCAGAACCCTCCACCTTGCCTGGCCATGTGATTCAGGGCCACCCTCACACCCTGTTGGGCCAGTGTGTACATGTGAATCTGCTGGCTGCAGGTGTGTGTGCTGGTACACATGTGTGCACAGACGTGTGCACCCACACCTGGGCTGAGCTGATGGGAATGCAGCCAGAGCAAATGAGGGACAGACAGAGGCCCTGAGTCCAGCTCTAGGTGAGCACAGAGAGGACAGGGAGTATGTAGTAGGCCCTGGGCCACGGCACTCATGTACCACCACTCTCACCATCTCTGTCATCATTACCAGCACCACCACCAACTATAACCACCATCAACCATCACTACCATCACTACCACTACCACTATCATTATCACCACCATGACCACTATCACTATCACCACCACCACCATCACAATCACCACCACCATCATTATCACCATGACCACCATCACTATCACCACCACCATCACTATCACCATGACCACCATCACTATCACCACTGCCATCACTATCACCATGACCACCATCACTATCACCACTGCCATCACTATCGCCATAACCACCATCACTATCACCACCACCATCACTATCACCACGACCACCATCACTATCACCACCACCATCACTATCGCCATAACCTCCATCACTATCACCACCGCCATCACTATCACCATGACCACCATCACTATCACCACTGCCATCACTATCACCACCACTGCCATCATTATCACCATGACCACCATCACTATCACCACCACCATCACTATCACCACCACTGCCATCATTATCACCATGACCACCATCACTATCACCACCACCATCACTATCACCATGACCACCATCACTATCACCACCACCATCACTATCACCATGACCACCATCACTATCACCACCACCATCACTATCACCATGACCACCATCACTATCACCACCACCATCACTATCACCACCACTGCCATCATTATCACCATGACCACCATCACTATCACCACCACCATCACTATCACCACCACTGCCATCATTATCACCATGACCACCATCACTATCACCACCACCATCACTATCACCATGACCACCATCACTATCACCACCACCATCACTATCACCATGACCACCATCACTATCACCACCACCATCACTATCACCATGACCACCATCACTATCACCACCACCATCACTATCACCACCACTGCCATCATTATCACCATGACCACCATCACTATCACCACCACCATCACTATCACCACCACTGCCATCATTATCACCATGACCACCATCACTATCACCACCACCATCACTATCACCATGACCACCATCACTATCACCACCACCATCACTATCACCATGACCACCATCACTATCACCACCACCATCACTATCACCATGACCACCATCACTATCACCACCACCATCACTATCGCCATAACCACCACCTTAAACATGACCACCATCCCCACCACGACCATCACGAATATTACTCTCACTACCATCACAGTCATCACCGCTATCGGTGGCGCCATCTTACCCCTCAGGTGAGGGCAAGTGGCTGGATGGCACAGCTCACCAGACACATTGGTCTAGAAGAACAGGAGAGGATTTGTCAGTTACTTGCTTGCCATGTGACCTTGTGCCCTGTCTTGCTCTCTCTGAGTCTCGGTTTCCCCACCTTTAAGAGCCGATTATCCTCTCAGGCCTCTCTGCTTTCCAGCGTGGTTTTGAGAATGAAGTGATTTGAAGTATTTGAAAGAGGTATGTAAATTTTACAGTGCCGAGCAAATGTTATTCATTATCATCACCACGTGAGGTCCATTCCCAGTAGTGCCCCCTCCGCAGGCCCCTCCCGCAACCACATATTTGCCGGGTCTTGGGAAGGCTGCGGTTCCAGGAACCAACCCCAGAAGCTGGAAGATTGATTCTGCCTTTGACTGGAATGTGTACAGTATGCAGATGAGCATGCAAATTCCCTGTGGTCCTCGGGAGAGCCCAGCTGGGTCCTCTGGGTGGGCTGCCCTGCCTGTGGCTCAGCTTGGCTGAGGGACGGGGTGGAGGAAGCCAGAGAGGGGAGAACAAGGCTGTGGGACAGGGGCACTTGCTTGAGAACTTGACTGCTCCGTGCCCAGGCCGCACCTCTGCTTTGTAAAGAATCCGTGGTCCTTTCAGAGGCCCGGGCCTCCCTCCCTGGTCTCCACTCTCCTCCCTCCCTCTCTCCACCAACTCTCCCTCCAAGGCCTGTGCTGGCTCTGCTAGTGGGAAGTCTGGCTTCCGGGCACAGAGGATGCCGTGCCATCCCGCAGTCTAGTGGGGATCCCACCCTGCCTTACAGTCCTTACCCTGCCCCAGGACCACCCACACCATGTGGCACTAGGTAGAGTTGTGTGGAGGCCCTGAGGCGGGGTCACCCTCACCCAGGGACATGGGGGCCTCCTCCCCCGCGACTGGGCCCAGGTAACTGGCAGGACAGGATGTGCCAGAGCAAGCACAGAGCAGAACAGGGAGGAGGAGGAAGAGGAGGAGGAAGAGCTAGCTGGGCGGCAGGAGCCCGGGGGAGGAGCTGGGCTTCACGGGAAGGGCCAGGAGCCACAGAAGCTCTGAAGCCTGGGAGGGATGAGGTCACAGGTCCTCAGGAGGACCTCGGCTTGGGTGGGCACAGGCTGGGAGGAGAGGACAGAGCTGCTTTCCAGTTGGAGGATGTGGCCTCTTGGGTTGGGGGGTGCATCCTTCTTAGAGGGGACACAGTTGGGATCAGGCTCAGGCCTCATGCCCCGTCCAGGTGCTCCATGCTAGGGCTGGAACAGGGGCCACGGGACTAAAGCTGGCGCCCAGGTCACCGTGGCCCCACGCAAGCCCCCAGCAGCCGTGGTGACAGCCCTGGCCACCTGGGGGAGCCCAGCATCTGTCCCTAGGCAGCAGCCCCCTCACGGGGTGGCTGGGAAGGACCCCAGCGCCTTGGGAACCCCTAGCCTCCAGTCCGAGTGGGAGGGACCAGTTCCCAAAGTTGCCACCATGGAGTCTGCCTTGGCCCCCACATCTCCCTCGCTAGGCTCACCTGAGGCCTGTTCTAACCCGAGGCTGGCCCCCGTCTCTGCCCTGGGCTGGGGTGCCCAGCAGGAGGGGCCAGGAGACTGGGAGTAGGTCCCTACCCTCAGCTGCTCCAGGATTGTGGCCTGCTGAAGCAGATACTCACACACACCCTCAGAAGGGACAGACCCACACGTGTGTGCCTACACGCATGCTCCTGCATGCTTGCTCTCACTCATGCCCATGCGTGTACACGCACACGGGGCTGCATACACTCGGACGCTGCTCCTGGTGCCAGCTCTGTCAGTGACCCAGGCCTCCTTGCCCCCACCCCAGGCTCTGAGCTCCCGGCAGCCCACTGCTGAGACAAACAGCACGGGGTAAGGCACAGACCCCAAGGCCACGAGGGTGAGGCACAGACCCAAGGCTCCTAGAGCCTGTGCCCATCACACAGCCACCCCAGGTCCAGGCTCCTCCATCTGAGTCCCTGCCACCTCGAGGCAGCAGAGAGCCAGGGGAGACCTGGGGGTTTCAGAGGGCCCTGCCCTATGGCCACACCTAGGTGCATGCAGGGGCTGCGGGAGGCCAGTGTCCAGGAGAGATGAGAGAACAGAGGTGGCACCACCCCCTCTCTACCTTCCTCAGGGCACCTTCCGCCGCCATCCTGGTGCCTCAGCCCCCAGCCCAACCAGGACTGTTGTCCCAACCAGCATCTGTCTCTTAGCTGGCCCTGTGGCTCCTGGCCCAGTGGGGCCTGTTCCAATCCCAGGGTCTCCCAGGCCCAGGACAAAGCCTCCACAGGCCCCGTGGCCTCCTGCTCCTTGCCTCCCCCACCCTTCGGGGCCACACAACAAGCCACCGGCTCCTATGGCCTGAGAGAACCACGGGGCCGCATCCACGGAGTCTGTGGGTCCAGACTCAGGGCGGGGGTCGTGGGCCAGGGTGGCCTCACTGGTGGAGCAGTCCTCGGCCACATGGCCACAGGAGGGCTTCAGCTGGGGTCCAGAGATGGTGGCCTGGCCTCCCCAGCTGCTGGGCCCTTCCTCACCACATGGCCGCTCAGAGCATCAGCCTTTCAAACACCCCTTTGTTAAAAAAGCTGATTCAGACTCAGAGCAACTGAACTGAAAGTACACAGAGCCCGCACCTCCCGCCACCGCCCTGCTCGGCTGCTGCCGCTGCCACCCGGTCCCCTGGGTCCCCTCCGCCCCGGCTCTTCTCTCCCCTGGTTTCTGCCCAGGGCGTCCTGTCTCAGGCTCACTCCACAGCTCAGCGGTCAGAGTTCAGAGCCCTGTCCCGGGGCTCAGTGGCTCGGTCCTTTTGAGCTCTCCAGGACAGTCCGATGTCTGGGTGGCCACGGCTCCCTGCTGAGGGACGCCATGCTGCCTTCAGGTTGGTACTCATGAGTACCCCGCCCTCCCCTCCTGTCAGGAGGGTCACTGCCGTGGGCCTGGTTTGTGGGAAGCCGCCCACCTGGCCTCCCGGGCAGCAGTGTTCTGGGGTGGCCACTCTGCTAGCTGGCCTCAGGTCGCCCTTCCCCAGGGACGCGACCTCGACCTTTTCTGTTGTGCTCATGTTCCCAGGTACACCCTTGGCCCGGGGTCTGTGGGTCTTCTGTCCGTTTTTAGATTGAGCTGTTTCCTTGGTGCAGCGTGGGTCTGTGGGGTGTCCTGGACACCCGTCCTTCATCAGATGTGTCCTGGTGGCGTCGCCCCGGGTCTGGGGCTGTCTCTCTTCATTCTCTTAAGGAAGTGTTCTGTGCAAAGCAGTTTTTAATCTTCATGCAATTAAATTTTTGTGGCAGTTAATGGCTCTAAAGTCAGTGTGCTGGTCACCTCCACCTATGCTGGTGGCCGGCAGGCCCCAAAGCTGCCCTCCCTGGAGTTCTGTCAGCATCATGGGTTGGGTTGCCACAGTCGCTTTTGGAAAACCCAACCTGCCACTCTTCTAGATGTCGCAGCTCCTGACACTCCTGTCGAGCCCTCGTGTCCCCTGGGGAAGGGGCTTCAGGCACCCTGGCCTTCTGCAGGTGGGTGGCTTGGGCTCCCCTGGTGCCACAGCCCCTCGCACCTGGCTGACCACTCCACAGAAGTCCATCCTGGGGACAAGCCCTGATTGGTCTAAGCCAGAGAAGCCATGTTGGTGTGTCCTTCCTTTGGTCAGAGACAAGGTGACCTACTTCCGACCAATGATGGGGAGATGTGACAGGAAGACTGGTACCAGCTGCCACCACGGGCCCTGTGTTCACCTGCAGGCTGTCCCGGGGGGTTTTCCCACAGCTCTGGAGGTGGGACTCCAAGAGGAAGGCGCAGGTGGGGCAGGGTCCTTCCACAGGGACAGGGGGTCTGCTCCACACCGACGGGTCCGGGGAGGCCTGGCCCACACACTTCTCAGGCTTCCCCGGAGGTGCCTCTGCCCCTCACACCTGCCGTGGTGAAGACTCCGCCACGGTACCTTCAGCCTCTCAACCCTTCCGCCTTTCCAGACTAGGTCACACCTAGGGCCGGAGGGTTGGCACCTCAACAAGGACTGGAGGGCCACAGTTTGCCCCGTGACCTCTGTGCACCTGCCTCCGGCAGGTTCTCCCAGCCTCCACTCCAGACACCCCATGCCTGAGAAGCAAGAGGTGTGCACACAGAAAGTCCCCTTGCTGCTACCGTGTGACCAGCTGGGGACAGATGCAAAATGGAGGAGGGGGTGATCAGGAAGATCAGGGTCCCCACCACTGATGGGCCACCTCGTACCTGGCCTCCTCTACCTGCGTTTCCTGCTAAGAAAGAAGCTCTAAGTGCAGCCCCGGTCCTTGACACGCCCAGGCAGAGGGGTGTCACCGTGGGAAGGGATGGGAGCCACGGAGGCTGGCTCAGGTCCAGGTTTCTCGCCCAGGGCTTCACATCTATGGGAAGTCACTCCCACTCTGATCTCAGTGTCCCCTGTGATGGGGTCCTCTCTGCACACAGTCTCCTGGGATCTGCAGCCCACAGACACGCACCACTGTAGGCCGATTCTGGACAGTGGCCTTCCTTTGAACGTGTGCCTGGGGGGCAGGTGAACCCCCTGGGGAAGAAGTTCAAAGCCCAGCTCCAGGACCTAAGCTGGGTACCCTGGGCCAGCCACTTTCCCAACATACCCTCAGTGTCCCTGCAAGAGGCACAGACGAAGCCTTGTGGGGTGTCATTTACACACAGTGGGGACATCAGCATCCTCAGCACTCTGAGAGGTCCCTGCTGGGAAGGGTAGGAAGGAAGAGGTGACCACCCGGCGGGCAGGGTGGCGAACTCCCGTGGAGGCTCAGGGTCAGGGGTCTGACCTGCTCCCTGTCCTCAGCCAGGTACTCTGAGGCTTCAAGGTCATAAGGACCATCTGGCCTCTCCTCACCCCCAGAATGTCACTCCACAACTTGTGGTTCTGAGGCTTCCTCTGAGGAGCCCTGGTGGACAGGCTATAGATCTGTTGCCCTCTGTCCATACACCACCCCCAGAGTGAGTTGTGTCCTGGGGTGCCCAGGCCAGTCTCCCCAGATGGGACAGCTAAGGATAGTGTGGCCTGTGGGGGGCTCCACGTCAGACCTGGGACGTGGGAGGATGTGTGGAGGCCCGGGTGGTGTGGAGGGTCTCCAGGGGAGGCCCAGGGTCTTGGTGTGGCCTGACTGTGCTCATGAGGGACCAAGCAGGGAAGCCCAGGATGGGAAGAGCATGGCCTGTGCCCAGGAGGGACAGGAACCTGTTGAGCCCTGAGTGGGCAGGTGAGCTTGCGGAGGGGCCAGGCCCACCTCCGGCCTCCACCCCCGCTGGCTCCCAGAGCGTCCTCTGTTGATTTTCACTGTGCCATTTATTAACCGCCTAATCCCCCCACCTTCTGCCGGCTTGGCGTCCTGCATTCCCTGGCTCACTGAGCCCACGAGGTGCAGGGTCTGGGGGAGGCTGTCTGCACACACCCTGAAGCCCACCAGGTCTCTGCTTTAGGGACCAGATGATAGGGGCAGGGGCAAGGATGCCCTGGGGTGGCCCGGGTACAGGCTTAATGAATACCGGTTGGACTTACTGCAGTGGACATCCATCCTCGGGCAGTGCCCAGGGTGTGACAAGGGTCAGGGCTCAGCCTGTGATTGGGGATTGGCCAGCATCCAGAGTTGGAGCCTAGTCAGTTATCAGGAATCAGTGCTCTCAGTCTTTGGTCAGGGTCAGTATGTGGCCAGAGTCAGGGCAGGACCCAGATGGTGACGTGGGATTAGGGCTCCTTCTGGGAACTCAGTCAGGAAGGTCCGAGCTGGAAGGCCCTGTGAAGCCTCTGTGCAGCCTCTGGCCTAGCCCTCCCTGCCATGCTTCCTCTCCCTTTCCGTCCTGTCAGTTTTGAAGACCCTCTTTGAGGGACACATCCATGACTCCGCAGGCTCTGGGCCAAGCTTGTGTCCTGGCTGTGCAGCCCTAGGCAGGTTAGACCACCTCTCTGAGCTGCAGTTCTTTCGGCTTTGCAATGGAGCCCTGCCCTGCCCTACTCAGTCCCTGCCATGGGGGCAAAGGGAGGTTGGGGACAAAGTCACCTGGCTGGGGAAGGTCAGAATGCACATTCATGTTCAGGATCCACCCCTGGAAAAGGAGACCCCCCACCCAGGAGCCCGTGGCACCTGTGAGGGGCCGCAACCTCTCCTCTCCTGACCTGCATTTCCCCTGCCCAGCCCCCGAATGGTGTTAGGAAAACCCGCAGATCACGCCGGGTTCTCACACTGGGGAGTTGTGAGGTCGAAGGCTGGAAATAGCCTGAAATCACCCCTCCCTGCCCCCGCGGCCAGGGGCAGCAGGGTGGGGTGGAGGAGGGTGCCCAGGGTAGGCAGAGCTGCTGGGGTTGTCGGAGCCTGCCGTGGCCCCAGCTCCCGGGGAGGCAGCTGTGGACTGAGAAGTCGAAACCATGGCCAGGAGAAAGTCTGGGCATCTTTGGGTCCTGGGCAGGGTCAGTGCCTGGGGGCCTAGACCTGTGCAGCCTGGGCTCTCCTGGTCTGTGAAAGGCAGTTAGCCAAGCAGGCTGCCGGTGGCCACGGGAACAGGGTGGGGGAATGATCAGGCCACCTGGTCCTGAGTCCCCCCAACCAGTGTGGAGGAAGGCTCCTCCCTCCTTCCCTCCCGGCAGCCTGCCCTGGCTGCCCACCTGTCACTCAGCCAGCAGCTTCCCATCTCTGGTCCTCTCCCAGAAAGCCTATGGAAACAGTCCTACCCGCACCACAGGCGTGGCCGTCGGAGTCCAAGGAGGACTGGATGGTCTCCTGCCCAGGAACCAGCACTATGCCAGCCCCTCTTGTGGCCAGCAGGGCTTCTGGGTGCCCACACCCCTGGTGCCCATGGAAGCACGTGTCCTGCCTGAGTCCTAGGGACCTTAATCTTTCCAGGCCTAGTGCCCCCAGGTGATCCTCCACCTGTGAGAAAAGGCGGCCACCCAGGATTGGGGCAGGCAGTCCACTTCTCTAGGAACCTTGAGCAGCAGAGCAGATGGGAGGGAAAGCGGGCGTGAGGCTGTGGCAGAGGACCTGGGGCTGACACGGGGCTGGGCGACTGAGGGCCAGCTGGGTCCCTAGAAGCCCTCCCTGGGACCTGGAAGCTTGGTCCACCCTTGGCCACTGGCCCAGTGTCCCTGTAGGGTCTGGGCCCTCAGGGCTGGGTGGGCAGGAAGCAGAGACAGTGGATCTAGGGGAAGCCACGTTCCCTGGCTCTGAAGGCAGGTGGGGCCGAGGCTCCTGAGGCACCATGGGAAGGAGCTCTCTGTGGCCCTGGGGGTCTGGAAGAAAGGGCCTGTTCCGTGGGCCGGCTGAGTGAGTGCACGCACAGAGGCAGCTGTGGGGCTGGGAGTGGCCACAGAGGCACCAGAGAACAGGAGACCTGCAGTCCCCTGCACTCATCACGGGGCCAGCCCATCCGTCTGCTCCCCTGGGGTTCCCGTTGCAGATGGAGCAGGTAAGGCACAGAGCAGGCAGGAAGCCCGCCTGGATCACCCAGCTGGAAAAGGGAGCAGGGCCAACAGAGTGGTGCTCTCGGGTACAGCAGCCACAGGTGGCTATTTCAATTCAGATAAACTCAGAGTCAGTGAAAGTAAAAATTCAGATCCTCAGGCCACAGACATGTTTCCAGTGTTTGGCAGCCACTGTGGCTGGTGGTCGCCAGACTGGACAGAGTAGACCCACCATGTGCCACCACCGTAGGTAGGGCCATGGACAGAGCCACAGGGGCATGACCTGCTCTGCCAGGAAGGAGAGGCCAGGGTGGGAGGGGAGGGGGCAGGGGGCCTCCCCCCAGCCCTGGCGTCCTCTGCCTGCCTGGAAGCTGGGCTGGTGGCAGTGGCCAGCACACGTCTCAAGACTGCTCTTGCCTTGACTGGCTCTGCACTGGACACAACAGTGACCACAACTGGCCCGAATGCCACACGGACAGTCAAGGACAGTCTCTGAGGAGCTCCAGACATGGGGCTGCTGGTGTGAGAGCCTGGGACTTCCTGGTACTTGTCTTGTTGGGGACCCTTCTCTGGAGGGGAGGGGCTGCTGGGCAGAAGGGCCAGGGAGGGTCCCACGATGTCTGACTTTGCTAATGGCTGGGCTGAGAGAGCAGTACCTGCCGTGTGCCGGGGACCCGCCAGGCCACCAGGGAAGCTTCTGGAGGAGCAGGCCCACCGAGTCTCACCCCGGAGGACCTGGTCAACAGAGAGCTCAGTGTCACTTCCCCCCAAACAGTCCCTCCCTGACAGCCTGATGGCCAGGGTGCAGCTGGGCCAGGGAGGGGCTGGGGGCTTGAGGGCAGAGTGGAATGGTGGCATGATGGCAGGTCCCACGTCCTGACTGTGGCTTGTGGCCCTCACAATTAATCACAGTGGATGTGACTTAGCCAGGTACTGCCTGTGTCCAGGTCCCTAAAGGTACTTCAGCCTTGGGTTTGCAAAGCCCACTGGACAACTGGGAGGACCGTGCTGAGTTCAGGACCAGAATCCCCGCCTGCCCCCCTCCTGCCCATTTACTGTGGGACCCCAGTCCTGAGAGGGCCCCTACCTACCCGAGGGTTCCTAAATGCAAGAGGTGGACCACAAGACTGGGAGTCAGCGAGCTTGGCTCTAACCATGCTCCCCTAGGACCTTACAAAACCCTCCTCCCTAAGAATGAGAGAGTCCTAGGTGAAGATGGTTGGAAACACATGGGGCCCTGAGGCCTGCCTCCCAGTGCTCCCCTCATGCTTCTCTGATCCCCATCCTTTGAGGCTACCTGAGAGTCTACACAGTCTTGGGACCAGAGGCCTGTGTATAAAGCTGCCATAGGATTAGGGTTCAGTGTGTGACCAGGACTAAGGTTCCGACATGAACCAGGATCCGGGTGCAGTACTCACTGTGTTAAGCCAGGATCAGGGCTCAGCTTGTGGCCAGTCAGGAGTCACGGCTGAGTCTATGGCTCTGGCTCCAGTTCCATCGCTGGCCACAGATAGTGCTCAGAAGGTGCTAAGTGTTGTGCTCCCTCTGGGCTGAGTGCGGAAGCTCCAGGACTTGGTGTCCAGCTGATGAGACCATCAATCCTCAGCACCCAAGGGTTCCTCCAGGGGCAACCGGGACGCAGGAAGGAAACTGACTTGGGTGTGGGATGGTCCTGATAGAGCCAGGGCTAGAACAGGTGTCGGGAGGGGGACTGCTTTATGTAAACTGCAGACAGATCTCAGGGTTTAGAGCTCTGGGACCCTGGAGTCCGGGCTGGAGAAAACTGTAAATACCATGCAGTCGAGACATTTGCGTACCAAGTTGGGAGGCACCGCAGGTCACCCTGACTACTTTAGCGGGGAGGTCCTGCCGCTGGTGCTCAGGGCCAAGCTGAGGCGCCCCCTCCTTGGGGAGGAGTGTGGGGTAGACCAGCTGCAGTCTGCTCCACCTCTGGGAAGTGGAACATCTGGACTCTGGATCAGAGACTGGGGTGGGGGGGCAAGTCAGGGGGAGCAAGCCAGGAGTCCCCACAGGGAAAGGAATGATGTGCCTCCCAGAAGCCCCAGTGTGGGAGGGAGACTGCCCTGCCCTGGATGACCCAGTGTGTGGGGGTCCCAGTCTCAAGCCAGATGCCAAGGCCTGCCCAGGGAAGGCTGCTGCCCTCCCCCACCAGCCAGGGGAGGGCCTTTCTGAGATCCTGACTCAGAGCCCTGCTCCTGCTGCCTCTTGGCCTGATGTCAGAGGCCCTCTGGTGGCCGCTGGCTGCTACTGCAGCGAGGAGAAGGAGACAAGGGCAGCTCAGCCAGGACACTGTCTCTTTCTGTCATTGTCAGATACTGGGGAAGAAGGCCCTTTTTCTGGAAGAGGAGGCGAGTGTGGTGCTGCCCAAGGGCTTGGACTGGGACGGGGGCCCTCCCTGCCCTTCCCTGACTGCCACCTGGTTTGGATCTCTGTGGCCCTCTGACCAGTCCCTCAGGACACCCTTGGAGCTCAGGACTCTGGTTGGCCTTACAGGGGAAACTGGTGTGGACAGAGCTGTGGGGTGAGATGTGCAATCTGCCAGGGTGCCCAGTTGATGTGTGTTGCCCTCCTCCTCTGGAGATCAGTGGAGGACGATGCTGGCTGTGAGGCTGCTGGAGAGGGTTAGTTGGAGGTTAGTGACCATGGGATGACAGTGTGGGGTGGATGCCGAAACTCAGGGTGAAAGTGGTGATGGTGGTTGTGTGTATTGGTGCCACAGAAGCTGAGAGATGCAAGCAGCTGAGTTAGATGGTGGATTTGGGCAGCAATGCAGAGGTGGCCTGCTAAGAGGGTAAGTGTGGAAAATACTGGACACTGGGTCTGCATCCAGAGTGGACCTTGCACCTGTGAGGCGGGAGCAAGGACCTTGGGGCAGAAGCATTCTGGTGAGAAACACCTTGAGGCAACTTCCCTGAAGCTCTTGCTTCAAGACTCAGGTTTTTATTCTAGAGGGGCCCCCTGAGGGTGGCGGGTCAAAGGTCTCAGAAGCCGGAGAGGGACCAGGGATGGCTTAAAATGGGAGAAAAAATAGCTAAAGGCACTTATCTCCATCAGCTGAGAGAAACAAAATCTGAACGAGGGACTGGGGTGTCCCCACTGTTAACAAGTCAAAGAAAGGGAGGGAGTGCCTGGGGACAGCCACACGGGGCCACTTACTTCCAACTCTACCTCCTTCTGGCTCTGTCCCCAGCCCCCTCACAGCTCTGAGCACTCCTTCAGGGGCAGGAGTCCCCCTGAAGGGAGATGGGATCCCCCCAGCCTAAGCAGTCCAAGGGGCCTCCCCCACCTGCTCCTCTCCACAAGTCCTGAGCCTGTGCCTCTGACTCTCCCCTGCCCATCACTCCTCCACCTATTCATACATCATGGGTCCACCGACACTACCCGTCTATGCAGCCCAGCCATTTATCCCCAATCCTGTTCCAACCCCCTCCCTGCCCCATGCATTCTGTCCTCCCTTCTACCCACCCTCCACCCTTGCATCCGTAATTCCACAGGATTCCCCAGTCGCCCGTCCCACCGTCCATTCATCCATCCATTCCATCCATCCATCCATCCTCTTATTCACCCTTTCTCCATCCCTCCACCCACGCACCTATATTGTTTGTGCACAACCCCTAACTTCCTTCTCTCCATTCTTCCGTCTGTCCATCCATCACCCATCATCCATCCGTTCAGACGGCAGCCACTCCTGCTCCTGGAAGAGGCCGAGGGCTGAGACCCAACTCCTGGCATTCCTGCTGCATGGGGCAGGAGCCCGCCTTCCTAGGTGTGCGCGCCTGTGTGCGTTTCACCCCCCACACCCGTTACCCCGCTCCCCTCCCCCACACCCCGCCCCCCGCTCGCGCTCCCCCTCTAATGTGTGATCTGGAAGCTCTATAAAGCCTGATGTAATCCGTAATGCAGTCTCTGGCTCCCGATTCGGGATCCAGTTTCAGAGAGCGAGAGATTGGGGAGCGCCGGCAGCCGGGCGGGGGAGCAGCTCTCGCCTCTCTCCTCCTCCTTCTCCCGGTCCTCGGCCTCCTCCTCCTCCTCCCCGCGCCGCCCCGCCCCCGGCTCGGCTCGGCTCCCCCCCCTCAGGAAGGGGAAAAAAGGCGAGAAGAGCGGGGCAGGCGAGAGGAGCGGAGCGGCGGCGCGGCCGGAGAGGGAGCGGCGGGCGCAGGCGGCGGCGGCGGGCGCGGCGTTGGCGGCGGCCCCGGCGGAGCGAGCGGAGCGGGCGAGCCGGCGGCACAGGCTGCCGCGCCGCGTCCTGGCCCGGCCCGGGCCCGCGCGCCCCGCATCGCCCGCAGAGCGGGCATCCGGACCCTCTCGGCGCCCCGGGGGCTCTGGCAGGCGGGGGGACGGGGAGGGGCCTGCGTGCGCCCGCGGGTGCGCTCCAGGGGGCGTCTCGGCGAGGCCGGGAGCGGGCCGGGGGCGGCAGCGGCGGTAGGAGCCCCCGCTCGGTCGGGCGCCGGGCTCGGCCGCGGAGGACGCGGGGCGCTCCCAGGGATTTGCAACTCGCCGGATCAAGTCCTCACCGGCGGGGACGCTGCTGCTGGGGAAGGTAAGGAAGGCTTTGGCGGGGGGCTGGGGGTGCGGCGGGAAGGGGCGCAGCGCTGGTGGGAGGGGATCGAGAGAGGGGGGCGCCCGGACTTCCCAACTTCGCGGTTTGGGGCTTCGTAGATCCCTGGTTTGCGCTCGGATCTCGGGAGTTTGGACCCCCCCCATCTCCTGCCTCCTCCAGCGGCAGCGACAGAATCTGGCAGGTCCCTGCGCGCCCGCATTGGGCAGGCTGAGGAGGGGGCGACCCTGGACGTGGGAGAGGCTCCTCCGTGCTGCTTAACCACCCCCCCCCCCATCCACACATACAGCCCGGCCAGACTGTCAGGCTGAGCTGGGGAAAGCACCCCCTCCCCATCACATGCACAGACCCTGGGAAGGCTGGGGAAGGCGTTCCCGTGGTGCCCCTCACACACTGACGCTAGCAGGGGTCTAAGGGAGCCCTGTCTGGCCCCCGCAGCCACACAAGGATTGGGGATTCTCGGAAGAGACACCCCAAGGGTGGCCCTCCTTTCCTAATCACTCAGAGCCCCCTGCATACATTACATGGGCCGACACATCCCCCCCCCCCGCCCCGCACTGAGCCAGAGGAAGGCAGAGAAGCCCCCAATCTCCTCCTCACAGCCCTCACCCACAGACTCGGCTTTGGCGGTGGAGAGTCCCGGGAGGTTGCCCCCACCCCAGTTCAAATGGAGGGCTATCCTCGTGCCCCCCACCATCACAAACACACACGCAAACGCCCTCGCTCGTTCCCTCCTTGTCTTGCTTTCCACTCGGTCGGACGGGCGGCACGGATAAGCCGCTCTGAACTTTGGGTCGGCCTGGCGCCCTCTCCGCGAGAAGCCGCTGGGCTGGGCGCCGAGCACTCCCGGGTCCGCGTCCCCCGCAGGGAGAGGCCGCCCGGCCCTCCGCGGTCGCCTCGCCGGTTTGGAGCTGTGCGCCGCTGCCTCGAGGAACTAGCAGGGCCCCCGCCCCCTCCCCGGGAGGCTGGGGGCTCGAGCTCTGGCCTGGAACCCTCTCCCCTCTTCGGCTAGACTAGGCAGAGAACGCCTCCGGCCTCGGGAGGGGGCGGCGGAGCTGAGAGTCGCCGGAAAGCTAGGCGGCCGGGAGGGCTTGTCGGAGGCTGCGGCTCTGAGCACTGGTCTCTCCGCCTGGCCGCGGCGGCTCCTGCTTGGTCACTCCCGGGCGACCCGGAGGGAGCGTCCAGCCTGACACCTCAGACTTGGGTCTGCTAGGCACCTTACCCTTTCCACTTTAATTTTAGGCTTCCAAGTTTCTTGGCGCGCACAGACCCGGGCTGGAGAGCAGCCTTAACCCACTCCTCCTTTAGCACGCCTTCCTTCCCCGAGGTCCCATCACGTCCCATTCCGCCGGGTCTGGGGCGAAGATTCCTTAGCGGCAACTCCCAAGGAGTTGAAAAACATGAAGGCGTGTGGGTGGGCAGGGGGCGCGCACTCCCGCCCCAGAGGAGCCTCAAGGCATAAGTGTTGCGGAGGGGGCTGAGAGGTCTGCGTTTCTGCCCTACCCTGGGGACCCAAGAAGACCCTCAGTGCCCTCTCTCATAGACACAAACACACGCCCCCCTCCGAGCGAGAGCCGCGCGGGCGGAGGCGGAGGGAGAACCGGGGGCTGGGGTCCTTTCTCACATCTAAGAGCCTGTATCAGGGGCTTGGGGTCTGGAAAGCGGATATAACGTCTCTCCTAACCCTCGGACCTTAATTTCCTCTGCGACCCTCGTAGCGGAGGAGGCAGCAAGGGAGGTCGAAGGGGGAGCCGTTTCCTCCCGGACCGCGGGAGGCCACGAAACTCTGCGTCGGGACGCCAGGGTGCCGCCCGGTCTGGCTTTGAGTACCCCCACAAGGTCAAGCAGGCGAAGGAGGGGGCGGGGGCTTCTGCGCGCGCCCCCGCCCCCGCCCGTGCAGAATCCGGGCCTTGGGAGCGGGTGTGGGCCGCCGGGCTAGTCAGTCCCGCGCGCCCGACACCCGCGCCCCGTCCCCGGAGGCGGACACAGCGCGCGTTCGGGGATCCCGGAGCGCCAGGCGCCCCGCGTCGGGCTCTGTGCCCTCCCTTTCGGCTCGTCAGCTGCTGCTCGGCGCTGCTTTCTGACTTGTTGCGCCAGGATCTGGGGACGGGAAGCCGGCCGGGCAGCCCCGGAGCCCGGGTGGCGGGGAGGCGAACCCCAAGGCCAAGGGATGCGCCAGGGCGGCGCAAGCGGGGAGTTTGTCGCCTTCGATCCCGGAAAGGGCGTTAGTCCCCGCCGCGATCCCGCGCGGGGGCGGGAAGGAGGCGATTCGTCGCCTTCAGCATCACGCCGCACTCCTTAGGATCCTGGGCCGGGGAGGGGACGCAGCCAAGTTGCAGAGCCCTCCAGTCCCTTCCCTTGCCTGCAGGCTCCTGCCCCTCTTGGGCCTCGGTGGCCGCGTCCGTGAAATGGGTCGCGGATTACCCTGTGGGTTCCCTTCCAGCCCCGATCCCTAACGCTCCTCCGAGATCCTACGTTCTGCGTCCGCATCGTGCAGGGTCTGCAGCGTCCTGGCCGGCCAGGTCCTGGGGCAGATCCGCACCTGCGGATACAGCCGCGGGGCCCGGCACGAGAGGGCCCTGGCAGGCTGGGAGAGCGGCAGGGGCCTGGGCAGCTTCCGGCGGCGCCCTAGTGCCCGGGCCCGCACGCCTGGCCTAGCCCCGCCTCCCGGAGCGATCCTGAGGGGGCCAGATCCTGTCCCCGGGGTACGCCGCGGGGCTCCAGGCCAAGGCGTCCGGCGCGGGTCTGCGGTGGTGGAGGGCGGAGGACCGGGCGCGCTACTGCGGACGGCCGAGAGAGGGCGCGCGCGACGCGCCCGCGCCAGCCTTGCCCGCCCCTTCCGTCTCCTGGGCTGCCGGCCCGCGGCTCCCGCCCCATCTTGGGCAGCCTCCGGCCGACCTCTCTCATGCCTGGCTCCCGCAGCTAGGGCCAGTGACGCACCTCGCGTCGCAGCCTGAGTCCCCACCACTGTTTCTCCCCAAACTCACCTGGCCCGAGTCAGCTTTGTACCGGCGTAAATGTGCGTGTTTGTGTGCACGTGTACATGTGTGCTACGCATGCACGTGCGTGTCCGTGGGTCTGCAGGCTGTTAGCAGATGTGTGCAGGCATGCAGACTTCCACACCGGTGTGCATGTGGTGTTAGTCTTGTGCGAGTGTGCGCCCTACACAGCAGGAGGTAGTGAAACCACATCTCACCGCCAGCCCTGGTCAGGTCCCAGTGCAGTGCTTGCACCACGGGGACCCCGACCAGGAATTCTGAAATTGGCTACCTGCAAGCCACTGTCTCATTGCCCTCCAAAAGCGTGGCCTCCCTGGCTCCAGCTGCACCAGTGGTCAGTTCTGTGATTTCTGGTAAACACACAGAGCCTGGGGTTCCCTTGGACACAGCCCAGAGGAAGGGGCACACACTAATTGGTTGCCCATGTGTGCACACTTGCATTGGAAATACTGTGGTAGACAAGGCCTGACCCCCCCCCCCCCATACTGAGACAGTGGGAGGAAAGGGGTCCCAGAGCCTGAAGGGCCTGGGGAGTAGAGGACAGCTGCTGCAGAGCACAGGGTGCTGCTCCCCCAGGAGGCGGAGGAAGCAGCAGCTAAATGGTGTCCACAGAAGGCGTGTGTCAAGGGGTCCCAGGTTCTGAGCAGAGGGAACGGCCACCAAAGACCTGGCGCTCAGGAGAATGCAGGGGTGAGGAGAATGCGGGAGTTGGGGAGGAAGATAGGGAGAACCAGGGGCTCCCCATGGGGTGGGGCCATACTAGGACCCCTGAAGACCTGGGCCTGTGCTCTGGAAGCTGAGAGGAAGCACTCGAAGGGTCTTAGGGTTGGTGACTAGGCCTGATGGACATGTCAAGGGCGTGGCAGGCCCTCCTTTGGGCAGCCAGATCACAGGGGAACACCAAGGAACCAGGATGCACACCCTCCGGAATGGCTCGCACACCCACTCTGCACGGCACAAGAACAGCAAGCACACTCATCACAACAGCATCACATACAGCCCTGATCTGACCTTGGAACCCCCCACACACACACATACACGCACTAGCGTGCAACATAAACACAAGCATAGTGCACAAGCTCAGTATCCCACAAGGAAGAGAAACGTGAAATCCTGCACACTGCGGCCCTGGCTCTTCTCCTTGTGAGCTCCCAGGAAGGACATCTGCCACAGGAGCTCTCAGGGAGCTGCACACACCTGCACGTGTTGCCCCATGCTAGTGTGTGCGTGTCCACACCCAGGCAGGAGGGAGTGTGGCACAGACTGTGAGGGCCCAGGGACACAGGCCAGGTCCTAGCACAGGCCAGCCCTCACGCAGCCCACTGCCGCAGGCAGGACCGGCCCTGGGAAGTGTTCAGCACCAGGAGCCAGGCTCTGTCACCTCTGCTGGCCGTTCCTGTTGCCCTTTCAGAATACCTAAGCCCCCCACTAGCAGGATCACACGTGCGCCTAATGGTTTAGACAAATCCAAGCTCCTGGGGACCTGCCTCTAGGTGGGGCACTGGGGACCTGTGTTGGCCCTGGCCCTGGCCTGCTGCTTGCCTAGGTGGACCCCTGTGCCCACCTCTGCCCCTTACCTCCATCCTCTGCACAGCTGTTTGCACAACACAAGTGTGCACACACACATCTCCCCCTCATGCTCACCCTTCCCTGTCTCCACCTTCTCGTCCATCAGCAGCAGCCCCATCGTGCCCATTTCTGGAGCCCACCCCTCACCCCCCCATCCTGTTGTACCCTCTCACCATAGCATACCCCACTTGTTCCCCCACTGACCCACACACCTCCCCACCATCACCTCCAGACCTTCACAGATGCCATCACCCCACCCATCATGCCCACAGCCCCCTCCCTGGGGACCTACCCCCATCCGCATCCTCTTCCACACCATGAGGCCTGTGCTGTTTGGTGGGGTGTGGACGAATCTGAGCCTCCATCAGGCGTGCAGGTGTGAGCACGTGCACGGAGAGGAAGTGCAGCAGGCCTATTTCCCACAGTCCCCGGTCCACGTTGGGTGACTGTGACGTCTAGCCCAGTCAGGCAGATTCTGGGGAGCCCAGAGGCGGCAAGAAGCCCCCCTATACTTGAAGAACTGCTCCTGCTCTGGGCCACTTTTGGGGGTGCTGACTCAGCTAGGATTTGGAGTTGAGGTGTCCATGAAGTGAGAGAAGGCAGAGGCAGAAGGGCGGGGGGCAGGGGTCTTTGGGGGCTCATCAGGACCATGCAGAGGTGGCCTGGGCCCTCGGGCCTGATTTCAACACACTTGCACATTGTGGGGTGCAGAGGGAGCAGCAAAAATCTCCTGGCCCCACCTTGTGATATCCATCCCCCTCTGCAAATAGTGGCCGGCCTTCCTGGCCTGCATCTCACCCCCTGCTTGTTGGCTGGTGACTTTGCACCGGCTGCCTTGCTGCTGAGACTCAGCTCTCCTTGCTGTGATGGGAGGTAGGATGCTCCTGCCCACTGGTCTGAGATTGCAGACCACCCCCCCCCCCGTCATAGACCCACCTGGTGGCTCTAGAGGGCAAGGCTTGGCAATGCCTGCCCAGGGAAAGGCATGTGGGCGTGACGCCAAACCAACATGGCAAGGAGCAGATTCTGACTCCTGCACCCTCCCCTGCCTCTGTGTTGCTCCCAGCCCCGAACCCCAGGGACTCTTCCCAGTGTATGGCCCAGGGTAATGAGATGGTCTTCCTGTCCCCTGCAGCATGTGCACATGTACACACAGCCCATGCCCTTGCCCCTGGCACACCACAGCCTCATGCACAGCTTCACTGGCACACCTACACACCAGCCACTTGCTCACACACACACAAACCTGCACAAGAGCATGTGCACACACACAGCTGTGTGCACACTTGCACAAGGCCACACACACACTGCAGCATGTGTCTGCACGCTCCTCTTGCACTCACACCCTCACACCTGCACACACTTGCTCACACCTGCACATACACAGTCACACCCACAGGGCCCACCTGCAGGACCCACAGCTCTGTCCCGGCAGCCACTGCAGCTGTTCCTGTGTTTCCGCAGCCTGTGAGCTCTGGGTGTTGGGAGAGGCCTGGTGGGGCCTGCTGCCCAGGTGCAGCCCCGGGAGCCTCGGTTCTCCATCTGAGCACTGGTTTGGGATGGCTGACCTACCTCCTTGGGACAGAGGGTTAGTCTGGCTGCAGCCCTGGCGCTGTTGTGGCAGGTCTTGGTGGGAGGAATCAGGAGCCAGGAGACCTACCTAGTGGTCCAGGTCTCAGGGTGCCACCAGAAGCTCTGCCATCAGACAGCCCTCTGGGGACAGCTCTTATGTGACAGGACTTTCCTTCCTCTCATTTTAGACCTGCCCTAGGATATGCAGGGACCTGAAGCAGCAGGGTGAGGGCGAGGTGTGGGCAAAGGCCTTGGAGGCCGGGCCTGCAGGAAGCTCATGTGGTGCAGGAGGCCTGGCCTTGCCCGACCTGGGGCCCAGGTGTCATGGGTGATGGAGTGGGCTGTGGGGTGATGGGGCCTCTCTCTCCCTCCAGGACTACCTGGGGGAGATGCTCAGCCTCTCTGGGCTTGTTTCCGTGACTGGTGGAGGTGGCAGCTGGTGGCCCTCTGTGGGTGGGGCTGTGGTGCCTTGAGCAGAGCCTTGCCCAGGCCCCTGCTGTGCACCCCCAGAGTGGCCCATGTTCTGTCCTTGCTTTTCTGTCTTCCTGGCAAGCTCACCCTGGCTTCCAGCCAGGTCCCCCGGGTGGTCCCTGTGCCCAGGCAGGCGGTGGACAGAGGAAGGTGGCCTGCTGTGAGGCCAGGCCTGGCAGGCATGGTGAGCATGCTGGGCTCCCATGCCCATCTGGGAAGCCTCCTGGCACCCCCGTCCCCCAGTGGAGATGCCTCACTGGTCTGGCCCCCACCCTGTCCTCTGGGGTAGAGTACAGCTGGGTGCTGCTGACACAGGCTGGCTGTCCTGTAGGTCTGCCCAGGCCGAGGTGGGCGGATGGGTCTGGCACCTGGGGGCTGGGGAGGCAGGCTGTCCGAGCACCCAGTCCTTGGTCTGTTGCCCCTGAGGGAGGCCTGTCCTAGACCTTTGGCCTCTTCTCATGGCTCTGGGCCCTGAGACACACAGGTTGCCTGGGCTCATGTCAGAGGGCCTACAAGGACCCACAGGCCTCCAGAGACCAGCTGCTGGGCCATTGGAGGCCCAGAAGCCCACAGGAAGGCATGGGCACCCTGAGCAGGGAGGGCCGCCCACCCGCCTCCTACCCCCCTGGACAGCCCTCAGAGCTGAGGGCGCCTGCCCCTCCCCCAACGCTGCCTTCTCAGGACACAGGCGGGCACTGTTCGGAAGCCGCAGGACTACAGAGTGCCTTTTGTGGCTGGTGTCTGGGGACGCCATTGGCCGTCCAGGGTGGGTGGGGAGGGGATGCAGTGCCCGGGCCCAGGTCCGTCTGTCGGTGTGGACTAGCTCAGGATGGGGTGCTGCTGGGCCCTGGGGAGGAGAGCCGGGCACGCTGAGGCTGCAGAGGGCCCAGGCTGTCCAGGGCAGGTTCCTGCTGCCCAGGCTGCCTCTCTGGTCCAGCTGCACCTGGACCCCCCAATGAGCAGCAGCAGTGCCCAGGTTTTCCTCCTGCCCTGTGACCCGCAGAGGCACACGTGTGTGGCACACACACAGGGACACACCCAGATGTGTGCTCACGCCCTTGTGCCCACAGGCACACACGGGCACACTTTTGCTCCTCCACCTCCCTGCCTCAGCGAGGGCCTTTCCTGTGGCCCCTTCCTCCTGCTCTCCTTGGTCCCCTACAGACAGCGGGTCCTCTAGTGCAGAGCAGATCATCCAACTCCACTGCGCCCAGGAATGTCCCTCTATGCCCTCTACCTCCAGCTGGCTCTGGGGCCTATCCCTGCAGCCTCCTTCCCTGGGCCACTCCTGTCCCCCAGTCCCTGACATCCCTACAGGTAAACCCAGGGCTGCCAGGGGGTCCTTTTAAAGGCTGTTCTGCGGCTGTCCCACACTGAGGGGGCCTCATACCCCTGACGGTGCTCAGAGGACGGGATGGCCCATGACGTGGGACTGGCCAGCAGGGGTGCAGGAGGGCCTAGGTGCAACCAGCTCTTGCAGGTCCTGGGACAGTGACAGGGAGAGGACACGGTGTGGCTCTGCTGAAAGAGGACTAGTGTGTCCATCTGTAAGCGGGATCTGCAGCAGAACCCTGGGATTGCTGTCACAGACGGCAGGCACCTGAGGTGCGTCCTTCCGTGTCTTCCCACCGAGCTACGCCCTCAAGGATCAAGGTCTCCGGCCCCTCCTGCCCAGCACCTCGTGGCCAGGCTGTAAGGCTGAGCTCCTGCTCTAGGCTGCAACCATTCTTCACCTAGGGTATGCGAGGCCCGGAGGGTCCTGTGCCTGGCCACCGGCCTGTGGAGACGGGGATTCGTGCATCTGGCTCTGCATCTGCTCTGCTCTCCCAACCCCACTGTGCCTCCCAGACAGGGCCTTCCATGGAGGCTGTGGGGAGAGGCCCCAGGCCGGCACTGACATGCCCGGCTGTGCAAGACCCCCTGCCAGGCAGAATGCAGTGGGTTTGGTAACCCTGACTGGGGGTCAGGACTAACAGGCTGGCCTGTGCCTCCTTGCACCGCAAGTGGGGGCAGAGTGAGATGGACCTGTGGTGGAGCCGCAGAGGCACGAGGGGGCAGTGCTGGGCCGGGCTGGGTCTTCTCATCTGGCTTTGCTGACATTCCCCCAGGGGCTGGGGCCGGGGCTGGTCCCTGATTCTCACTGGGCATTAGGGGAGCGTCAGTCCCTGGGTGGGGCTCAGGTGAAGGCTGGCAGCTACATAAGGTTGGGAATGGGGGACAGGGGAAGAGGCTGGCTGTGGGACCCTGGCTGTGGCCTCTCCAGCTTCACAGATAGGGGAGAGGGTGGGAGGGCTCTGCAGGCTGACCAGGGCCTCCCCTCAGGGTGGGTAGGGCAGGCTGGCGGATGGGCTTTGGGAGTGGGGACCTGGTGAGTTGCCAGCAGGCTGAGAAGCGCGCAGTGCAGGTCTGTCCTCCTCAGGGACCACCCACAGGGCCTGCTGGGCCGGAGCTGCCCCAGGTGACCCAGGGGCCTCAGGCTTCCTCTCCCTGTTGATGTCACTTCCTGTGCTTGGCTGCTCTCACCTTCTTGCTGAGAGCCGTGAGGACCTCTCTGTCTTGCAGAGGAGCAAACTGAGGCCCCATGTGAGGGCTTGCCCAGAGGATTGTCCAGCCTCAAGCCTCCCTGCTGGGGGACCTGGGGGCTCCCTACTGTGCTTGGGAGGCCACTGCAGAAGGACTAGGAGGGAATGAAGAGCCGTGATGACCTTGTGTCTTTGGCCAGCTGGGCTCAGGCAGCAGGAAGCAGCAGGAAGCAGCACATCCCTCCTTTTCAGGGGTCAGCAGAGTAGAGGCGAAGCCAAGTGGGCTCAGAGGGGAGGGGACTGACCATGACCCCCTCCCTCCCCTACTGGCTCAGCCGATGGGTGGAATGGATGTGGGAAACTTGAGGTTGGCCAGTGAAGGACCTTGCCTGGGTGGATCTGGGTGGGGCAGCGCCTAGCTTGCTGTTCACTGTAACGTGGGCAGTGGTGCAGCCGGGCCCTCTCCTGTGCTGGGAGTCTGTTCAGGCTCTGCTGTGGCTCTTCCCCCCTTCACTGCAGCTTGAGGAAGCTGCTTAGGCCTGTCTCTGAACTTGGGGTCTTTGTCATGGTGCAGCCTCACAGGTTGGGGGGGTGGCAAGGCAGCCATTGTCCCTCTGTTCCTCCCCAGGTCCTGTGTCTGGAGATGAAGGGCATGAGGGTCTTCCTGCAGGAGCATGCATGGGCACAGGGCTGAACCAGCAGAGCAGACAGCTGGCAATTGCAGACGGCACCAGTCAGACCCCTCACGTCCATGCCCTGTGCCTCCTGCTGTGGGGTCTGCAGTGCTGCCACTCGGGCCTGCAGACAAGGCCGAGGTCTGCTGAGTGGAGATGGTCAAAATGACCTCTGTCCTCTGTTCTTTGCCTGTTGGTTGGCAGATTCTTCCCAGGCAGGAGGAAGGTCATTGAGGGAGGGGCAGAGGACAGAGGAGAGGGCAGAGAGGGCGGAGAGGGCATCCTCTCCTCTTGGTGGTATCCAGAGGGCTGTGAGCAGAGCCATAGGAACCACGCCAGGACCTGGCCAGTTGGGCAGCCAAGAGGCCTAGGCTGCATGCTCATCCTCCCTAATCGGTGCGAGTGGAGGAAGAGGGACGCCATTTCCCTGGCTGGACCCCTGCTCTGCAGGTGGACACCCTAGTTGGGGTGGACAGGCAGGGGACTGAGCAGGTGTTCTGGAAGGCGTCAGAGCCAGAGCGTGTGCTCCACAGCCTTGGTGCCTGGCCGGAGCCGCTGTGCTGCCCCTGCGGGTCCCAGCAGGCCAGGAGCCGCAACCTCGGGGTTCACCACGCTCCCCTCTGCTTTCTCTTCCAGCTGCCATGGTGGCCATGGGCGGGCGCGAGGGCCCTGGACTTTAGAAGCCATTGCCGCCCTCTCACCTGAAGCCGGGCTCTGCCCCATCCTGTCCTCACCCCACCCCGGCTCCCGGCCCCCTGCCCCCTGCCCCCGGCCCGGCCCTGCCTGCAGCCGGACCCTGGCATGTCAAGGCCTGGCCCGTGCCTGTCTGCCCAGCCCGCGGAACCCCGGCGGCCCCGCGAGCTAGGATGAGGGGCCAGGCCGCCGCCCCGCGCCCTGTCTGGATCCTCCTGCCGCTCCTGCTGCTGCTGCTGTTGCTGGGGCGCCGGGCGCGGGGGGCCACCGGGGTGGACGCAGGGCCCCGGGCCGAGCCGTGCACCACGTTGGTGCAGGGCAAGTTCTTCGGCTACTTCTCGGCAGCCGCTGTGTTTCCAGCCAACGCCTCTCGCTGCTCCTGGACCCTGCGCAACCCGGACCCCCGGCGCTACACTCTCTACATGAAGGTGGCCAAGGCGCCCACGCCCTGCGGAGGCCCTGGCCGCGTCCGCACCTACCAGTTCGACTCCTTCCTGGAGTCCACGCGCACCTACCTGGGTGTGGAGAGCTTCGACGAGGTGCTGCGGCTCTGCGACCCCTCGGCGCCGCTTGCCTTCCTGCAGGCCAGCAAGCAGTTCCTGCAGATGCAGCTCCAGCAGCCGGCCCAGGACCACATCCCCGGGCCCCCCGGCCCCAGGGACGACTTCTCCGTGGAGTACCTGGTGGTGGGCAACCGCAGCCCCAGCCGGGCCGCCTGCCAGATGCTGTGCCGCTGGCTGGACGCCTGTCTGGCCGGCAGCCGTAGCTCCCATCCCTGTGGCATCATGCAGACCCCCTGTGCCTGCCTTGGCGGAGAGGCCAGCGACCCTGCCTCCAGCCCCTTGGTCCCCCATGGGGACGTCTGCTTGAGGGACGGCGTGGCGGGTGGCCCTGAGAACTGCCTCACCAGCCTGACCCAGGACAGGGGTGGGCACGGCGCACCAGGTGAGTGGCGGAGGGAGAGGCTGAGGCGCTCTGCCGGCAGAAGGGGGAGGGCACAGCGGGCCCAGCCCCCAGGGCAGTGTGGCCAGCAGCACCTTGGTCCCAGCAGGAAGCCTCCTTGAGCTGTTCACCACAGGCTCTCTGGGCTCCCAGTGGCCAAGGCTCGTCCAGGGTTGTGTTTCCTGCCGGCTGGGGAGATCAGACTCCCCACCAGAGGGTCCTTTCCTTTTCTTAGCAAGGGCACCTCAAGGGACGGAGCCTGCTGTGGCCGGTGGCCGGGCCAGGTGCAGGGAACAGCGGATGGAGTGGGCAGGGGGCTCTGTGGAGATGCTGCCGGGGGCGTGCCCTGCCCCATGGCCTGCTGTAGGGGACCCAGCAGCCAGAACAGCACAGGAGTGCTGCCTTGGGAGCTGCCCCTCCAGGATGGAGAGGGGCCAGGAGCCAGCAGCCAGCAGCCGCTCCTCCGGCAGTGGCGGGCGCACAGCCACCCGCGCCCTGGCTCTCCGGGCTGCTAGCTTCTTGAGGTCAGGGAGGTCACTTAGGCTGTGAACCCTGTTCACAGACTGGGGGATGTGAGGGGACAGCATTCCAGGCAGAGGGGACAGCAGGGTGCTTGGCGTGTCCTGCTGCAGAGGGTCCCAGGCGGTCTGAGGGGTGTTGGCCCCTGGGTTTCCCCTGGGGAGGTGGGAGCCCTCCTGGAGCGACCGTGGGCTGGAAGCCAGGGTTGCTCAAGGTGAGGTGACAGGGCAGTCCTGCACACGCCTGCCCTGTGTCCTGAGGCCCTGTGTACCCAGGACCTGGGCTGGAGGCCAGGCCGGGCTGAGCTGGGCAGGGGCAGGGGCTGCAGCTTGGCAGGCTGCGTGGGAGCTGACCTGTGTTCAGGGGTGAGGCTCCACTGGGGGCTCAATGTCTAGGGGCCTTTGTGGGTCAAGGGCCCTCAAGGACATCGAGGGCCTCTCCAGGGCCAGTGAGGCCCATGGACTCCTCAGACCATGTCTCCATAGGCGTAAAAGAGCCGTGGGCTACACAGGAAG
Source organism: Urocitellus parryii (assembly GCF_045843805.1). Lineage (NCBI taxonomy): Eukaryota > Metazoa > Chordata > Mammalia > Rodentia > Sciuridae > Urocitellus > Urocitellus parryii. The sequence goes on along the minus strand of NC_135537.1, from coordinate 1,963,176 downwards.
CTAGTTCTGGGCTGCGGCTCCGTGCCTGCTCCAGGCCCTGGGTCTCAGAGGGAGGAAGCCTCCCTGAGGCGGAGGGCGCGGCCCGCTGGGGGCCAGGGACAGCCGTGGAGAGGTGCGCTGCACTGGTCCTTCCAGGGCCATGGAAGACAGAGGCAGCTCCTGGGGGGCTGGGGCCCAGGAAGCGAAGTGGACCAGATTCCATTTGGGCAGGCTGGAGGTCACTGTGACCTTGGCAAGGGCAGCTTAGCTTCCCTGGCACAGGGGGCGTGGTAGTGGGCCAAGCAGAACCGGGAAGAATGGAGCAGAATGAGCAGTGCTCTCCGGGGACGCAGAGGCTGACGGCTGGCCTGGGTGGGGACACAGGAGGTCATCAGCAGATCTGGCCGTGAGTCCTGCCTGCCACTCGTGGTCACCCAGCTCCCTGCAGGAGCCTTCTTCCTTCATCCGCTGTGTGGAGTACCCTGCAGGGTGTTCTGCCAACCAGGGTGGACGGACATCAGGGTCCCGTCCAGACACCCCCCCTGGGCAGTGCCCGTCTTTAGTAGAATGGTTGGGGAGTGGCCACACAGGGAGTCGCCAGAGGTACTCAGCAGTGGAGCTGGCTGGCAGGAGCCGCAACCTCTCTGGGCTGGCCCAGTGGATGCAGGCGTCTGCTGGAGGGTGCTGGAGGGTGCTGGAGGGTGCTGGTGGCTGTGGAACCCCGGTGCCCGGGAGCCTGGGGCTCCACTCCTGAGCCCTTCCATGGGCAGCCGTGGTGGCAGGAGCTGAGGCTGTGACGCCAGGCCTCCCCCTGCATTTGTATGTGATCTTGAGAAGAGAAGGGCCTGGGAGGGCTGGTAGCAGAAGGGGGACACCCCTGGGTTGCGAGAAGCAGAAAGGCTCCCTGGCGGGAGCCTAGGGCAGGAGGTAGTACAGGCAGGCATCCAGGAGGTGGCTGATGCTGCCCTGGTCAGGGCCCAGTCACAGGGGCAGGAGGAAGGCCTTCAAGTGGAGCTGAGGGACTTGTGGATGAAGTGGGCACAGAGGCAGGAGAGACTGGACTGCTTCCACAGTTCTGGTCAGGAGTGAGGACATCCGCTGGAGTGGGGAAGCAGGGGTGGGAGACACAGCGAGGAGGAAGATCTGGAGGTCAGAGTGGGACAGAGGGTGAATTACCTGTGGGACATCTTGGGAGGAGGCATTGTGCTCAGAGCTGGGGCACAGGACAGGGCCAGGTGGGGGCAGGGCTTTTGAGCTGTACCTTTTGAACCCAGGCCCTGGGCTCAAATCCTGGCCTGACCCTGGCTTGCCATGTACGTCTGAACCATTCCCACCGCCCTCTCTGCCTAGATTTCCACGGGAATGAGAGGTGGGGCGAGGTGATTCTGAGCAGAAGCAGCGTTACGAGGAGGCATGGTCATACTTGTGTGTTACCAGGCCGGAGATCCTGGCGGGCCTGGGGCAGAGACCGGCTGGAGGCAGGGGTGTTGGAGATGGAGTGTGGGCAGCTGGGGTGTGTGCACAGATTTGGACAAAGGATGCTGCCCAGTGGTGCCCAGAGCAGGCGGGGAGGTGTGAGTGCACGGTGTGCACACGTGTGTGGTACATCCCATTCATGAGCCGGTTTGGAAGCGTGTGGATGGGCTCTGGTGGGGTGGAGCAGGGAGCACACGCTTTGGTTTGGTGAGGTGGCACACATGTGCATGCAGCATGTGGTGGGTGCACAGGTCAGGAGTGGACAGGCTTATGGGCTCTGTGCATTCACAAATGTAAGCACACACCCATGCATGTGTAGGGTGTTATACACATGCATGTTCACACATGAATGGCCTTGTGAGTGTGCTACATGCATGTTACACGTGTGCATACATGCAGTGCACGTGTGTGTGCAGTGCATGGAGTTCATATACATACAGTGCATTGCGTGTGTATTCATGCACATGCGTCTGGCATGTGCACCCACATATGTGTGTACGTGCGGTAGCATGTGTGTGCATGGTGCAGTGACTGTTCATACTGCACATTGTGTGTATGTGACATGTGTGTGCACACATTGCATGTGTGGGTGCGATGCATTTTGCTGTGCCTGGTGTTCATGCATGCAAGTGAGCCCGTGTGCACACGGCAGGGCTCTGTGCGGCTCTTTGTGCATTGTGGAGTGGAGTGCAGGGGCTGCCCGTCTTTCTGGTGGTGTGAAGCAGGTGACACACAGTCCCTGCCCATGCCCTGCACCTGAGAGGCCCTGTGGCTTCCTGGGCCATGAGAATGAAAATGAGCCGCGGTGACCGCGCAGCCATTGCCCGGTGCTCACCTTGGGCTGAAGCACTCAAGTGTCCACTGCTTTCTCTTCGTGGCGGCCCCCCGAGACAGGCTCCCCCTTGAGGCTGCCCCCTGCCTCAGGACCTCGCAGGGCTGAGTGCTTTCCCCTCTGAGCCCGCAGCCTTGCTCCTTCTCGTGAGGCCCCTGACCTGCTGTGTCATGGCGGCAGTCCCTCCATGGCCCTCTGCCCCTCTGCCTCTCCTCCATGGCACAGATCACCTTGGGCAGGTCGTGCACCTCCCTGACTGTGTGCTAAGAGGAGGCCTGTGCCCCTCACGGCCCTTCCCCAAGGTGCATGCAGCAAGTGCTCAGCAAATGCGTGTGGGCAACAGAGATGTTAGCGCAGTGACCTGAGTAACACAGCTTAGTGAGTGGTAGGCTGCAGAGACACCTGGGTACCACCTGGGCTTACACTGAGTGCCCTCTGTGTGCAGAAGGAGAAAGGTCAGGTAACTTCAGAAGACATGGGCTGAGCCCACGCAGCAGCTGCCCAGCTCTCCTCGGCGAGCCCGGGGCCCAGGACCTCCACCTCACTGCACCCACCGTGCAGCCCCACCTCAGCGAGGTGCCTGGCCAGGCGAGGCGGGGACAGCCCGGGTGAGCGTGGCCCATTTTCAACCCTGCCCCCACCAGGCCCGTCCCAATGCCACATGGCCGCGTCACGCATCAGATTCCACAAACATGCCTCAGGCCAGAGCAACTGTCCCTCTACGCCCGGCCCCCTCCATGGCTGCCAGGCCCTGCACCCACCCTGGGTCCCGGTGCCACCCCCAGCTCTGTCTCCCTGTCACTCCATCTTCCCCTCCACCTCTCAGCAGCCCTCTGCCTCTGGTGAGATGGGCATTTCTCTCAAGGGCTGTTTTAAATATTCATGTTTTTAATTAAAGAATTTTATTGCAGAAGCGACATGTAGGATAATGAAGAAGCAGCCTCCTGGGGGTGGGAGCGAGTGTGTGTCCCTGTGCGTATGGGCGTCCCCGTGTGTGTGTCCCCGTGTGTGTGTATACACAGGCCAGGGCAGGGGTGGGAGGCTCAGCTGACCTGGGTGTCTGGGGGTGTGGACACGTGGATACACATGCGCATGCGTGCTCTGCTAGGCCTGTGAGGGACCCGATGGCCAGCAGGGCTGGAGCTGACCCTCCCTCTGGCCCTGCCCAGGGCCATTCATCAGTGCACTGCCTAGCTAGTGACCCCCCATACAGTCCCACTCTGAGGAGTTCCACTGAGGTCTGCAGGCCAGAGGGGCCACATGAGGGCAGGGGGGAGCTGGCCTGACCTGTGGGAGGAGGTCTGCGGTGGAGTTGGGGTTGAGGTGGAGTTTGGTGGGTTCTGGGAAGATGGTGGGGCTGGGAAAAGCACCAGGATCTTCACTCTCAGGGATGTTGGGCTCCTCATCTTGGCCTGTCAATTTAGAAAAGTCTAGAAAACAAGGCTTCAGTGCCCATCAGGTGGAAAGAGCAGGGTGGGCCCATGCAGAGAGTCCACAGGGAGCTGCCAGCCCTTAGTGCTGGCCTGCCTCAGCCCAGAGGCCAGCCCTGACTGCGAGGCTGGAGGCAGGCTGAGGATCATGGCCTAAATTTAGTGCCACTTCCCAGAAAAAGGCAGGAGAAGGGATGTCAGGTTGGCTATGGGACAGCCAGAGCCTGGGGACGAGCAGGACGAGCAGCAAGACTGTCCAGGATGGACTGAGTTTTCAGACTAGTGATTAGGGCACTGTTCTCAGGACCAGGAGCACCTGCCAGACCCTGAGAAAGAAGCCGGAAAGCCCAGCCCTGCAGGAGTGGGCTTAGGAGCCTGTTCCCCTCTGTGGGCTGGGAACGGGGAGGACTTGCTTGTGGGACCTGTGTGAGCCTTCACTGAGCAGGTGCTCCACAGGAGGAGGAGCTGCCAGCCCAGCAGAAGGTGGGCTATTTCAGGCCAGCCCGATGAAGGGCCCAGGAGTGGGGCTAAGTGGGGGAGGGGCATCAGGGAGCCTCCTGTCCTTGTGGTCCTGTGCTTATTCAGAGGGGTCCTATGGCCGGGGTCAGCGCCTGGGCGCCCCTCTAGGAAGCCTGGACAGAGGACCGTTCTTGCACCTTGCAGTGAGTGCCAGGAGACCCCAGCCGGCCCCGCAGGGGCAAGAATGGGCAGTAGCCCAGGGGTTGCACAACCTGCGGGGGTTGAGCGCCCTCTGCTGGATGAGGCTGGGAGTGCAGCGTCCCTCCCCTCCAAAGGGGATCCCGGAGACTGGAGAGGCCGCGCTGGGGGAAGGGCTCCCGCGGAGCCCCGACCCAGCCCACTTCGGCCGCAGGATCTGGGGAGCCCCTGCCTTCAGGCCTGGTCCCCAGGGTGGGAAGGAGACTCGAGCCCCCTCACTGTGCACCCTCGTCCCTGGGTGGCCGGCCTGCCTGGCGGCCGATAATTGGCTCTATTCATCGCCATAATGAGATGGAAATGAGGCTTCCAGACAGAGGGGCATTGAGTGGGGGAAGAATAGCGGCTTCTTTCCGGGCCGGAGGGGCAGCCCACCCCCAGCCCTGCCTGTTCCTCTGCTGCCCCCTTGCGTCCCGCGGGACCTGACAGCCTTTGTGCTGTGTGTGTGTGTGTGCTGCACGGCAGGGGACCCGGGGAGTCCTTCCCGGTAACTCCCTTTCTGGCGCCCACTCTGGCGGGGCAAACATTTGTGGAGCGTTAGCCATGTGAGGACACACGTTAGCAGGAGATGACGGTAAAAACGGCAGCTACACTTCCTGAGTGCTCCTTAGTGGAGAGACACGGCCAAGGTTAGGATCAGTGGTGGCTGGGATCGGGGCTCAGTGTGTGGTGTTGGACCAGGGATCCTATGCTCAGGTCGGAGGTCAGTCTATGGAGGAGGATCAAGGCTCCGTGTGTGACCAGAGTCAGGAATCAATCTGTGACCAGGACCAGGGCACAGCCTATGACTTGGATCCAGACTCAACATAACCAGCTGGGACAGGACTGAGTGTGGGCAGAGGGAGGTCCATGCTCTGTGTCAGGGTCCCCAAGCCTCTCTTTATGATCCCCACCTCTCCTCTCCCCTCCCCCTCCACATCCTCACCACCTGGGTCACCAAGGTAACCAGCCCTGAATTAGTGGGTGTTCTGGCAGCTGAGGCCTAACCTGGGTCTATCCTGAAAGGCTGCGCAGCAGTTGCCATGGGAACCGAGTGGCATCCTCCGATTAGCCTGGCTTGGACACCCTCTCTCCCACCCACTGCCAGTTTCCACACCACTCAGGATTCCTCATGGGGGCTGGGCTGGGCGCAAAGGGGCACAAGCTGCATGTGCCAGCTGGACCCGGTCGCCAGGCCTGCCTCCGTGAATCGGCCCTCTGCTCTGTCTAGCATCACTGATGGGATGGGATGGCAGGTGAGACTCCTGAGGCTGGTCAGTCCTGGCAAATGGCCTTGTGGGGAGGGGTGGGATTTGGAACCTGATCTGGTTGAAGATCTGAATTCAACCTGGTTCCTTCGCTTGCCCTGAGTTAAGGCCTGAGCCTGGGCAGCTCCCGCCCTGTCCTGTCCACTGTGCCTCCCCTTGCCCTCGGCTCTGCCCTGGGCGGGGGACATCTCTGCTTGCCTCCTCCTGTGCCCTCCTGCCTGCTTTCTGAGGCCTTCCACCTTATCTGAAGGTGAAATGAGATAGGCAGTGCAGGGTGCACAGGCACTGATAGCTCTTGCTCAGGACCCAGACCTGTGCCCACCCCCTCTGTCCCAGTCGGTACCAGCTGGAGCAGACTGGCCTCACCCAGTGTGAGGCTGCCGCTCCCAGCCCCAGTTTCCTCTGCTACAGACAGGGTGAAGCATGCCTGGTGGGGACGTGCTAGAGTGCAGGCTCTGTGCTGGCACTGGGCTTGCCCGCCAGTGACTGGGCACCCAGGAGGGCCACCCATGGGAGGGGAAGCAACCCATCCCAGGGATGTGGGGCCTGAGTCCAGCAGTTTGGCACAGTCCCTGAGTGGCCTCTTCCTAGCTGGGGGGAGAGGTACAGGCACCCCTTCACTGTGGCCCCTGTGTTGTCTGAGAAATGGGAGCAGGGCAGCCCCCCTCCAGAAGGGACACTCCACCCAGACTGAGAAGAGGCTCAGAAGCACCGCCCCACTTCCCTGTGCACTGGCTGTGTCCTGCCAGGCAGACACGGCCTGGTGCACTGGACAGGAGGACTGCTCCCCCTGGGCTCCAGCTCTAGTGCTCTGCTTCTCTGGAGACCACGGGGCTGTGGGCTCCCTGAGGGGAGAGCAGCTTCCACATCAAGCCGGGGGTAGAAGACGCCCCTCTCCACCCTGTGTCCCAGCAGGAGAGCAAGCCTCCCATCTGTGACCGTGATTCCTTGCCTTGTTCCCACCATCCATGCTGGTGCCCCCTGCTGGCCCAGCCCAAGCATGGGTGCAGAGAAGGTAGGCATTGCAGGGTGCACAACCAGACCAGGGCCCAGGGGTCAGCTCTGACCAGAAGGCCGTGCTTACACGCGGACATTTCAAGTGCTTTCCTGATGTTGAGCCTCCTGCTGGTCAATCCTGGGAAGCCGGCTGTCATCCTGGGCAATGATCGGTATGAGGCCAGGAGATGACCCAGGGACCATTTGGGTGGTGGGGCTGCTCACCTTTTGGGACATCCTGCGTGTCCCTATTCTCACCCCACAAGGTGAGGTTCCCTCCTCTAGGCTACAGGTAAGGCTCAGGCACCAGAGGCCCTCCCTACTGCCAAGAGTCCCCTGCCCTTGGCCAGCTGGTTCTCGGTCCCTGGAGGGGCCTCTTGTGCTCTCTTGAGCAAGCTGTCTGGCTCAGTGCCCCCAGGGGGCAGTGTGGGGCAGTCTCTGGGCTCCAACACCAACCTCCTCGCCTCCTTCCCAACAGGTATAGGTCAGGGTGTCTTCAGTAGAGATACCCTGTCCTCTGGGCTTGAGCCCAGCCTGTGAAGGGTTAACTGCTCTTTTGAAGTCCATCTAACCCTACTGCTCTGGAGTGTATGGCCCAGACATCCCCAGAAGACCAGGGGATGGCAGATGCCCAGCTGTGTAGTGGGAGGTCCCCAGCAGGAGGCCTCCCGTGGCCCACCAGTGCCGCCTGCATGCTTGGCCCTCAGATGAGGCTGCCCTCTCATGCCCCTTGCTCCTGGTGCTTGCCAGCACTGGCCCTTCAAGCAGCCCTCAGTGTTCTCAGAAGCCCTGGGCCACCAAGGGGCTGAGGTCCCCAGGGGCAGCAGGCCTGGTTGTTGGGGGAACACATTCTGGTGAAGGCAGTGGACTACCAGGGCCAGGGTGGAGGAAGACCTAGGAGAGGCTGAAGTGGGTGGCTGGAGTCAGCAGGGCCAGGGGCCTGGAGCCCTGTGTCCAGAGCTCAGCAGGGGGTCAGTTCTGCTGGGTCCTAAATAGGTCTTTGGGTCTGCCAGGCTGGGCCCTGGTGTGGGACCTTGGCGGGCGTGGGGTTGGGTGGGGCTTGGGCAATGGCTAAGTCTAGCCCTCCTCTGTGCAGAGGAGGCAAAAGCTCCGAGGAGCAGGACCTGAGCCAGAAATTGATGAAGGGCCTGGGAGGGTGTCCAGGTGTGCAGGAAGGCAAGCCTTAGCAAGCTCTCTGCCCTGGGCCTCTCAGGGTCCTTGTGTCTAAGACAGCTTTGGGGTGGGTGGGAGACCACTACCCTACGGCCAACCCGCCTGGGCTGTGCCAAGTGCCAAGTACCAGGTACCAGGACTGACCTGAGCTCTCCAGAAGGTGCCCAGGAGCTGGGTGGCACCAGGTCCCCTAAGGCCCCACGGGGCACTTCTGCCACTCCCAGCCAGCCGCAGCTGGTGCTTTCCCCTGGGTGCTGCCCGCTCCCAACTCCAGCGGCCTATCCCCAGTCCTCCTGGCTCTGACCCCGCCCCCTGGTTCCCCAGGCGGTTGGAAGCTGTGGTCCCTGTGGGGCGAGTGCACGAGGGACTGCGGAGGAGGCCTGCAAACTCGGACACGCACCTGCCTGCCAGCGCCAGGCGTCGAGGGCGGCGGCTGCGAGGGGGTTCTGGAGGAGGGTCGTCTGTGCAACCGCAAGGCCTGTGGCCGTGAGTGCATGGGTGGTGGGGTGGGCAGGGGCTGCTGAGGGGCGGTGCGAGGTGGGTTGGACCTGGAAGAGGCCAACGGGCCCCACGGTGAGGGCCCCAGGATGGGAAGAGGAGGGGTGGCGCTGGGGGGATCCCACCAGTTTGTGGATTGACGGGGCGGGTCCTCACCCAGAGAGAGGGCCAGGCCAGGCTGAGTGCAGGTGGGAGCCCAGAGCCGGAGTGGCCCCGAGAGCTAGGTGGGGCTGCATGGGGTTTCCTTCTCAGCTGGGCCACAGTCCCCGTCTTCCCTCCCCCAGAGCGAGCTCAGCCAGGCCAGCCCGTCCCAGCCAGAGCAGCCAGGATGCATTTCTCCTAGGGCTCTCTAATGACCTCATGCATCTTTTAGCTGCCCTCATAAAGTTAAATCAAGTTCTAATGGGACTGTCATTCTCAGGTTGTTTTTCCCTTGATGAACTCTCCTGGGGACCCAAGCTCATCTCAGGAGCCTGGGGAGGCCCCTGAGCATTGGGCAGGGGTGGGGGCAGCAGATGGCATGTTGAGCAGGAGGGAGTGGCAGCGGCTCAGAGGAGCCATCCTGCAGGTGACCCCAGGCCTGCAAGCTCCACAGGCTTAGAGAGAGGGGCTGCGAGGCGGGGGAGACAGGCCCTACAGGACCCTCAGCACCACGTCCTGTGGGTCCATAGTGACCAGAGGAGGGCTGGCGCCAGGCCAGTGTTCTGAACCTGGTTTCCCAGCTGCCCCGCGGGGCCAGGTAGCTGTGGTTCTGGCAAGAAGCCCACTGTGGCCAAGGACACAGGGCACCCCAGCAGGGGTGCTGACCTGAGTCTACCCCGCAGCTGCTGGGCGTACCAGCTCCCGGAGCCAGTCCCTGCGGTCCACGGATGCCCGGCGGCGGGAGGAGCTGGGGGACGAGCTGCAGCATTTTGGGTTCCCGTACCCACAGACTGGTGAGCTGGAGAGGGCAGGGCTGCTGTGCCACAAAATGCCGCCATCTAGTGGGAGAGATAATTGCTCTGGGGACCTGGCAGTGGCCCAGGCCAGCCCTCAGGCTCCAGGCCTTGTGGGAAAGCTGTCCCAGCTCCTCCTGGGCAGCCCTCCAGGTCTGGCACCGGGCAGTGCTGGCTGGGCAGTCCTGTGATGTGGCAGGTGTGGCCCGCAGGTGACCCAGCGGCAGAGGAGTGGTCCCCGTGGAGCGTGTGCTCCAGCACCTGTGGCGAGGGCTGGCAGACCCGCACCCGCTTCTGCGTGTCCTCCTCCTACAGCACGCAGTGCAGCGGGCCCCTGCGCGAGCAGCGGCTGTGCAACAACTCGGCTGTGTGTCCAGGTGGGCGCGGCAGTGGGGCGCGAGTGGGCAGCAGGGCAGGTGCCGCCGACTCAGAGGGCAGCAGCGCCTTTCTGTCCCTCAACAGTGCACGGAGCCTGGGACGAGTGGTCACCCTGGAGCCTTTGCTCCAGCACCTGCGGCCGCGGCTTCCGGGACCGCACGCGCACCTGCAGGCCCCCCCAGTTTGGAGGCAACCCTTGCGAGGGTCCCGAGAAGCAGACCAAGTTCTGCAACATCGCCCTGTGCCCTGGTAGGTGAGAGGGAGGGCCTGGGGCGGGCCGGAGGGGCGTATGTCCCCATCCCAGGAGCCCAGACCTGGCTCAGTGGGACCAGAGGCTGGACCCTCACGCTGCTCAGGTGGGGTCGGGATGCCGGTGGAGCCCTGGGGTGCTGGGTGTTCACGCTGGCTTCCTGTCTTCTTCCTCCCCTGGGCCGGGCAGTGGACGGAAACTGGAATGAGTGGTCCAGCTGGAGCACCTGCTCGGCCAGCTGCTCCCAGGGCCGGCAGCAGCGCACACGCGAGTGCAACGGGCCCTCCTACGGGGGCGCCGAGTGCCAGGGCCACTGGGTGGAGACTCGGGACTGCTTCCTGCAGCAGTGTCCAGGTCAGGGCCCCGGCCTGTGGGCCTGCAGGCGGGCCTCGGGGGAGGCCAGGTCCCCTGGGTGGCTGTGGTCCTGCATGAGGCCGTGGGGTTGGGGCTCAGTCAGTGGGCCGGGCGCGTGCCCCGTGGTGCGGGAGCTCTGTGGTCAGCGTCTTGCTGGTCTCCCGTCTCTTGGACCCTGGTCTTGGTTTTCTTTCTCCTTGTGGCTCCTGCTCCTTGGGTTCTCATCCCTGAGTTCCTGTGGCCCCATTTGTGCCCCTGTGCCCTGTTGCTCCCTGACCCTGACCCTCCTATCCCCACTGTCTGTGCCTCTGTCTGGCCACCCTTGCAGTGGACGGCAAGTGGCAGGCGTGGGCCTCTTGGGGCAGCTGCAGTGTCACGTGTGGTGGTGGCAGTCAGCGGCGGGAACGTGTCTGCTCTGGGCCCTTCTTTGGGGGAGCAGCCTGCCAGGGCCCCCAGGATGAGTACCGGCAGTGTGGCACCCAGCGATGTCCCGGTGAGACCCCTCCCACACCGTGTTTGGGCTTTGGGGAGAGGCTTGGGGGGTCTGGGCAGCTGACCTAGTTGGAACAGTGGGTGCCAGCTCCCAATCCCAGCCCCTCACTATCTCTGGCCCCTTGGCAGAGCCACATGAGATCTGTGACGAGGACAACTTTGGAGCTGTGGTCTGGAAGGAAACACCAGCGGGGGAGGTGGCTGCAGTCCGGTGTCCGCGCAATGCCACAGGTAAGGGGTATGGGGGCTCCTGTGACGCCCCCATAGAGTTGCCCCCAAGCTCCACTCGAAGGCCCAGAGTCCAGGCAGCCCCGTGTGCACGCTGATGTCCAGTAGCACCTGCCAGGAGTTTGGGACCACGGTGTGGGGACACTTTCAGGGCAGCACCCATGCCATGCACTTAATGTGAGAGTCCCTTTGTGATTCCACACCCCCATGTGGTCACCACCACAGCCTGGGTACAGGTGGGAGACTGAGGCACGTGAAGTCAGCACCCTCACCTGGGCTTGCAGGGCAGGGAGGAGCCAGGCTCCCGGGAGTGCCAGCATCGATCACCCCGCGGGCCCCGAGGAGCCGCTGGGGCTGTGAGAGGGTGCGGAAAGCAGGGTGGGCTGTGTGGGAAAGGGGCTCGGCTGCACCCTGGTATTGGCCGCCTCTCCTGCGGTCTCTGTGCCGAGGGCAGCAGGCAGGGAGACCAGGGCCCAGGTGGGGCCTCACCTCTGCCCTCTTCCCTGAATGGCATTGAGGCTCTCGGAACCTGACTCCTCACCTGTGACGGAGGCCTTAGGAGGTCCTCCACAGGGCAGTTGGGGTCCTGGGGACCAGGAGGGCAGTGGGTGCCAGGGGTTGCTGGCCACGCCCGCTGCTCCCCTCCCCTCTGGTTGTTGCTGCGTACTGCAGATTCTCAGGAGTGAGATGAAGGACACAGTGCCCCTCAGTGCCTTGCTCAGCCTGTCCGCGCGTGTGACTGCACCCTAGGGCCTGTGGCTTTGGTCCCCATCTACATCAGTGGCCAGGGAGCTGCCTCAGGCCACCCTGTGGTCCTGCTGGATGACAGGCTGTGATGGTCCCACAGGGCTGTCACCTCCTTGTGTGCATCAGCTCTCCCTGTTCCTCTGAGGACCTCCTGGGGTACCGCCATCAGACAGTGACCTCTGCCCCAGGCCATTGATGTAATGCCAGATAGCCCCCAAAGCTGCCCCGTGTCCTGGGCCAGCGAGGCCCTGCACCCTGTGGAGGAAAGACAGGGGCCAGGTGCCGGTGCTCCCCAGGGCTCTGGACTGGGAGGAGCCTGGGAGAGGCCCTGGCTCCCTGCAGTGGGCCCAGGAAGGATTGGTGCCTGCGGGTCCCTGGCACCCCTGGCAGTGCTCAATGGCAGCTCAGAGTTTGTGGCATGAGGGAACAGGGCTGGCCCTGCCTGGCATATCGGGGTGGAGAGCTAGGCGCAGAGCCACCCCTGCGGGAGCTGTGCGTGGGACCCCTGTGCTGGGCAGTGCACGTCCACCTGAGAAGGGGAAGGTCTCCCCAGGCCTCATCCTGCGGCGCTGTGAGCTGGACGAGGAGGGCATCGCCTACTGGGAGCCCCCCACCTACATCCGCTGCGTCTCCATCGACTATCGCAACATCCAGATGATGGTGAGTGCCGCCCTGGCCCGGGGCTTCCTCTGCCTGTCCCCATGACACACCCACCCTCTGGACACGAGGCAGGGGTGACTGGGGCCCTCCAGGCATGGGAGGCCCCTGGCACCTGCCTAGACATGACAGCAGTGGCCCTCTCCATCCTCCCCAGACCCGGGAGCACCTGGCTAAGGCTCAACGTGGGCTGCCCGGGGAGGGGGTCTCAGAGGTCATCCAGACCCTGGTGGAGATCTCCCAGGATGGGACCAGCTACAGTGGGGACCTGCTGTCCACCATCGATGTCCTAAGGAACATGACCGAGATCTTCCGGAGGGCCTACTACAGCCCCACCCCTGGGGATGTGCAGGTGGGCTCTCAGGGGACACCCAGGGGGGCGGGTGCCTGGGACAGTGGCTGGAGAGCCATCCTGGACCTCAGTTAGAGGCTGAGCCGCAGCCTTGGCCCCGGTTGGGACTGTGACCCAACCTGTGATTGAGCCTCAGGCCTGGTCCCAGCCGAGCTCTGGTCCTGACGGCAGCTTGGGCCAGGTCCTGGTCACACACCAGTGCCTTCTTCTCTCTCACTGGCTCTTCGTATTTCCAGAATTTTGTCCAGATCATCAGTAACCTGCTGGCAGAGGAGAACCGGGACAAGTGGGAGGAGGCCCAGCTGGTATGGAGGGTGTGGGCAGTCTGTGTGCCTGGGCCCCAGACCAGCCCTGGGTGGGGCCTCCTGTGGGTGCATGGCTTTGGGAAGAAGCCAGTTTCTTCATGGGAAGGACAGCAGCTTGTCCTGTGGGCTTGGTGGCAGGCGGGAACCAGGTGACCTCATGGTGTGTGGCCAGAGGACCTGGAGGTGGCAGGTCTTCCTCACAGGGCAAGAGCACCTAGCCTTCCGTCCTCACAGGCCGACCTTGAGTCTGCCTCTGCGCCTGTCCCCAGGGCAGTACCTAGCATGGGCCCAGAGACGTGCCCCTAGCCTCGGACCCCTTGAAGTCCAGCAGTCCCTCTGGGTCCCAGCCATCCTGCCTACAAGTGGGGGTGGATGCCAGAGGTCACTGGCCCTGCTTCCTGACGGTGCTGGCAAATGACCGGCAGGACCCAGAAGAAGAAGGAACAGCCAGGGGAGGGGGAGGCCGAGGGAGGGGGGCGTCACCCCCGGGAGCACGTGCCTCCCCTAGCTCTGGCTGCCTTCCCCAGATGGGCCCCAACGCCAAGGAGCTCTTCCGGTTGGTGGAGGACTTTGTGGATGTCATCGGCTTCCGCATGAAGGACTTGAGGGATGCGTACCAGGTGACAGACAACCTGGGTAAGCCGCCCTCACTCGGCCAGCCCTCTGTGTCCTGCCCTGCAGCCCCCTGCTGGCCCTCCGCCTCAGTCTCCCACCTATATAGAGAAGCAGTGGCCAGGCAGCCCCTGCGACCCTCCTGGCCAGGACGGGAACCGGTTCTGGGCTGGCTTTTGTCTCCGAGCTCTGGGACCATCGGATTGATGATGGGCACCCTAGGAGGTTCCAAGTCCCACCAGGACCACACAGCCAGTCTCTGGCCTGAAGCCCTGGGTCCTGGGCCGGCTCCCCCTGCCCCAGCCCCACTCTGCCCTGCAGCCCCAAGAGCACCTTGTCAGGGGCCTGAACTTCCCTGGCTCCATGGTGAAGGCTGAGCCTCGGTTTCCTTTTTAAACATGGCATGATCCTGGGGTCTGTCTGGACAGGAGGTGGAGAGCCACGGAGACCAGCGGGGCGCCCTGGAGATGAGCAGCCGCTGTCTCGCAGACACGCAGATCACTCAGATCACTCAGTCCCTGACTTCCTGTCTTAGGCCATGGTCCCAAGCCTGCCCAGCCCTGGTTAGGGAGCCTCCACGGGGACCCAGGAGGGAGCACTGGCCCAGCTGTGATCTAGAAGCACCCAGGAGGAGGTGTCCCCTCCCTGGGGTCCCACCTGCAGTGGCGTGACGAGGCTGAGCTAGGCCCACGGGTCCCCCAGCCCCTGCTGCTGTCTTGGCTGCAGCCCCAGAGCTGCCCTGGCCAGGCGGGTGCCACGTCTCCTAAGCTGGAGGCGCAAATGCTGGTCCGCTCTCTGCGTGGAGCTCAGGACCGCAGAGCTCAGTCACCTCGGGTGGCCCAGGCGCCTGGGAGGTGCCTGTCAAATGCGGTCTGTGGCCCCAGCCTGCGTCACCATCCCTAGGAGTTTCGCTTCCCACGAGGTGTTTTCCTGAGTGACAGGTGGCCCAGGGCTTTTGTGTGGCCACCCAGGGACAGGTGTGGAAGGGAGCTCTCACCCCTCCTGACCCAGCTCTTCACAGAGGTGCTGGCTCCAGGGCGCCCCCGTGGCCCAGGCCCTGGAGGGTCACTGACCTGCCTCTGGCAGTCTGCCCCGGGCCGACGCCATTCAGAGCCAGGCCTTGGTCACCACGGGAGGCCCTGGCCTCCTCTCAGTCCCTATTACCTGGACCTCCCATGCGTCCTGAGACCCCGTACACCCCACCCCTTTCTGTCCCTCTTCCCATCTCCTGAGCATTTGGGACCCCCCACTCATCTGCAGAAACCCCCCCCCCCCCCGTGGCCCAGCACCACCCCGCTGGTCCCTCCAGGGGCAGGGGCTGGCTTCCTCCCAAAGCCCGGGGACTCTGGGAGGGCGGGCCAGGCCCTCCTCCCTCCTCAGGGCTCCTTCCAGATCATTCTCTCCACCTGCTTCCAGCTTGGAATCCAGGTGCTCGGACCCCAGGACCCAGGGGCGAGCCGGGTAGCTGAACTCCTGGTACCCTGTGGACCTTTGGGGACCCAGTTTCACCCGAGTGCCCCCCATATGCTAACCCGGGGGCATGCCCTGGTCCGGTCAGCCCTGGTTCCTGTGGGCAGTCCTGCATCTTCCCTCTGGCTCACTGCAGCTGCCTGTCCCCGTCACTGGCCCTGGCTCCCAGCCTGGTCAGTCCCGTGCCCACAGAACCGCTGGCCCCTCTGGCCCACAGTGCTTTCTCTCATGAGGTCCTACCTGCCGGTCACCCTGACCTTTGTCCTCCACGTGCTGCCCCCGTACCCCCCATGGTGTGCCTTCTCCCGGGCCCCACCCAGGCCTGCCCGTGAGAACTGGAGCCCTAACAGAGGACATTCTGCCTTGGCCCACCCACCCCAGCCTCCTTCACCTGCTCCTCTCCCCCTACCTACCAGGAGCCCACCCAGCCAGGTGTGTGTCCCTGCTCTCCATCAGGGTCATGGGTGATGTCCACCATAGAACCCTGTGGTCAGCAAGGCATGGTGGCACATGGATACAATCCCATTGGCTTGGGGGGCTGAGGCAGGAGGATGGCAAGTTCAAAGCCAGCCTCAGCAACTTAGTGAGGCCCTGAGCATCTCAGCAAGGCCCCGTCTCAAAATGAAGACAACAAGGGCTGGGCTGTGGCTCCGTGGTTAAGCACCCTGGGCTCAACCCCTGGTACCAAAACAAACAAAAAGACCCTTTGGTCAGCTTGGTGCCTACTGTGTTCTGGGCAGCTCCTGGCTTCTGACTCCTGGCCACCTCCCCTCCCCATTTCCTCTCCCCCTTCTCCACTGGACATCAAACCAGCCCTTCCACCTCCCACTCTGGACTGTCCACTCCTCCCTGGCTGGTCCCTGTCCCACCTGAATAGGTGGGGTCCAGGCTCCGGGCCTTCCTGCCCCACGCTCTCTCGTGCCTGTGACTCACCTCCTCAAGGCCTTAAAACCACACAGGGTCCGCAGGGCCAGGTCAAGAGTCCAGCATCCCCCTGCAGCCTGGCCCTCCCTGGCTCCAGCTCAGGGCCCTGCTGCCTGGGTGTCCACCAAGCTGGGGCTCCTGCTCCCGCTCCCCGGCCAGGCCAGAACCTTGAAGCTGCCCCTCCCCTGGCCTGCATGCCTCCCCTGCTGCTCACTGCTGGACAGCACCATCTTTGAAAGGGTCCCGTGAGCACCCTTGCCCTTTTTCTCCCTGCCTCAGCAGGACTGGACCCTGCCTCCTGGCCCCACTGCCCTGCCCTCTGCCCTTTCCCATGGGCTCCAGCCCAAGGGCCTCTTCCTCCTCCTCCCTGTTCCAGGATGTGCCCCTCCTCAGCCACCAATGGGAGGACTCCCCCACTGCCCGGCAGGCCCTGTTGACCCAGGAGGGGTCTGTCTGCCCGCTGCTGCCCCTCAGGCTGCACACCAGTGCCCCGCACAGGGCAGGTGCTCTTGGAGGGGCCTCACGAGTGACGTCATTCGCTGGCAGCGTCCTTCTGGATTGGGGGGTGGGCTGTCCTGTCCCCAGGGTGACCTCAGAAGTCCAAGGAGGGCAAGGCCAAGCCAGTGAGGTGAAGCCAGGGTGTGCAGACAGGGCCCACTCCCTGCCACCAAGCAGTGGCACCCAGTGGGCCTGGGTTGGGCTGGGCAGGGCAGGGGGAGCCTTGGGGGCTCCAGAGCCCTAGGATGGCCCCAGAGGTTCTAGGGCTCCCCGAACTCCACATCTGTGTGACTGCCCAGGCCCAGGGACACCAGGGCGCAGTCAGTGGCTGCCTGGGGTGGGGCGTGGGAATGAAAGGGACGCAGTTGTGACGGGTGGGAGGCCGCACCCCAGGGCTGTGTTCTTGAGGCCTGGGTTGACTGTGGCAGCCTTCCTCGGTGTCCTGAGAGGGGGTGTCCACCTGCACAGTGGACTCAGGGCAGGAGGGCAGGTCACAGACTTGGGGCTAGTGGGCCACGTCCCAGGAGGGAGGCAGGGGCGAGTGGCACCTGGCTCCCTGTGGATCCTCCATGTGGACAGAGTCTGGGCAGGGTCCCCTCTTGGTTCTTACTCTCTGGGGCTCTGGCCATACCTGCTGCCCCTTCTGCTCCCCATCTGTGACCCCATGGAGGCTTTCCCGCCAGAGAGTGCGGAGCCGTGTGCGGCCAGCGTGTGTGGGGCTGGAATCTGCAGCTCCTGTGCCCAGGGCTGAGCAGGGACTGGGAGGTGGCAGCTGGACGATGACCCATGCCCCCAGAGCCCTGGGCATCTCTGTGCCATTGTCCTGCTCCCCAGGCTGGGGCTCCTGGCCATGTGACCTTCTGTCTGTCCTGTCCTCTTGCCCTGCCCCAGTCCTCAGCATCCACAAGCTTCCGGCCAGCAGTGCCTCGGACATCAGCTTCCCCATGAAGGGCTGGCGGGCCACGGGAGACTGGGCCAAGGTGCCGGAGGACAGGGTGACTGTGTCCAAGAGCGTCTTCTCCACAGGGCTGGCAGGTGAGGGCCCCCAGGGCAGGGGCTGCTAGGGAACTCAGGCCCCAGAGTTGGAGGACCTGTCACCTGAGCAGTCCCTCTGGGGCCCAGCTCCCTGCCCCAAGGGGCAGCGCTGCTTCCCTGTGACTTCCTGGTGCTCTGGAGTCCATCCCCCTACAGGGGGACAGTGCCTGGGGGTCACCAGAACCCCTGTGGGCTGAGCTAAGTGACCGGTGGACCAGCTCTCTGCGGGGGGGACTGGCTGGACTTGTGGGGGCAAGGGTCCCCATCCCCAGGGGAGAAGCGAGCCCTGCCTGCCGCGCAGCCCTCGGTGGCACTCCAGGAGGGCACAGCTCTCCCTCTGCCACAGGGGACCCAGGCAGTTGCCCCAGGTCCCAGCCAGAGCTGTTCTGGGTGGAAGGGCCTCCCTCGGCAGGGCCTGCAGATGGGCAGGGCAGTGGGCCCAGGGCAGCAGGCAGCATGGGTGGGTGACCGTGTGCTTCCTTCCAGAGGCCGACGACACCTCCGTGTTCGTGGTGGGCACCGTGCTGTACCGGAACCTGGGCAGCTTCCTGGCCCTGCAGAGGTGGGCAGGTGGGGTGGACGAGCCCTCCACCGGAGGCGTGAGGGAGCCTTGAGTGGGTGGGCTGGCCTCGAGGGGCCAGGAGGGCAGAGGCCCGGAGCAGGGGTGACGGGGCCAGCTCCTGGGGAGGCCGGGCTACAGACCAGCCCTGACTCTGCGGCTTCCCACCAGGAACACCACAGTCCTGAACTCCAAGGTCATCTCGGTGACCGTGAAGCCCCCGCCCCGCTCCCTGCTCACACCCTTGGAGATCGAGTTTGCCCACATGTACAACGTGAGTGCCCCCGCCGCGTGCCATGACACCCTGTCTGTGCTCACGTTTCTTGGGTCTTGACCTGAGAGTGAGCTGCGATTGCCCAGTGCAGCTGGGGACACTGTGGCCCCGAGGTGTGGCGACTGGCCCGGGTGGCACCACAGCTGGACGGGGGTGCTGGAATCGCCCTCTCGCCTCTCCCGGAAGCTGCTCTGAGGTGTCAGCACAGCTGGGGGCTGTAGTGGGGCCCAGCCCCCCTTCCCTGGTTCCTGACGCCCCTGGAAAGCCCACTCCCCTCCATGTTGAGGGTGCCCTTGAGCTGGGAAGAGTGAGGGGTGCCTGCGCGGGAGCCTCGGGGCAGACGGCAGGCTTTGCCCTGCAGGAGGGCCTCTGCAGTTCCCGGGCCGAGAACCTCCTCCCTGGGCACCTGGGAGGGCACTGGGTTCCAGCGGCTGTGCTGTGTGACAGGCAGGCCCTGCCTCCCTGGTGGAGCCGTGGGGCGCCTGGCCCCAGAACAGCAGCTGTGACTCCAGGGAGACCCAGGCCCCAGGGGCATAGGATCAGAGCTCCCGCTGCCCCGTGGCCTGTTCTGGATGGGCTGAGGGCCAGGACCCCGGGGTCAGGTCACCCAGGTCACCCACACAGGATAGGGCAGTGTCAGCCACAAGCCACAGGCCGGGACTGTGGGAAGCCAGGGGAGAGCTCAGCCCTGTCCTTTCCAGCTGTGTGACACTAGGGTCTGCTCAGCCCCTCTCTGCCTTCGTTCCCTTATCAAATGATCAACAGAAAGGGCTGGGTAAGGACTGAGCACCTGACCTGGGCTCAAGGGAGCCAGCTGTCCAAAGCCACACTGGGTGGGTAGGTGGGGCCATGCCAGACACAGTGACCTTGGGCCAGTCCCATCTCTGCTCTGGGTCTCAGCTTCTTCCCTGTGAAACGCAGTCTGTTGGGTGACCTCACGGGCAGGATGCCCAGCACACCCTCGGGTGGATCAGCCAGTGGCCCTCTGGAGCGGGCAGTGGCCCTGACTCCCCTCTTCTCTCCCAGGGCACCACCAACCAGACCTGTATCCTGTGGGATGAGACAGATGTGTAAGTTCTGGGCTTGGTGGCCTTGGGGCTCGAGGGCTGGGGGACTCACTGGAGTGAGGTTTTAGGTTGGGGGGTCGCCATCCCCTGTCCACCTGTGTTCTGGCATGGTCCTCTGCTGCTCCCTGCCCAGGCCGCCCCGCCCCCTTCCAGGGAGGAGGGGCACCCGAGCCTCCCTGTGCCCAGAGCGGGCCAAGTCCTGGTGCTAGTGTGGGGGTGGGCGCCAGGTGCTGGGAAGCCAGGACTGCTGATACGCAGCCCAGGGAATGCGGGCCCGGGGTCCCCCGCAGTGTGGGCACGGCCATGGCCTGGTGCTCAGACCCTCGTCGACCACTCTGTAGACAGCAGCCGAGCTTGGCCCCTGTAGAAGCAGAGGTTGGAGGTTGTGCCAGGCCTGGCGCTGCTGGGCAGAGATGGCCCTCACTCATGGGGCCAGGGGCCCAGGCGGGTCAGAGGACGTGTGTGCAGGGCCAGAAGAGTGCTCCCCAGAGCCTGGAGACGCGGTCTCAGGAGCAGGACAGAGGGCTTGGCGCTGGGCCCACAGGACTCAGTGTGCGCCGGGGACGGTGCGATCCGGGGCTGTGGCTGGCGCTGCTCGCACCCCTTCCCCAGGCCGGGCAGCGTGTGAGTGCGCTCAGCCCACCCCCAGGGGCTGGCCGTACATGCGGCCGTCCTTCATGCTGTGGCTGGTGGGGAGAGGAAGGGCGTCAGCCTGCAGTTTGCAGGGCACGGGGAGCCGGGAAGGGCAGACAGGATGGGCATCGGCAGAGGGGAGGCCGCGGTGGGGCTGTTGGGGGACTGATGGAAGCTGATGGGGGATGGGAAGTCGTCTGCCCACCTGCCCACCTTCTGACTTCCAGGACCACTGCTGGGTCACTGCTCTACGAGGTCCCAGCCCTCAGCTTCCTCCTGTCCCCAGCGGGGAGGCCCAGTGGAGTAAACAGGCCAGTGTAAGATGTTGAGTCACACCATCTGCCAAAAAGTGAGGCAGAAGGGTCTGTGGCAGAGGGGCGTTTGGGAACAGCATTGTGACAGAACAACTGTGCAAAGGCCCTGTGCCGGGTGTGTGTGCAGGGCCAGGCACGCTGCCTCACCTGCCTGCCCCCGGCTCCTCTGGTCTTTCCTGCGTGCATCTGGAAGCCGAGCCGTGACGCCTGACAGCTGGGGAAGCCACCGACCCTGGTTGCGGTCAGACAGCTTTCTTTGGGTTTTCCAAGTGGCATAAGCTCTCTGTGAAAAAGAGGGACTCAGGAAAAGATAGAGAAAGACACCCCTATGCTTTCAGTCCCCAGGTGGCCACCTTTGGACTTGGTGAAGTTTTGCAGTTTGGGGGTGGAGATGGTGCTGGTGCTGCAGGCCCCTCCTGTCTGCCCCTGGCACTGGCCCAAGCCCTGCCCCGAGCCCAGAACCCTCCCTCAGGGCTGCTCCCCCACCACCTGCTCAGCTCCGGTTCACCTGCCTGCCCTCCAGCTGGCCCGCCTGGGACGGAGCCTTCCTGCTTTCCACTAGTGCACTGGAAACCAGTGGCCTGCAGGACAGCCGTGGCCACATTGCTGACACTTCAGGTCTGAGTAAAAGACACCCTGACTCCAGGTGGCCAGGGAGGACCTGCTGGGCAGCTTTGGGCAGATCCTCCCCAGGAACCTCAGCCTCGCTTCCTGTGGCTGGAGTCTGCTGGCTTTGGGGCAGGAGTGTGAGCACCAAGAGGACCAAGGTCAAGCCTCTGGGGCGCTGGGCTTTGGCGTGGCCTCTGCCTGCTCCTTCTCTTGCAGCTATGGAGGGAGGTGGGCTGTACCCCCAGGCACCAGAGAACTAGGCCATCACAGGTCTGGGCGTCAGCAACAAGAGGAGGGTACCGAGGTGGCTGTGTGTAGCCTCACCCAGCTGGGCCTGCCCTCTGTGCACTGTCACCGAGCATTGGGGTGCTGTGAGGCTTGTGGTCCAGCAGAGAACTCAGGGTGACAGACCTCTGTCCCAGCATGGGACAGCAGAGTCTAACAGGGAGGGCTGGAGGCTGGCCAGGAGGGGGCAGGATCCAAATGCACTTTCCCCTGACCCGCCTCACCTGTAGGCCACTCCTGTCCCTGGGCACCAGAGAGCAGATGGGGTCTGTGCCAGCGTGTGCCTGTGTCGTGGTGCACACAGGAGGAGCCCAAGGGCCTGGGAGGAATGCTGTGCGCAGGGAAGGCTTGAAGAGGGTGCACATCTGTGACCACCAAAGGGACCTCTCAAACCCATAAAGAAGAGGATCCTACCCAAACCCTGACCTTACTCACAGCCCAGATCCCAAATCAGGCAGAACCTTTAACTGGCCACACACTGAGCCCTGACCCTGTTCACACACTGAGCCCTGACCCTGGACACACACTGAGCCCTGACCCTGATCACACACTGAGCCCTGACCCTGTTCACACAATGAGCCCTGACCCTGGACACACATGAGCCCTGACCCTGGACACACACTGAGCCCTGACCCTGATCACACACTGAGCCCTGACCCTGATCACACACTGAGCCCTGACCCTGATCACACACTGAGCCCTGACCCTGTTCACACACTGAGCCCTGACCCTGGACACACACTGAGCCCTGACCCTGGACACACACTGAGTCCTGACCCTGATCACACACTGAGCCCTGACCCTGATCACACATGAGCCCTGACCCTGGACACACACTGAGCCCTGACCCTGGACACACACTGAGCCCTGACCCTGTTCACACACTGAGTCCTGACCCTGGACACACACTGAGCCCTGACCCTGTTCACACACTGAGCCCTGACCCTGGACACACACTGAGCCTGACCCTGTTCACACACTGAGCCCTGACCCTGATCACACACTGAGCCCTGACCCTGTTCACACACTGAGCCCTGACCCTGATCACACACTGAGCCCTGACCCTGGACACACACTGAGCCTGACCCTGTTCACACACTGAGCCCTGACCCTGATCACACACTGAGCCCTGACCCTGTTCACACACTGAGCCCTGACCCTGGACACACACTGAGCCCTGACCCTGTTCACACACATGAGCCCTGACCCTGTTCACACACTGAGTCCTGACCCTGGACACACACTGAGCCCTGACCCTGGACACACACTGAGCCCTGACCCTGGACACACTCTGAGCCCTGACCCTGGACACACACTGAGCCCTGACTCTGATCACACATGAGCCCTGACCCTGATTACACACTGAGCCCTGACCCTGGACACACACTGAGCCCTGACCCTGGACACACACTGAGCCCTGACCCTGGACACACACTGAGCCCTGACCCTGGACACACAATCCCCCTTTCTTGAGCCCTGACTCTGATCACACACTGAGCCCTTACCCTGGATTCTACTGAGCGCTGACCCTGAGGAGTGGCTGAGCCCTGCTCCATGTCTCAACTGGAATTTCTTATACATGTTCACTTGCGTCATGTATGTGTCATGTGCTTGCAGAACCACCTCCTCTTCTAGCCACATGCAACAGTCGACATTGTGACATACTCTTCTTGGAAGGAAGGTGCCGGAGGCTCCCACCCCCAGTGCAGACCTGTCTTGCCCTGCACACATTCCCGGCACGCAGGGCTCAGCAATTCCCTGCAAAAACACGGCGGGCTGCAGAAACTGGGCCTAGGAGACCCTGGAGTCCCTGCTGCCCTTCATAACCCACCTTCCTGGGTGCCGTATCCTGGATCACCAGGCCTGCAGCCCTGGCCTGGCAGCACAGCCCAGGGGCTACTGCTCCCCCACACCCCTGCTCCAGCCTGGCCAGGGCCACAAGAGCCTGGGTGGGAGACAGGGAGCAAGGGGGTCCTTGCAGAGTCCCCAGTGGTCTAAGCCAGAGGAGGCCACTCACGCTGTCGCACACCCCCTTGCCGTCCCCCAAGCATGTGAGTTTGACAGCGGCAGTGCAGCCACGTAAAGCCTATCGGTACCTCTGAAGGACGAAGAGTGGTTTCTTAGCAAGTGGTGGCTGGATGACCAGGGGCAGGAGCAGGACCGAGGGCGGGTGCATCCCTGGTGGCAGCCCTGGGCAGTGGGCGTGAAGGTGGAGGCTCAGGAGCACAGGACGATCCCTGGACAGCTGGTGGAGGAAGTCAGGTGTCTGAGTGAATGACGGGTGATGACCAGGAGGGAGGGCAGGTGGGCTGTGGATGGTGCGTGGGTGCACGGACGGGGCAGGTGGGAGTCGGCAGGGAGACAGGGGGGAGCTGGGGAAGGGGCTGTCAGTCTCCTAGGGCTGCCTGACAGATGACCCAAATTCCCACAGACGGGTGGCTTCAGACAGCAGCAGTCTGTGCTCCCCCAGCCCTGGAGGCCGGGTTCTGACCGCAGCCTGGGCAGGGCCGCCTCCCTCCAAGGCTCGGAGGAGCTCCTTCCTCCTCTCCCTGCTCTGGGCTCCTAGGGGTCCTGATGTCCCTGTCTGTGGCTGCCTTGTGGCCGTCCCCCCTCTGTGTCGTGTCCTCCCTCTTCTTGTGAGGACATCAGCCCCTGGATCTGTGTCCTTCGTGGAGCTCAGTATGATTCCTCTCTAGACCCTTAACCCAGCTACCCCGCCAAGGCTCTGCATCCAAACCAGGCCACACCCACAGGGGCTGGGGTCAGGGTGTGGCCGTATGCAGACCAAGTGGAGCCCTGGGTGGCCCCAGGACAGGCCGGTGGTGCTGGTGGAGGCCGGCAGCCTTGGGAGTCCTGCTCCTGGTGCTGAAAGGACAGCTCCCTGCGAGCGTCACACAGACCTGTTCCAAGGACCTCGCAGTCTTGTAAACCCTTTTTAAAATCCAGAATTTTGCAGAACATAGAAGTCAGAGCTGGCAAGATCCTCCGGGACCGTCTGCTCTCCTCTTGAAAGTGGTTCAACTGAGGCCCAGCATGAGGGCTTTTTCTGGCCAGGTCAGCGGCCTGGGGGCCTCATGGCGATTCACCAGCATGTCTGGGCTGTTCTGCCAGATGCAGCCCCTGGGAGGGCTGTGGGAGGGGCCAGGTCCCCCTGTCTGCTCCTGGCCAGGCACGCATGGACTTGAAGGCTCTGAGAAGCCCTGCAGTAGGCTCCTGAGCCCTGGGCTGGGAGGCTCCCTAACTCAGAGCCTCCTGTTGTGTCACAGGCCTCCTGGGACCTGGGGGCAGAGCAGAGGGGCTGGGCTGGCAGAGGGGATGGTCTGTGCCACACCTGCTCCTTCCCGAGCCTGACCCTGATCCAGACACACTAGGTCCTCCCTGTTTGTCTGTCTGCCTGCTGGTCCTGCATTAGCCAGTTTTACAGATGCAGAGACTGAGGCCCCAGAGCCCAGGGGCCAGCCCAGAGCTGCCGTCACCCCTGTGGATCTGTGCCCTTCCCACTCCTGCCTACACCTCACCTGCCTGGCAGAGGGCCCAGGCCAGGGGCACTGTCCAGAGGGACCCTTCCGGGATCCCTGCCCGTGAGCATCCTGGTCCCTTTAAGAGCCTGGCCCCTCCCCTGCTGCCCTGGTTCCCTGGGAGAGGGCAGTGAGGGGGCAGGCGGGGGCGAGCGGAAGGCAGACTTGGCAGGGTCCCCAGGTAGCTGTCGACAGCCGTTTCCAAGCCCGATTTCTCCCACGCGGGCTGGTTCCTGATGGGTCAGAGGAGTCAGTAGAGGGGGGCAAGGGTGGGGATGGGCCCGGCACAGAGGCCTCTTTGGTAGCCTGGGAAGGGCCTCCACAGGGTGGTGAGCCGGGGAGAGGGGAGGAGAGGATGTGCTTGGCTTCCCCCACCAGGTGGGGCTAGGGGCCAGGTGGGATGGAGTGCCACTCAGTGAGACCACCTTGGCTGGCCTCTGCCCCAGCCAAGCTCCTTCCCTGTCCATCTCTGCAGTCTCCCTCTGGTGGTCCTGGGCCTCTGAGCTGGTGGAGGCTGCTGGGAGCCTGTTCTCGCTGCATTCTCCTGGCTGTGGAAGGGCTGGAGCAGGCTGGAGAGCTGGAGGGACTGGACAGGGACAGGCACCCCGGCTAAAGGCTGCTCACGAGTGCTGGCTGCCTGGCAGGCTGGCAGCCCTGGCTGAGGCAGAGCCTGAGGCTCCGGAGGTCCATAGCTGAGGCAGGACTCTTGCTGCGTGGCCTCCCCTGCCTGGCCTTCCTGTGCCTGCCCTGGGCCTCTTCTCCACAGGCACCTTCCTACACCCTACCGTGTCCCTCTCCAGTGTCAACCCCATCCACAGTCATCCCTGGGACTGCTCCCAGTTTGTCCCCCAGAGGACAGGGCTCAGGCGCGTCCACAGGGTCTCCTGGTGTGCAGGAGTGGGAGTGGGCGCATCTGAAGGGCCCCTCTGGGCATGGGGGGCCCACTCACTGTTCATTCCTTCACTCACTCCCCGAGCACATGGGGCTGGCCTCCTGGTGCCCCTACGTGCCACCCACTGGACAGGACAGCAGGATGCCCACTCCTGGGGAGCCACACCTCCATGGGTAGGGGCCCTGTGCAGGGAAGACCAGGTGGTGAGAGCCAAGAGGGACACAGGGTGTCTGATAGCCCCCAGCTCAGGATCTGTGACTGCCCACGTCAGCTCTGCAAGCCCAGGCCTGTCTCCTTAGGGCCGGAGCACCCGCTCCAGGGCCAGTGTAGCAAAAGGGACAGTGTCTGCACTGCCCAGTCCCGGGAGGTGCCACCCGCCCCTGCCTGGCGCCTCTGAGACGAGTGCAGACTGCTGGCTGCCAGCAGGCCGGAGCTGCCCACTTCCCTCGCCCGTGCCCTCCCCACTGCACACTCCTCCTCTGTCCCCTCCCCCTCCTCCCCCGTCCACTTTTCCCCTGCGGCCCTCTCCCTCACCGCCCCCTCCCCAACTCCTTTCTCTTTCTAAAAAAGCCCAGCCTCTGCCTCTGGCCTGTGGCAGTCCCCATGAGGTGTGGCTGGGAGGTGCTTCGCACTGGAGGAGGGACGGGTGGCAGCAGAAGAGCCTCCCTCCCCATCTCCCAGGGCCTGATCTGCAGGCCCACTCCTCCTGCCCTGCTCTGGGTCTTCCACCCAGACACTTCCTGTCCACCCCCAAGACGGTGCCAGGGGGCAGGAGGGCCAAGTCCCAAATGCTGGCCCTGCTCCTGACTAGGGGACCCTGGGCAAGCTGGCCTCCACCTTGGGTCTTGGTCTCTGCCTCTGTAGACAGGGCTGCCTCCATGTTGGACAGCATGCTGGAGACTTCTCAGAGGACACAAGGGGTGGCTGGGAGCTGGAATGACTGGGAGGGGTAAGGAGAGCCCACTTGGGAGTAGGGCGCAGCGCTGCAGAGTTCAGCATGCGCAAAGGCCCAGAGGTGGGAGCCGGGGAGCAGGGCCCCTGTGGGCCTGGACGCCTGGAAAGCCCCTGCCCACGTCTTTTAGATGCATGTGAGGGAACTGTCTGGCCTTGGGGTGGGATGTAGAAGGAGAGGGCTAGGCTCCGGCGGCATCTCCTGGGCCAGCCCAGACAGGCAGACCGCAGGCAGGATGAGGACGATGGTGGGACCTCCTGCAGAGCTGGGCCTGCTCACACTGCCAGGGGCATGGCGGGGACCCAAAGACCTGAATGCTGGTGATGATGGTTGCCACACTAGGATCCATCCTGGTGACAGTCACGACGCCGGACCTGATGAGGTGACAGTGGTGGTGATGATGATTTCGTGTGATGTTACTCATGGTGGCGGTGATGTGCTGACCGTGGGGGAACAGGTGGTAATTGTGGTGTCCTTGGGAGGGACAGTCATGGTGGTGGCAGTGGTCATGATTGTGCTGCAGATGCTATGAGAGGTAGTGACTGTGACAGTGCTGGTGACGCTTGTATGTGTTGTTGGTGGTGATGGTGGGGACGGCATTGCTTCTGATAGCACGATGGTGCTGCCGTGGTGTGGGCGGTGCGATGGTGGGGGGCAGGGAGGGTTGTTGGTGTGACAGTGGTGGTGGTACACTGCTGACGTGTGGTGGTGGTGATGATGAAGGTGCTGTCAATGTGATGATCGACGCTGTTACCAACGGTGGTGGTGGTGTTGATCGTGGTGACACAGTGGTAACGACTGGTACTGGTGATGTTGGTGAGTTGCTAGTGGTGGTGACTGTGGAGTAATGATGTTATTTATGATGGGTTACTACTGATGATGGTGTAGTTATTGATGGTGATAGTGAAGGAGATAGTGTTATTTATTTGTGTTAATTCTGAAGATGCCTTTGGTAGTGGTGATGGTGGTGACGGTGGTAATAATGGTGGTGTTGTTGATAATGTCATGGTGTGATGGTGGTGACAATGGTGATACTATTGTTAATACTATGATGGTGATGATTTTGATGGGGGCAGTGGTGGTGGAGGTGTTGATAATGTGATGGTGGTGGTGATGGTGGTGGTGGTGGTGTGATGGTGGTGGAGGTATTGGTAACATAGTGGTGGTGGTGGTGGTGATGGTGGAGGTGTTGATAATGTGGTGGTGGTGGTGATGATGGAGGTGATGTGGTGGTGACGATGACAGAGATGTTGATGTGATGGGGTGGTGGTGAGAGTGGTGGTAGTAATGGCACTGTTGATGTCATCGTTGATGTATCTGGTAGTGGTTTCAGTGGTGGCTGTGAGAGTAGAAATTGGAACACAGATGTCGGAGGTAGGCTCAGTTCAGGGGATTTGGTGGCTGCACACCCCCGTGCAAAGCAGGACACACCCATGGCACAGTTAATGAGCCAAATTGCAGCAGACATGTCCACATGGGCCAGGGCGGTGGGAGAGTCAGTGGAAAGCAGAGGAAGCGCTCCGGCACGCTGCGGTCTGGGAGGGCACCCTGGAGGAGGCAAGGTGGGCTACTTGTGAAGGTGGGCTGGAGCCAGGGGTGTCCTGTGGGGGTGCCCCACGTCCCATGCTCTGGCACAGGCCAGGCCAGGACGTACTTGCTGAGTGAGTGAACGTACCCCTGGACCTTCCAGCTGGGGACTAGGGGCCGAAGCATGATGGGGTGTGGCTGTCTGGTCACTGGCCCTGCCGACAGGGGCAGGTGACAAGCAGGTAGAACGGATGGGACCAGGGCAGCAGGTGCGAGTCTGAGTGAGGCGGGGCCAGACGGGCTCTCTGGGAGACCCAGCAGGGGAGTGGGGTGGCAGGACCCAGCTCCCTGGTCCAGACTGCTCTCTTTCTGGGCCGGAAGCCCAGTGCCCCAGGCTTTTCCAGAGCCTTGCTCTGCCTGGCCCACTGGCCTGGGCCTCTGTGCCCTGCCTGGGTGGGTGGGTCAGGAGCAGAGCCACTGGACCCAGTGTGGAGGGGTTCCAGCCCAGGGACAGGTCTGACTCAGAGCAGCTGGCGCCAGGCAGGAACCGGGAGATTGGCATCTGGCATGGTGGGGACATGAGAAGCCCTGGAGGCCTGGTCACAGTCCTGTGGTGGCCTGGTCACGGTCCTGTGGTGCTGGGAGAAGTTCAGATACAGCCAGCACTGGGAAAGGCCCTGAGCACCAGGTCCATGGAGGGACATGAGGCCTGAGGACGTGTGAGTCTCACCTGGCAGCCACACTGGGAGCCACCCAGGTCCGACGGGGTCCAGACCTCAGGGTTAGAGGTCACTGGCAAAGGTCTCCTTAGGACCAGGCCTGGAGCCAGAGGGGTGGGGGCTGGGCGTGGTATGGGAGGGCTCCTGCAGGAGGCAGGGGGCGGCTGCACACAGAGGCCCTGAGGCCCAGACTGACCAGGCCTGGAGGCAGGAGAGAGCCCATGCAGGCCAGCCACCCCAGCTTGTTCTGGGCCCGCCTGGGCACACCGGGCCTGCAGTGGGCTGGCCTGTCCAAGCAAGGTTCAGGACCGAGGGGGCCACGTGCAGCAGGGGGGACTCAGAGCAAGGGTGCAGGCCTGGTCATCCAGGCAGGCTTCTGGGGGGAGGTGGCACCAGCCTCTATCTGGGTCAGCAGTGGGCGGGCTTGGGAGGGGCGTTCCGATGGGTGAGTTGGCAGAATGAGGGTGTAGAGTGGAGACAGAGCAGGGGGCTGATGCTAGGGGCACAGGAGGAGGCGTGCTCAGGAAGGATCTTGAAGGCCAGGGCTCCCAGAAGCCCCTGCCAGCAGAGGCACCCTTCCCACTGCCTGCCCAAACACTGCGGTCCCCTGCTGGTGGCCCGTGCCCACTCCTGGCTTCTCTCTGCCGTGTGGGAGGGCACCCCATGAGTCATTCACACTGGAGTGTGAATTAGCCCATCAAATCCAAGGGGACCCTGACAGTGTGCAGTCTCATAATAGCACCTGCTCCGTGGGCCGGCAAGAGCGTCATGATGTAGCCCTGCCCCTGGCTGGCTGGGTGGGTGGGTGCTGGCTCTCAATGCACCCTCTGTGTTCCTGGCCCCAAGGTCTCTTGTGCATGAGCCCCGGGTGCTGCCCCACGCCCCAGGTTCAGGCGGGGTGCATGCCACTGCCCAGGTGGCAGCCAAGCCCCAAGGGCTGAGGGGGAGGGTTTCGCCCAAGGATGGAGGTCAGGTGTTGCTGCCCACTTGCTTTCCGGGGCTGCAGTGGGATCGCCAGGGACTGGGAGAGCAGGGGTGCCCCTGGGCTGACTGGCCAGCCGTGGTGATCCTCTCAGTCTCCCACGGGCCTTGGCCCCTGCCTGCCTGGGCCCTCTGGGAGGTGCCTTGTGGGCAGATGCCTGAGCAGAGGCAAAGGGTCCACCCTCTCCCCGGCCAGCCGGCAGCACCCTCTCTGAGCCACCCTCACCTGAAACATTGGGAGGAGGTTGTGGACCTGGCCTGGGGGCTGGGGTAAATGAGGATGGGGTCTCACGGGTTAGGGCCATGCTGGGAGCCGTGGTCTCCACTGGGTTTGGAGAAGACTGCTGGGCGGATGGGCGGAAGGGTGCCAGGTTCTCAGCCGGACGGTGGCTGGAGAGAAGGTCAGATGAGGGGGCTTGGGTCAGTCCCCTTGGGGCCGCGGGTCCCTGGGAGCAGCGTGGCCTTTGGCTCGTGAGGTTTGAAGCACAGGACATACGGTGTGGGGGGGCCTGGAGGAGAGCAGGTGGGGGCCAGGGCCAGGGCCCCAGCAGCCCCAGCTCCTTTTCTGGTCCTGGACCAGCTGAGGGGAAGCGGGTGTGACCCAGATTCCTCAGGCCTGGGCCCAGGAGGGGGGACTTGGCTCCATGACCCAGATACTACAAGTCTCTGTAGCTCAGAGAAGAGGTGGCCAATGGTCTCCCACATGTGGAAGCAGCCGCTGTGTACACGAGAGGGATGACCTGCCTGTGTGGCGGGGATGGGAACTGGTGCCCCTACAGCAGGAAGGATTTCAGTCAGACTTAGGGAAGAGCTTCCAGCTTTTGAGAAACAGGTTCTGTTGAAAAGAGGCAGGCTGCTGGCTTCTGACCTTCCTCAGGCGGATGTGTGTCTTAAGATGCTCGTGAAGGCCCTCACGTCCACCCCCTCCTCTGTCCTCAGCTGAGGTCCAGCACTGCAGGGAAGTTGTGGGTAACTCCTGAGAGGCCTTCATTGACCAAGTTCTTTTCCCAGCTTAGATGGGCCTGGGTCAGGTCACCCCTCTGTCCAGATTCCAGGTCACTCTTCAGGGTGGCTTTCCGATCTGTTGGCCAGGGCTCAGGGATGCGCTCTGGGTGGGCGACGCATGGGAGCTGGAATCTAGGCCTCACTGTGGCCTCGCGGTGTAGCCTTGGACGACTGGCCCTTCTCAGAATGGTGGTTTCTTTATCTACCACGCTGCCCACAGTGGGGTGCACGGAGAGCCTCCGTGCAGAGCGAGGCCATCGTTCTGGGGGCAGAGAGGGCCCGGAGATGGGCCTGTCCTGGAGCTGCATGTGGGAGGCCGTGGCTGCTCCCCTGGTGCACGTTGCTGGACCTGCTCTGGGGGTGTGAGAGGCCGAGGGCGGGGCACAGGGCTGTCCTGCAGGGTCTGCTTGGACCTCAGCGCCCCTGCTCTGGGTCCATGCAGCTTACAGAGTGGTCAGCCCCTGACCGTCTCCTGGACAGGGGTGGGGACAAATGCCTCCTCTGCCCTGCGTGGTCTGCACTGTAGGGTGGGCAGCACTTCCTCGATGCCAGTGGAGGCCCTGGGCCAAGCGCGGTTCCCAGGCTGTGGACCCACCAGTGCAGCTGGGAGCTTGCGGGCTGCGCCCCAGGCAGTCCAGCTCCCCACTGCCTCAGGGTGCCGTGCTCTCAAAGTCCTCAGGCAGGCCAGGCGGCCGGGAGTCCAAGCGGGAGGGCTGGCTAGTGTCCAGGCCTGGGCTGTGCACAGCAGAACAGGGACTTGAACTCGACATTGGCTGGCCAGAGTCCTACCCTAAGAGCAGGCACAGACTGCTCTGGACAGGCCTTGCGGCCACCACAGAACCTGAAACACAGCACCGGCGGTCTCCTGGGCTGGCTGGCTGTGTCTGATCCGCGACCCCAGGTCTGGGACTGTTGCCTCACCATCGCAGACACTAGGGGCTCAGTGGCTCCTGCTTGGAAGTGGTGGGGGGCCGAGGGAGCTGGCAAGGGGACCATGGCTGACATGTCTGAGTGTGACCTTGGGAAACCTCTGGCAGGGGTGCAGGAGGACCTGGGGTGCCGCTCAGAGCTCCAGGATTTCCAGGGACTCTGCTCCCCC
The DNA here is from genome assembly GCF_045843805.1 of Urocitellus parryii. NCBI lineage: Eukaryota > Metazoa > Chordata > Mammalia > Rodentia > Sciuridae > Urocitellus > Urocitellus parryii. The sequence goes on along the minus strand of NC_135537.1, from coordinate 1,931,160 downwards.
CTTCCTCCTTCGTACTCTCCCATCCTGTCCATTCAGTGGTCAGCAGGACGTGCTCTTTTCTCAAGGAGAGAGGACTTCTTAGGGGCATCCTGTGTTGAGAATCAGGGCAGCAGGCCAGGGGTGAGGCTGCTTGGAGCAGGCCAACTCCTTGGCCTCCATCCCAGAGCCTGGGGGCCTAGGGTCAGTGCTGAGGCTACCTTTTGGGGCCAGAGGCCCAAAAGCTCAGACAGAGTTGTCCCTGGAGCCAAAGAGCCTCCAGGTCCAGGCCTTTCATAGCTTATACATCAGCATTCTTCTAGGAACAGAGAGGTCCTCAGTTAAAGGAGCCTCTGGCCTCCAAACCCTGCCTTCCAAGTGGCCTTTCAGGGTGAGCAGGCAGGCCAGAGGGGAGGGGCCACACAGCCCAGACTTAACCCTGCAGAGCCCAAGGCTAACTCCTGGGCCCTCCTCCCCGCCTTGAGCTGCTTCTGACTTGAAGACACTTTTTTGTTTCTCTGGAGCAAATCCTTCCTTCTGAGCCTCAGAGAAAAGTGGATGCTAAGGATGTCCTCATCCTTGGGGGTCCTCTGCCCACTCAGAGCATGTCCCTTCTCCAGTGCCTAAATCTCAGAGGTCCTGCTGCTGCTTCCCACAACTGCTAGCAATAGGAAAGGAGCAAGGTGCCGCCACCCAGAGCTGATGGGCACAGCTCAGGATTCTCAGATGCTCAGAACTGCCATCCACCAGCATACACTCGGGCATGTCCAACCCCTACTTTAGAGATGAGGAAACCGAGGCCAGGGGCATGAGGCAACCTCTCAAGGCCATGCAGCAAGGGTGCAGCCTAGGTGCGGGGTTGATTGAGAGCCAGGTGATTGAGGCGCACTCTCTGGGTAAGCACCCACTTGCGTAGTTCTCTGGAACCCTCTGGGGAAGAGTAGCTGGACAGAGCATTGGTCCGCAGTGTAACTGGTCAGGTCCCTTTGGGGTCTGGGCTTTGAAGTCCTCATTGGAATAGTAGAGGTGGGCTAGAGACCACCTGAGATTGGGAAGCACCTGTAGCCCCATCACTGCTAGGTGGCAATGGGTTGAAGTTGCAGCTGGCTGGAAGACCTCCTGGCAGGGAGAAGACCCTGGGTTGTCTTCTGAAGCCCCGGCGCAAGTCCTGGATTGGAGTGACTTGGGGAGGGCTGAGGCCTTTCTCTGCGCTGGGTTCAGATGACCCCCTGCTGCAGCTCTGGCAACCTCAAATTCTCAGGGTGCATCCCATCCCCTTCACCTGCTGGGCAGAGCCTTGGGGTCAGGACAGGGGCTCAGCCCAGGCCAAGGTGTGAGGGTTGGGTGCTGGGGGACTGGACAGAGGGCTACCAGGAAGGCTGTGGGAAAGTGGCTCTGGGAGCAAGAGAAGGGACAAGGGGCGTGATTTGTGAACAGTTCCGTTCCTGGTGGTGCACAAGAACCTGGCAAGCCCTTTGCTTACATGAAAACAGGGCAGCGGCAGGCCTAGAGAAACAGGGGGGAGCTTCCAGCTATGGGCCACCTCTCGGCAGGAAGGCAGTGTCCGAGATGAGCGGTGGACACCAGGGGGACTAGGCCTGGGGGAGGTGGCTGCGGGAACGAGGCAGTTCCAAGGTCACCAGCTCCTGCGGGCGCCTGGGCCTTGGGGCCGGGGCGCTCTGGAGCGGCCCCTCGCCGACTCCAAGAGCGCCCCCGCGCCCCTGGGTTCGCGCCCCGCCGCACGTGTGCCCTGCGCCCCTGCGGCCCGTCCTCGCTCGGGGCGCCCCTCCCGCGGGCCGGCGGGGGCGCGAGGCCGCCCGGGCGCGGGGCCAGCGCCCGCCCTCCCCGCCGCGCCCGCGCCCCGCGCTCCCGCGGGCTGCTCTCCGCTCTCGGGCGCGCGGCGGGCGGGCGCAGAGGCGGCCATGGGCGCCCGGGTGGCGGGGCCTGGCGGCGGCGGGGCGCGCGCGGCTGCGGGCGCAGGTGCGGGCGGCGGGACGGGCCGGGCGCGGCGGCGGCGGCGGCAGCGGCGCTCGGGGCCGGGCCGCCCGCCTGCCGCCGCCGCTGACGCTGCCTGTCTCCCCGTGTCCCGCCGCCCCCAGACCCTCCTCCTCCGCCCCCCCGCAGCTCGGGCCTTGGTCGTGGCGCGGCTGCCGCACGGTGCCCCTCGACGCCCTCCGGACGCGCTGCCTCTGTGACCGGCTCTCCACCTTCGCCATCTTAGCCCAGCTCAGCGCCGACGCGGTGAGACCCCGGCGGGCGCGGGAGGGGCGGGGGCGGGGCGCCGGGGTCGGCGGCGGGCGGGAGCCGGGAGGGCGCCCGTCTCCGCCGGCTTCCCGGGGTCGCTGCGCCCAGCAGCCCTCTCGGGTCCCGGGACTGGAGAGGGTGAGTGGGAGCGAGTGGGCGGCCCAGGACCCTCGGGAAGTGACTGACGGGTGGGTCTCCACTGGGCTCTCCTTGGAGGCCTGGGACCTTGGAGAGAGCCAGTCCTCAGGGGAGTGAGGACTGCTGGCCCTGGGCGCCTGGGGCTGGGGGGCTTGGCATGCCCCTTCACTTGGCCGCTGGCTGCCCAGGACAAGGAGGAAGGTGTGCTGCTACCTTCTTGGAGCCCTTCTGCACCCACCCAGATGGAGCCCTGTCTGCGGAGGTGGCTGTGTCCCCAGGCAGGGCTCTGGGGGTGGCAGAGGCTGCTGGGCCTGGCCCAAGTCCTCAGGCAGGCCCCGTCATCTCTGGGCCTCCTTTTTGTTCCTGTGATTCTTGTGGGGGCTGTCGGTTCCCATGGAGACTGCATCTGGGGCAGCCTGCTGGCTGGGGCCCTGGGCGCTGGCCCAGCCTCACTAGGGCTGGTGGGCTCTCTCCTCACCCAAGGGCTGACTGAGCTGCACCCACCTGCCCCAGGAAGGCCAGCCCTCCCTTGCAGACCAGTCGGCCAGGCAGGCCCAGGTCAGCCCACCAAGGAGGGAATAAGCCCCCAGTTCTTGGCTCTGCCCAGACCTGGTGTGGAGGGGTCCAAGGTGGCAGGTGTGGAGGGGTCCCGGATCCTGGGCATGTGAGAGGCATGGCTTACCCCCACGGAACCCAGGTTCCTTGGGAGGAGATCTGTGGGCCTCTCAGGACACTCTGGCCGCCACCTTTGTCTCTAGAAGTCTGGCAGTTGGTACTGCCAGCTAGAGTCCTTCCCCTCCCTCCCCAGGGTTAGACCCAAGTGGGACATCTTCGGTCATTGCTACTAAGCTCCTCCATTGACAGGCAGGAAAACTGAGACCTGGGGAGGAACTCACTCAAGGCTTTGGGGTGGGCCTGGGCCAGACAGGGGCAGCAGCAGGTCCACCGGAAGACTCCCTGGGAGAGGCGACTTTCTGCATCGAGGCCCTCTCCACGAAGGCAGCAGCTGCCTCTGCCTGGCTTTCCTAGGGCTCCCACATGGCTGAGGCACGCAGCACGCTGCCAGCCGTGGGCTCCAGGGGCTACTGTCCCTGGGCAGTGAGAGCAGGACAGGACAGGGAGAAGTGGAATGGGCTGCAGTCCTGCTTGCCCTCTAGCCCCGGGCCGTGGAGCCAGTGTGGGGGTCTGCAGGCTCGGGCTGGCCTCTGCCCACTGTGGCCTGTTGGATCCCCCTGAGCTTGGTTTCCCCCGTCACATGGAGGAGCTCTGTCCTGTGCCCAGGGCTCATGGTGACTGGGGGCCGTGCGGAGGGGTTTCGGGCATTCCAGGCAGAGCTGACCTGAGCCAGGTGCCTATAAGGGAAGAGAATGGAGGCCGCTCTTGGTGGGCGGGGGTGGGAGACCAGGTGCTGCATTCTGGTGGCTGTGGCAGTGATCAGGGGCAGTTCTGGGGTGGGGGCTTCCAGCATCAGGTCAGCGGTCACAGGGTGGGGCTACGGGTCCCCAGACAGAGCAGCTGAGGCTGTGGGCACAGGTGCTGGCAGTAGCCGCAGGGCCACACACTGACCTTGGGACTCAGCCGGTTGTCTGCCTCTCAGAGCCTTAGTGTCCTCATCTGCAAGATGGGATGGTGGTCAGCTCTGCTTGGCTCTCTTGCTCCATTTGGGCTCCCGGTGCTGGGCCCAGGCCTCAGCTCAGAGGGAAACTGACCAGAAGGAACCGGGGCAGGCAGGGCCTCTGCCCAGTGCTCACTAACACCAGACCCCTGGCTGCCTTCTCCCCCACCTTGCTGCCCCATCCCACTTTGCACTGGCCTTCTGGAGGGGGAGCTGGGCTCCAGAGTGTGGAGGGCCCAGGCTGATGTGGACAGCAGACATGCTTAGCCAGTCCTGGGCAGCCCAGGCTGGCAGAGGGAAGGCCTGCCGAGCTCTGGGGCCACAGCAGCAGCCTCTGTCCCTCCTGGATGGGGTCTAGGGAAGTGCCCAGGGAGGGTTCAGAGCAGAGTCCTGGCGGGTGTGCACGGTTCACCTGAGTTTTGTCGGGGGTAGTGACAGCCATCCCGGGAGGGAGAGGAAGGCACGGAGCTACTTGGTACCTGCGGGAGGCAAGAGGCTTGAGGCAGAGAGCACCACACCATCGAGGCTGGGCCCAGGGGCTGGCTCCACTCCCTCCAGAGGCGAGCAGAGGGAGCCGGTGCAGAGGACCTGGGGGCAGGATGGCAGTGGGGTCCAGGTGCTGCAGGATCCCATGGGAGCAAGGTGGAACATCAGGCAGGTGGGGCAGTGGCTGGGGCTGAGCTGGTGGCCACAGGGAGAGACGGGTGCTGCTCCCACACTGGCTGGGCTCCTGCCTTGGCTGGATGTTTAAGCTGCATGTGGGAAGTGGGTCTGAGTGGGCAGAGGCTGTGGTGCCCAGGCATAGGGTGGCTCTCAGGGACTGCCACCCAAACCATGGCCTGAGATGGTGGTCGAGGTCTGGTGCCGGCGCTGCACCCTGGGAGCTAGGGTGGACAAAACCCAGGAGCCCCGAAGCAGGCCCAGAGCCAGGGTGGGTGCAGAGGCTGCGCTGCCGCTGGGTGCTGCCGCTGCCCGAGGCAGGTTGAGTAACGGCTCTGAGTCACACCTGTGCGTGGGCCGACGCCACCTGTCCTGGAGCTGCAGCAGAGATCAAACTAGGTGATGTATTTATGGCTCTTGACACAGCCTGGCACGGAGCAAATGGTCATAAAGGACAGTTTTGTCCTGCGTCTGCAGTGGGCCTCCAGCTGTGCTAGCGAGTGGTGGCCAGGTCCCAGCTGTGTGCAACCAGGATCAGGCCCAGAATGTGACTGAGATGAAGGCTCAGCACGTGATTTGAGTTCAGGGATCAGGGTGTGACCTGGGGAGGCTCAGGATATGACAGAGTTCAGGGTTTAGTGTGCTAGCTGGAGTTGGGTCAGCCTTGTGAGCACTAGGGAGCCACAGATGGTGTGGGAGCAGTGACAGGGAAGATGTCACTGCAGGGTGGAAGTCAGTCTCAGGGGCGCGAGGTATATAGAGGGCTTGGGAGAAGATGGGGGTAGGGAGCTCATGTGGTGGAAAGGCAGTAACCAAGCACACCAGAAGAGCCGTTGGCATCTGGGGTGACCAGGACCCTGGGAGGTCAAAGGTGGTGACGGGGTGGACCCAGGAGGTGGGTTCAGACAAAGTGTTCAGGGAGGGCCTCTGTGAGGAGGTGACTTCGCTGAGAAGGGCCAGCCACGTGAAGGTCAGGGGAAGAGCGCGGGGCAGCAGAGCAGCCTGTGCAAAGGCCCCAGGGCGGTGCTGAGCCTGGCGGAGGAGCTGGCCTCCAGTGGGGGGCCTGGTTGTGGGCCTGCTCTGTGGGAGTTGGGGCCAGTGCCTCAGCCGTGAGGTCTCAGCCGGCCCTCCTGATGAGGCTGGAGGTCCCCCGCACCCTTGGCCCTGGGGCTGTGGCCTCTCCCTGTGCCATCGCACCCAGCACCGGGCAAGGCTGTCAGGAGTGACCGATGCCAGGTGGGGAGGGGCAGGTGGGGGAGCTGGCAGGCTGGCGACGGCCAGGCCTACGGAGGGCAGACGAGGCAGATGGCCAGAGGTCGGGGCTGGAGCCAGCATGGCACAGGCGCGAGACAGTTGCTTAGCCGCCTGTGGCCTGCTCAGGGCCTTGGACTGTTTGCTGAGGCCACCTGCCCACACATCCCTGTCCACCTGGCCTCCCAGCCCGGTGCAGGTTCCCCGCTGGGGAAGTGAGAGGTCACGGACTAGCCCCGGGGGTCACTGCTTCGAGGAGGGGTGGAATCGAGCAGCGCTCCCCAGGAGAGCGTCAACGTGCTGTGGGACAGCTAACGCAGGGTTGGGGAGGTGAGACCCCCTGGCTGGTGGTCTGGGTCTCCTGCAGAGCCTGAGGACAGCCGGGACATGTGGCAAAGGTCCCCAGCACTGTGAGGAGCCAGGTGTGGCGCCAGGCCCGGGAGGCCAGTGCCCTGTGCCTGTGCGAGGCACTGTGTCTGTCTCGGGTCAGCATGTGCCTAGGCATGTGGGACCTGGGGTCTGAGTCTCCCCAGGGTGGAGCCCCAAACAGGCTACACCAGGCTCACGCTGGCCTGGCGGGAGGGGAGGGAGCGTGGAGTTGCTGGGCAGGGGGACAGACCCAAGTGGTAAAGACCTCACAGCAGGTCTCCGCTGGCCAGAGCTCCACCTGGTGCCTGGGTAGAGATTGGGGCAGCCAGAGCCCAAGGCTTTGCGACAAGGTCTGCAGGAAGGTGGGTCTCGGGGGCCAGAGCCCAAGGTTTTGTGACAAGGTCTGCAGGAAGGTGGGTCTCGGGGGCCAGAGCCCAGGGGTGCTCTGGGCCCAGGGCAGAAGGGCTCTGAGGGCCAGGTGTGCCCAAGAAGACGTGAGGACAGCTGACCCTGAGAGTCGTCTAGGTGTCCCGTCTAGGGCGATAGCACTGAGGACAGCTCCTGGGGAGCCAGGGTCTGGGGACACACTGGACGCCGAGGTCATCCAGTGAGTTCCAAGATGAGCTCATCCGAGAGCCAGGAGCTCTGGCCGTGGCCATGCCCTGTCTGCCCCAGGACCCCAGCCCCATGGAGAGTCCGGGGTCTGTGAGCTGGCCTGCTGTGCTGCCAGACCCCGGCTGCCTGGGTGGCCCTGGACAGTGTCCTCGGTTTTCCCAGATGGCGCCCTCCCCTCCTATTCCTGGGCCAGGAAGTCTGACAGCCTCTGTGCGGGTCAGGGTGACAGCCACAAGACCAGGGACAGGCCGGCTGCCCGGGAGGTGGTCCTGCTGCACGCGGGGAGGAGCAGGCCAGGGGTGTGGAGAGCAGGGCAGCCTGGGCGGCTGGGGGCTGGGGAGCCAGGTTGCAGTGGACGGAGTGGGCCCCGGCGCTGAGGCACCAGAAGGAGCCTCGGGGTGGCCCAGCTCCCCCTCACTTCCTCCTCCCCCCGAGAGCCCGGGCGGCAGGCTGGCAGGGGCCGGGGTCTCTCAGTTCCTCACGCTTGCTGGGGTACAGGAGGCTCACGACATGGATGGTGGGCTGCACAGGGTCACCGTGTCCTTCTGAGTACGCCGGGCACATGGTGGGGAGTGAGGGACGGCTTGGCCCTGCCCCTAAGGGGCACATTGAGATCGGATGGCCAAGGTGCCAGCCCCCTGGACCAGGGGATCGTACTCCAGGTAGAGGGAAGCCCTGCAGCAAAGGCCCTGAGGTGGGGACGAGTGGGGACAGCTGTGACGTGGGGGTAAACCGCGGTGCCAGCCAGAGCAGGGCAGGAGGGAGCACAGCTTTGCTGGGGCTGTGGGAGGAGGCGCGGCTGGGCCTGTGGACAGCGGAGGCTCCGGAGGCTCGGGGCCGAGAGCTTTCTGTGGGGCGGGGCCTTTGCTCCTGACGCACCTGCACAGGAGGTCCTGGACTTGGGTCCTGGGCGCCATGGCAGCAGAGGGTCTCTGGGGGCTTGCCGTGAGGCTGTAATGACACCGTGGGGCTCCCCTCAAGGGCCCAGAGCCCCTTCAGGGACAGGCAGCAGCGCAGACCCTGGGACCTCGAGCGTGGGTGGTCAGCCGCCTTGGGCCCAGCAGCACGGAGACCCTTGCTCACCCTGCATTCCCACACCTAGAACATGGAGAAGGCACCTGTGCCGTCCGTGACGCTCATCGTGGGCTGCGGCGTGTCGTCCCTCACCCTGCTCCTGCTGGTCATCATCTACGTGTCCGTGTGGAGGTGGGTGCCACCCCGGGATGCCTGGCTGGGGGAGGTAGGCCCTGAGCTCCATGGCCTCCCAGGACGTGTGTCCGCCTCTCCTCCGCCTGCGGCCCCAGCCGGCCCTCTGCACAGCCTGCCCACACCTGTTTTCTGTTTCTTATTGCTGGGTCCACATACACAAGTGTCCCTGTCCCACTGAAGCAGGGCAGGGTGGACGTGTGGCCACACTTTGCCTCAGCTGGGCCCGCACTACAGAGGTGCCTGTTTCTTCTGACACTCTCTGTGATGGATGCCCACCCCAAGCCCCACGGCAGGTGCACGTGAAGCACCTGCCCCTTGCCCACCAAGTCCTCTTGGTCACCTAATACCCCTGTGTGTCCTCACATGGGACCTGCAAGGCCATAGCTCCTGGGACCACAGCCTGGGACCAGCTCAGGACTCAGAACCTCTCCTGCTGCCCTGCCCCAGGCTCCTTCCCTCGAGGCCACAGGGGCTCAGCATAAGAACCCCGGACCTGCGATGGGCCCCGTCTGTCCACCCCGTGCACACCAGGTGGTGTGCACACAGGGGTGGGGCCAGGTGGAGCCAGGGTGCATGGCAGATGCAGGCTTGGGTCAGAGCATGGGGCTGGGTAGTCACAGCGGTGTGTCCTTAACTGTAGGTCTGCGACCAGGTGGCTGAGTGGCCAGTCTCCCTACCATCTAAATCTAGGCCTCCCTGGTTCCCACCCATCAAGTAGTTTAGAGCAAGAAGGGTAAGCTCAAGGTCGCTGGCGAGGCGGCCACCCAGGATGTCCAGAGGGTGGGCGGCCCCCGCGCCGGGCCCCTTCTGCTCTCCAGGCAGCAAGTTGTCAGCCAGTAATTGGAACTGATGGCCTGGCCACCGTCTGGGGTTAGGCAGTAAGAGGTCAGTGCGGGCTGGGTGGGGAGGGAGACAGGCGCTCTCCTGGTGACTGGGTCGCCATTAGCAGCAGGCACCCTCTGCTATCCTGCCCCAAAGCAGAGCATCCTCTGCTCCTCTCCTGGGATCTGCAGGGGTCCACGGCATCCGTGTTCCCATAGCTCTTCCCCTGGGAACCGGGGCCCCCAGAAGTTCGGGGTTAGGGCTGGGGGGCCCCGAGCTCCAGCTCTGGCTCACAGAGCTTTTGCTCCTGAGGTTGTCAAAGCACCTTCCTCAGAGCCCTACTGACTGTCCCAACGCCCCTGTCAGCTGCAGGCAGGGACAGTTCTGATGGGTCCATGAGGAATCGGGATCCAGAGAGGGATATGAAACACCCAAGGTCATATAGCACTTCAGAGCTGTGTCAGGGCCCCCCAAAGCTCAGCCAGGAACCTTCTGCTCTCAACCTGAGTGGATCTAGGTACCCAGGGCTAGTGGTGATGATGGTGGTGATAATGGCCATGTAATTATGGTGTTGGTGGTGATGGTGATGGTGGTGGTGATAGTGATAATGGTGGATGGTGTTGGTAGTGATGGTGGTACTGATGGTGATGGTGGTGGTGATAATGGTGTTGATATGGTGGTTGTGGTGGTGACGGTGATGGTGGTGGAGATAGTGATGATAGTGATGTGATGGTGTTGGTAGTGATGATGGTACTGATGGTGATGGTGATGATGGTGTAGATGTGATGGTGGTGATGGTGATTATGGTGGTGGTGGTTGTAGAGGTGGTAGTTGTGGTGGCAGTAGAGGTGATGATGATATAATGGTAGCAGTAGTGATGGTTGTTGTGGTGATAGTGATGGTAATGGTAAGGTGATGGTGGTTATAGGGGTAGTGTGGTGATGGTGATGTAATGGTGATACGATCATGGTGGTAGTGATGATTGTTGTAATGGTGATAGTGAGAGTGGAGTTGTGATACTGGTGCTGATGGTGGTGGTGATGGTTGTGGTGGTAGTGGTGGTGATGATGGTGGTACTGATCCTGATGGTGGTGGTCATGGTGGTGGTGATACTGGTGCTGGTGATGGTGGTGGTGAGGTCTGTGGTGGTGACAGTGATGGTGGTGGTGGTGGTGGGAGTGGTGAGGTTGTGGTAATGATGGTGGTGGTGGGAGTGGTGAGGTTGTGGTAATGGTGGTGGGGATGGTTGTGGTGGTGGTGACAGTGATGGTGGTGGTGGTGGTGGGAGTGGTGAGGTTGAGGTAATGATGGTGGGGATGGTTGTGGTGGTGGTGACAGTGATGGTGGTGTGGTGGTGGGAGTGGTGAGGTTGTGGTAATGATGGTGGTGGTGGTGGTGGGAGTGGTGAGGTTGAGGTAATGATGGTGGTGGTGGGAGTGGTGAGGTTGTGGTAATGATGGTGGGGATGGTTGTGGTGGTGGTGACAGTGATGGTGGTGGTGGTGGTGGGAGTGGTGAGGTTGTGGTAATGATGGTGGGGATGGTTGTGGTGGTGACGGTGATGGTGGTGGTGGTGATGGTGGTGGTACTAAGAGTGTGATGATGGTGGTTGTGGTGTTATTGAAGTAGGGAGGGGAATAGTGGTGGTGATGGTGACAGTGACTGCGTGGAGGAGGTAGGTAGGGCTCTGGTCTTGGGGTAAGGATCCTGGCTCTTGTGAAGAGAAGGCTAACCTCAGGCCCCATATTCTCCCACAGGTATATCCGCTCAGAGCGGTCAGTCATCCTCATCAACTTCTGCCTGTCCATCATCTCTTCCAATGCCCTCATCCTCATTGGGCAGACTCAGACCCGCAACAAGGTAGGTGGCCTTGTGCCGTCATGTGCACGTCCCAGTGTCTTCCAGTGTCTTCGGGTGGCGTGGGTGGGTCCTGCAGCAGGGGCCTCCTCCAGCCAGCCGTGAGTCTGGACGCTCCCAGTGGGGCTGCTGGTTTGCCCTTCCTCAGTGCCCTGTCCTGCTGCCCCCTCCCACTCAACATGGCAGGCTCAGACCTCAGGTGGGAGCCTCTTCTTCCTCACGGAGCCAGCCCACCTGTAGGGGACAGAGGCACTGCAGGAGTAGGCCCCTGGGCTGGCAGAAGCTGGGAGGAGGGGTCTGTCCCTGGCAGTCACCCACCCTCAGCCTGAGGTGTCAGCACCCATCTCGGCAGGGACTGGGTCACCCCTCAGCTGCTTCCTGCTTGGGGACTTGGCCTGGTCACAGCTGGGGACGCTGGGTGCTGGGGGCGCCCGCCCCAGGGGCGGTGAGCGCCTGCCCAGCCCTGCCGGCCCTGCCCACCCCCAGGTGGTGTGCACGCTGGTCGCGGCCTTCCTGCACTTCTTCTTCCTCTCCTCCTTCTGCTGGGTGCTCACCGAGGCCTGGCAGTCCTACATGGCGGTCACCGGCCGCCTGCGGAACCGGCTCATCCGCAAGCGCTTCCTCTGCCTGGGCTGGGGTGAGCGTCCACAGGGCGGGTGTTGGCCAGCGGGTGGGCTACCCTCTCTGAGTCTGCTCCACTCTCCGTCCTAGCCCCTGCTCTCCTTCCTGTCCTGCGGCCCTCTCCACCCGCCCTCCCCTTGTGAGTCTTCCTGAGCCCTGGGGCTCCTCCCTCTTTGCCGGGTCCATGCAGATGGCCCAGTTCAAGGTGACCTTCAGAGAGCAGGCAGCTCTTCAGCAGGAGTGCTCTGAGCAGTACGTAGAACAGGCTTACATAAAACACGCCTCCTGGCTCCGTGAGACCCAGGTGTGCCCGGCCGTCCTGTCCCCCAGCCCTCTCCTTCAGCGGCCTCCTGTCCACCCCTCACACACTGCCCTCTGGGGTTTGAGACATGTCCCTGCTGCCCCCTCGGCAGGGCTCGGCATGGCCAACCGGCTCTTCTGTCCTTCTGCAGGGCTCCCTGCGCTGGTGGTGGCCATTTCTGTGGGATTCACCAAGGCCCGAGGGTACAGCACCATGAACTAGTGAGTCAGGGAGGTGGGGACGTGGTGACACCACCCGGATCCCTGACTTTTGACCATCCAGGAGGGTGAGGGCTGCCATGCCCTCTGCCCTGTCTGGCCGGGTGCTGTCCCAGGGAGACTCGGGGAGGGCGGGCCCTGGGTGGAAGCTGAGCCTTCAGGCAGGCCCTGGCTCCTGCCCAGCTGTGGGCAGTGAGTTGAGAGAAATGGGCGGGGCCAGCAGACCCTCAAGAGCACCTTCTTGTTGGGGCATAGTCCCCTGGCCTCCGCACCCTCCACAGGTGTTGAGCCCCCGGACAGCTCAGCAGGTTCCCTCCCATGAGCCTTTGGGGCAAGGCAGGGGCAGGGTCCACTGCACAGATGCAGTCTCTGAGGACCTTTTAAAGGGTCATCTGGGCCAGGTCCCGGGGCCTTCAATGCTGAGCTGGGACATTGGGGGCTTATCTTAAAGGCAGTAAGGGTTCCCCTGGTGGGGAAGAGGGCCTGGGCTCAGGGGGGGAGTTGGGGCGGGCAGAGTGTGGCAGGGTGGCGGGGTGGGGCAGGTGGAGAGCGAGGCCCCCCTGGGCAGACGGGCGTGGCTCTGTGGGGCCCAGGGGTGTAGCGGCAGCATGCTGGGGAGCCCTGAGCGGCTTCCGGGCAGATGGCTTGGAGCCCAGCCTGGTGAGTGCCGGGCGGGAAATGTGGCCTGCCCCAGAGATGAGAGGAGGGGTGGGTGGGGAAGCTGTGGTGGGTTTTCCAGGGTGAGGATGAGTGTGCTCCGTGGACACTTGCCGGCTAGAGGGGATGCCCTATAGTGGCCCAGTGTCCCACAGGGATGGTCCTATGGGCACCTGGTGGTTTCCAGTGAGGGGGGTGGGGGGCTGATAAGTGGGAAGGGCCAGGCCAGGTGCACCGTGACCAGAGCAGGAGGACCGTGGTCTTGCTGGCCTGGACCCTGCCGCGTGGTTCTGAGCAGGCGTGTCCCCGGTGCTGGGCCTTCTTCCATCTGAAGCAGGGATGACATGGCCCTCTGGGGCTCCTGGGGATCGCAGAGCCTAGTGTGTGAAGTGCCCCGGAGGCAGGAGGTGCTCACTAGGTGCTGCTCCTCTTGTCCTAGAGGCAGGCAGTCCTCACAGCCTCTCTCCCTGCAGCTGCTGGCTCTCCCTGGAGGGGGGACTTCTGTATGCCTTCGTGGGACCAGCTGCTGCCGTTGTGCTGGTACTGACCCTGTGCCTGGGCCTCTTCCTCATCCTTGGCTGACCTGGGAGTGCCCACCTGGGGTAGCCCTGACCTTGGAGTGGGCAGCTCCTCCTGCCCTGCTTCGACCTTGCCCCCAGGGTGCTGGGGTAGGCCAGAGTGTTACTGGGTCCCTGTGGCACAGCTTGCCTGACCGTGGCCCCGTACCCCTGTCAGGAGGTCCGAGCAGGCTTGGTGAGTGAGGGGTGGGTGGGGACAGATGGACAGACAGACAGCTGGAGCCGCTGGGAACATGCAGGCCAGGCCTTCGTATGTGTGCCCACCACACAGCTTTTAGAGCTGGCACAGAGGCCAGGGCTTCCCCTGAGTAGGTGCCAGGGATCCTCCCTTCATGGTCCTCGAGTTTCCTGTCCATTTGTTTTGTGAAAGACATAAGACTAGCACCTGGTGCCCAAGGCTGGTGTCCCCAAGCAGATGGACTGGGGGACTGGGACTGGAGGACCTGCCTGGGGTCGCTGGCCTCTGCTGGGCCCACCCAGCTCTGAGCCTGGCTCCTGTGCCTGCCTCCTGGTGCTGCGAGAAGAGCAGAGCATCAAGATGCTAGGTCCAGCTTGGGGTGGGCACTTCTCTGTCTCTGACCCATATCCCCCCTCCCCACCTTCTGGTGGGACACAGCACACGCTGAATGTGTCAGACAGGTGGACGCTGGGCACTGGATGGCAGACCCTGAAGGGCATGGGTCGGGGGATCCTGGGCTGCATCAGTGCCGACGTGGGCAGCTTCCACAGGTAGTCCCAGGCCCTTCTCACAGGCCTGGCCACCAGAATCCCTGTTCTTTATTCCTTGAAGGTGCCCGAGTGGGAGGGGCTGGAGCAGGGCATCCACAGTGGCCTTGGCCAGCAAGACCAGGCATTGTTTAATGGCAGGCACCTGGGGACCAGGGAGGGGCTGAAGAGTCAGGGACCATCCCTGCTGGCCTGTGTGCTATGGTCCAGGGCCTGCTGCACTTCCCTGACGTGGTCCTGGTGGCCAGTGAGCTGCCCAGGAAGGATGGCCTTACCTAGGCCAGGTGCTCCCTCGATGTGTCTGCTGGGGACCTCCTGTTCTCGGAGCTCCAGGGGGCAGTCCCTGTGTGGGATCCTGAGCCTGCCAAGCAATGGGGACAGCGTCAGCAGCGCTGGCCTCTGGGTGGGGTCGCCCAGGTTCCTTCCAGAGAGCGTGGCCCCGGGGAGCTCAGGAGCTCTGCTGCAGTGAGTGGGGGTGTGGCGACAGGTGTGAGGTGGGACACGTCTCATTCCAGCAGAGGCACGGACTCTGTGGGCCCTCTGGGAATTAGTAGCTCGGGGAGCAGCCTGGGAGACATACCTGAGCCCCAAGAACCTCCCAGAGTGCGGGTGCCCAGGGAGGTGGCGAGCAAGGGGAGAGCAGAGAGGTCAGAGAGGGGTCCCCAGGATGGGCTGGTGAGAGTGTCTGAGGTGCGTTCCCTGACAGTGGAGACGGGGAGGGGCAGGCACTGGCACGTGGGGCTGGAGGAGGCGAGGTTCTGCATGGACAGCAGCTGGACTGGGCCCACTGAGGCCCCTCGCCTGGCTGGCACTGGAGGCCACCTGGTGGAAGCACTGGAGGTGGCCCTTGAGCTGAGGGCCCCAGGGGTGTGGCCGCTGTGGGCTGGAGCGCATGGGTGGCGCTGCCCACACCTCTGCTCTCTGCCTGGCAGGTGAACATGGTGATTGGGATCCTGGTGTTCAACAAACTCGTGTCCAAAGATGGCATCACCGACAAGAAGCTGAAGGAGCGGGCAGGGTAGGCCTGGGCCGCCGCGGCACCCTGCACACTCTGGGCTGCCAGTCCCAGAGCCCACCCACCCTGAGCCCACAGCTGGAGGTGCCCATCACTCAGCGTGGCACTGCAGGGGTGGGGGCCCAGGCAGGGGGGACTGAAGCGTAGACACAGCTGCTCCTGCCTCGCCCTGTGCCTCAGTTCCCCATCTGATGGTGACAGGGCGGGGCCCTTAGGATCCCCAGGAACAGCGAAACTGCCCACAGAGACCCTCCTGTGCTGGGCTCTGGGTGGTGGGGCACCCCCCCCGGCTGGCCGTGTGGCCCTGAGCAGGACCTTACCCGTCGGTGCAGCTGACTGTCCTTGTGGGCCTTCATCCCGGGGAGGAAGGGTCCGCAGGAGTCATGCTCCTTCAGACGGCCCACAGTGCGTGGTGCTCTGGGTGGGCAGGCTGGCCACAGCCAGAGTTGGGGGAGCCTGCCCTGCCCCTGTGAGCCCTCCTCCCTCCCTCTGCCTGCTGCCTGTCTGTTCTGCCCCTGGCATCTGCGTGGGGCCCCACCCGTGTCCTCTCCCCTCTGTGCCAGTCTTGCTTGGTGTCTCTCTTTCTCTCTGTCTCTGTCTCTTTCTTCCTGGCTCCTCCTACTCGCCTCATTGGACAGAAGCGGCAGAGTCTCCCCTGGGGTGCCCAGTGGGTTCTGGTCCCTGGTCCTGGTTGGCAGCCACCACGCAGGCTGGGAGCTTCTTCACTGAGCTGTGTGCCGGTGACTGGGCCCTGGCTCCCAGTCTGGGCACAGAGGTCGCGGCAGGCTTCCGCTAGGCCTTGCTCACCCCACCTTACGCGCTCCAGGATGGGCATCACACCCCAGAGCGGCCCTAGGCTGCACAGCCGGGACCGAGGACGGCCACTCTGGCTGCATCGGTGCAGTGCAGAAGCTGCGTTGCAGAGTGCTGCCCGTGCCTGCCTGCCACTGAAGCCGACTCCCCTGGGGCTGGGCCTGCTGAGGCCTAGGAGGGCAGATAGCTGGTGGAGCTGGCATGGTTGTAGCCTGGGCCTCCTGGGCTGCGGCCTGACCTCGCCACAGGGGTGGAAGGCACACACATCCCTGGGTGCTCGTGCAGAGGTGGCACACCTCCACGGCGAGGGGCCACTGCCCAGGTCAGCTCCCAGACAGGAGGGCTCCCCCGTCCACCCACCCTCAGCGCCTGGCCCCCGGGGGACAGCAGGCAGATGCCTACCCCCGCTCAGCAAGCAGGCAACCCAGCTTCCGTACCCAGGGAGGAGAGGAGGGTGGCAGGGGCCTCCCTCGGGCGTTTGCTGGCTTGTGCAAACTCCAGGAGAGATGCGCCTACCGTCAGCTCATCCTGGGCACCAGACCCAGCTGCCAGCCAGGCAGCAGGAGCCCTGCCCACACCAGCTCCTCTTCCCCAGCCGGGGCCCTGGGCGGCACAAGCCCCGGGGACCGCTGGCTGGTCTTCCTCTGCCCCGTGGGTTTCCATGAGACGTGTTTGCTTCTGTTTCAGCCTTTGGTTTCACTTGCAGTCAGCTGCCCCAGGCCCCCCTCGGGCGCGCCCTCAAGTGTGCCGAGTGCGGAGTCCCCCGTGCTGCCGATGCCTCCCGCGACGTCTCCAGCAGTGCCGTGTTAGTGCCTGGCTGCCCGCCAAGGGGCGCCTGCCGCCCTGCCCCCGCTCACGTCTGTGTTCTGTGTTCTTGCTCTCTCCAGGCCGCTGACCCCAGGTTTCCTCAGGGCCTCTGCCCTGCCTCACCCCCTCCCCAGGCTCTCTCTTCCATGTTCCAGGCACTGGGCTCTGTGCCGTGAGCAAGGCGGGTGGGAGGCAGAGTGACCCAGGCCAGTCGTGGTGGGGATGAGAGCACGGCCACCCCTCGAGGGCCAGGGCCAGCGTGGGGCTGGCTGCTACTGCTTCCTGGTCACACCCCAAAAATGCTGCTTGCCAGATCCTGGGCATAGGAGGCACTGGCCTGCCTCCATGGACACAGGAGGGCAGGGAGCCTGGGCTGTGTGGGGATGCATGAGTGTGAAACTGTAATGTGAGTGTGAGCAAGAACATGTCTAAGGGTGATGGCATGTACACGGTGTGTGCTAGTGTGCACATGTGTAAGAGTGGGTGCATGTGTGCCGTGTGCTAGTGTCACATGAGGTGAGAGTGGGTGGATGTGAACGTGCATGTGTGGGATGTGTGTAGTTGTATAAGCATCTAAGTGTATGGGTCTGTGTGATTGAACGTGTGAAGATGTGTTAGAGGTGTGCACGTGAGTGTGAGTGTGTGCATATGTGTGTAATGTCGCCACAGCCAAGGGAACCGGTGGCCGGGCTTGGAGTCAGTGGCCAATTGCAGACTGGCTTTCAGAGAGGCTCTGAGCAGTGCTGGGCAGTGTGGGTTCCGGTGGGCAGGCTTGAGGGTGGAGTGTCCAGGCCTCCGGCTTCCTCAAGTCGCAGTGATGGCCAAGCCCCTAGACCCTTACCCACCAGGCCCTTCTGCTTCCTGAGCTGGGCTCTGGATCCCAGGATTTTAGGAGCCTTAAGAGAGAGGGCCAGGGCCTGCAGGAGGTGAGCTGGATGCAGAGATGTGGCAGGATTACCCTGCACTGACAGGCGGGTGAGGCACAAGGCCAGCCAAGCTGTGTGACCTGCCGTCACGCCTGGGTCCCACACTGGCTGAGAGACAGGGCACCCTGCTCAGGGAGGGCCAGGTATTTGGAGTTAGCAGCCTTGCTGGGTGAAGGACTCACCCCAGGTGGGAGGCCGTGGGAAACCTCTGCTGGAGCCTGAGGAAGCCTTAGAGAACCTCAGCCGGGCAGGAGATGGGGTGGCACCCCCAGGCTCTGCCCAGATCGCCCCACACCTCAAGACATCTGACTCCCAGCCTATGGGTCGAGGTGTTTGGGAAGCTGCAGAGGCTGGGGGTAACATGTGGTCCCCAAGCCCAAGCCATCTGCCAGCCTGGGGAAGATGGGCTGTAAGTGTCAGGCCTGGAGGCTGCTCCCTGTAGGCAGTCAGGGAAGGTGACGTGGGGGGCTGAGAGAGGCTCCCCTGACTCAAGAATCTGCTTTGGAAGGGAGAAGACAGGTTGCCAGACACTCCACCTTCGTAGGAAACCGAGGCCCAGAGCCCTTGGGGATGCGTGGGCACTTGTGCAGGCCAGCGGGTGCCGTGCTGTGCCCGTCTCGGGATGTGGAATGAGCAGGCAGTGCAGCCTGGAGGGAAGGGGCAGGGGCTGCCTGCCCACCCAGCAGGGCAGGCTCCAGGCCTAGGGCCCTGGCGTTGGGGGTTTGTGCCTGGCACAGAAGGCCCAGTGAATAGTGCCTGAGCGGAGTCTGCAGTAGTGTGGGTCGGTGAGGGTCACGTAAGCCCTAATTCCGGGGCCTGTGCTGTGTCTGGGGAGGGAGAGGGGGAGGCCGCCTGGCCGCTCCTGGCCTGAACCAGAGGGTGGGTGACCAGGGAGCTGTCCTTGAGATCCTGGAACTTCTGGCTGGGCCAGGAGCAAGGGAGCCTGTCCTGGACACCCCACTAGGTGCTGGCTGAGAGCAGGCAACTCCCCCGGACAGCTCCCTGGGAAAGGAACAAGGCTGGCCTGCCATGAGGGTTGGGCCTGGGGGAGAGGACGAGGGGAAGGGACAGGTGTGGCCAGCTCTGCAGGGCCCCTGAGATTGACGGATGAGGATGGGGAGCGTCCCCTTAGCCCACAGGGTCCTCAGTGCTAGACACCCAGCAGTGTCACCATCCAGGACCTCTGCCAAGCCCCCCGATCAGGGGGCTCCTTTAGCTGGCTGAACTCCAGGCCTCCCAGACTCTTGCCCAGCAGCCTGCTGCCCCTGACCCACACCCAGTCCCACTCTCTGTCCAGTCCTCCCGCTGCCCTTCTGCTGCTCTTTCTGGGAGACAGAAAGGTAACTCCTAAAGGAGAGGGGAGCAAGTGGCCCTGGTGCCCGAGTGCCAGCAGCTCAGCAGCCTGGCCCAGGCAGGCAGCAGACTCAGCAGTGGTCCCCCGGTCCCAGGTCCCCAAGGGTCACCCCAGTGCAGGGACGGGGTCATTTGCCTGCTCCTGTGTGTCCCGCAGCCCTGAGGCAGCATGGCACCCCTGCTGTGGGAGCCAGAGGGCTGCGGGGTGGTGTGCCTGCAGCCAAGGTGCCCTGTCCCTGGCTGAGTGCAGGGGCAGGGGCAGCTCAGGCCGGTCCACAGGTAGGGCACTGGGCTCCGGAGGGTGGGTGCGCAGCCGCAGCCGGAGAGGAGGAAACGCCGCCGTCTCTCTGTCCCTGTCTGTCCCTGTCTGTCCTCTGGCCCTCTGGGCTTGTCTGACTGCTCACCTGTGTGTCCCTCAGTTTCTGTCCCTCCCTTTCTAAGTTCCTGCCTCCCTCCCTCCCTCCCCAGTGGCCTCCTGCCCTGCGGTCAGGCTGGGTCTCTGCTCCCTGGCCCTGGAAGCTGGACGCGGGGCCTCCCTACCTCGCCCTCTCCCTCCTGACCCATTCCAGTCGGCCACCCCGCCCTGTGAGGAGCCTGGGACTCTCCCAGAGAGCTTCTCCTCCTCTTCCTGAGTTTCCAGGTCCCCTTAGAGCTCTGGGCCTCGGGGAGGCTCTGACTGGGGAGAGGGCAGGGCCGAGTGCGGGCGGTGGGCGGGGCGGGGAGGCGGGCAGGAGGGGCAGCTGACGCCCTCCGTCCCCAGGGCCTCCCTGTGGAGCTCCTGTGTGGTGCTGCCGCTGCTGGCGCTGACCTGGATGTCGGCTGTGCTGGCCGTCACGGACCGCCGCTCCGCCCTCTTCCAGATCCTCTTCGCGGTCTTCGACTCGCTGGAGGGCTTTGTCATTGTGATGGTGCACTGCATCCTGCGCCGAGAGGTGGGTGGCCCTCTGTACCCAGATCCTGCCCCTGCCTGCCCTGCGGAGGGAGCCGGGAGACACCGCTTCTGGGGCCCCCCCGCTCCTGTCGGCCGCAGGGACCTGGCCGGGCAGGAGCGTCCACACGCAGTTCCACAGAGCCAGGGCTGCCACGAATGGCCGCCTTGGACCAGGACAGCTTCCAGGACACCCTCGCGGTGCAGGGTGACGGAGGCAGCTGGGGCTCCATCCTTGCGGAGCCTGCTGAACAAGAGAGCTGGTAGCAGATGCTCTTGGCATTGTCTGGGCCAACCAAGTCTGAGTGGCCTGTTGGCCGGGGGCAGCAGAAAGGGTCACATCCTGAGAGCTCGGAGTGTGGGAGGACGTGCGTCGTGACCTAGGGACTGGACTCCTATGTGGCTCAGAACCAGGATGTGGCTGGGGGGCAAGAAGGGCCCAGTCCTCCCCTTCTCCCCAGAACCTCCTAGGACAGTGGCAAGCGGACTCTTGAGAAGCTCAGAGATGAGGGAGGACACTCAACAGGGAGGCCCTGGAGGTCAGGCTGCAAGAGGAGAGTCATGACCTGAGCAGCCTGCAGCAGGCAGCTAACACCAGGCCACCAAAGCCCAGAGAGCTGCCCGAGGGGCCCCTCCCAGGATCTCAGGAGACCAAGGGAGGACCCTCTGGAGCTGCGGATCCTGTCCCTCTTGGACATCAGGGCACGTGGCCTCCCCAGCTGGGCTGCACTGCCCAGGAAGAGTGCACCAAAAGGCCCTGACGATGGGCATCAATGTGGAGTGCCCCTGGGTCAGTCCACACTGACCCTGAGCCCACCCCTCTGGAAAAACGTGAACTTGCCAGTGGGCCAGAGGAGGGGACCTAAAGTTCCGGGTTCCATGCTGCAGCTGGTGGCCCCTCTGGAAGCCCCCGCCTGCAGCCCCGGCCCCTGACAGCCCGTCAAGTGACCACTGAGGTTGAGAACTGCTGAGGGAGGAGCCGGCCAGAAACGGCATGGGGGAACCGAAGAGCCCCCAAGGGAGGGAGGAAGTCCCCAGAGCCCCGCCCTGCCATCCCCAACGGCCACTCACCCTGACCACGGAGCACTACCAGTGCCTTGCCTGGCCCCAGAGATCTGCTCGTGCCCTCGATTCTCAG
Organism: Urocitellus parryii; assembly: GCF_045843805.1. Classification (NCBI taxonomy): domain Eukaryota; kingdom Metazoa; phylum Chordata; class Mammalia; order Rodentia; family Sciuridae; genus Urocitellus; species Urocitellus parryii. The sequence goes on along the minus strand of NC_135537.1, from coordinate 1,910,324 downwards.
CGGCACCATGGCCAGGTGCTCGGCTGCCCGCCTGCCAACAGCCATTCTGGCCCGGCATGGACTTGGGGCTGCAGTCTGCTCCGAGGTCACCATCTTGCCTCCGGCCCCTGTCCTGGCTGCTTGGCTCTGTGAACAAAGAAGAGTGGCCTGTGAGGAGGAAAGAGCAAGGACACCCAAGGACAGAGCAGCTTGGGAGTTCAGACCTGAGGGCGGCAGCCGCAGAGGTGGCAGGGGTGAGGCCAGGGCGGGGGCTGGACAGACATCTCTGAGACCTCGTCAAGGAGCGGGCAGAGAGCCCAGAGGGCGGGCAGAGCATCGCCGTGGAGCCTGGCCCTGGCTCAGAGCTGCCTGGAACCTCACGAAGCACCCCTGGACCTCCGATCTCCACCTCCTTTGGCAGTTGCTGGCCACGTGGACAGGACAGGCAGAAGCTGCAGCCCCACCCGCATGGCTGAGGTCCCTTCAATGGAGAGTGTTGCTGGAGGAGGAGCAGGCCGGTCCACCTGCAGGGACCCCCATCCGTCTGCCTGCCTCAGAGAAGAGGCTTTGGTGATGAAGGACAGGTCTGAGGCCACTGGAAGTCCTTGCCCGACTCCAGCCAGCAGGGCCTGCAGTGTTCAGCCAGGGGACTCCAGGTTTCTTCATTCTTATGCCACAGAGAGCGCGAGAGTGTCTCAGAGATGAAGAGAGGAGCCATGGCCTGCTGTGGACATGTCCTGTCCCCTCCTCCACCACTCCTCTCAGTCCTCCCCCAGCTGCAGGCCCGCCCCTTCCCGGGCACCCCAGAGCTGCCATGTCCCCGGGCCCTGCTGCACACTGACGCTCCCTGCTCCCTCCCCAGGTCCAGGACGCCGTGAAGTGCCGCGTGGTGGATCGCCAGGAGGAGGGCAACGGGGACTCGGGGGGCTCCTTCCAGAACGGCCATGCCCAGCTCATGGTAGGACTGGGAGCCGGGGGCACAGGCACCCCCACTGGGAACCTCAGGGTCCTCCCTGGGCCCAGAGCTGCCCTGGGCCGAGGCAGCCCATTAGAGGAGCCCTGAGCTCAGTTTGCACGTGAGGAGACTGAGGCTCTCCAAGGTGAACCCCGATCCAGAGCTTCAGGCTGGAAGGGTGGAGCTGGCGTCCATCCCACGTCCAGCTGAGCATGAGGCCCTGCCCGCCTGCCCGGCTCTTAGCCTGCCCCTTCTAGGACTGCACACAGGCCCCTGCGAGGCCACCAGCTCAGGGCCTCCTGAGCACCAGGCCTCTGTGCAGCTGCCCACATCAGGCCCCCATGGACACTGAAACTGCCCGCCACCCTCAGACCCTGACTCCTGGCAGCCCAGTGCCACCAGGCTCAACCAGGATCCCCCAGCCCCTCTGGCCCCTGGCCTGGAGCTGGCAGCTCGAGCCTAGGCCTTCTCTTGCCCAGGCAGGGCCTCCAAATCCCCACGATGGCCTAGGCTTCTCCATCCAGAAAGGGGCCGTGTCAGGGTTTCCGGCAGATACTGGGTCACTTGGAGACACAGCCCCTTCCTGAGGCTTCTCCTGGCTGACCCCTGACCTTAGTGGGAAGATTCATCTTCCTGTCGACCTGTGTTTGCAGGGAAGGAGCGTCCAGGTTTGAGAGCAAGGGCTGGATTGTCCCCTGGAGCCCTGTGGCCTCCGAATGGGTCTGGGATGGCCCAGGCCCAGGGTGGGCCTGGCTGTCATTCCCTTCTCCTCGGCTGCTGCCCTCCTTGCTTTCATGGGGACCAGGCCCCTGCTCAAAGGATGGCCAGTGGTGGCCGTCACCACCTTGGCGTCCCTCCTTTGCTCTGCCTGTCCCTGGCCCCTGGCCTTCCTGCCTCAGCCCCAGCACCATGGCAGGGGCCCAGGGAGAGGAGGTGCTCCAGACCCCGAGGCTGCTCCTGGCCTGGGGTTGGAGGCTGCGGTCAGCAGGGCTGGCCAGCTGCCCCTTGGGGGCTTAGAAGAACACAGATGGCCTGCAGACACAGACGCAAACAACAAACAAGGAAACACGCACACGTCCGCTCACGCTGCCATGCCACACGCGAACACGCACGCAGACACTGACACAGACAGGAGCACTTGTTCCCAGTCACGTCCACACCACCCCCAGGCCTGCGGGGACTCTGTGGCCTGGGCACCTGGTGACAGCGCGTCAGCGCCTGGGCACCTTGTGTGTGGTCCTCCAGGCCTCCCTGCAGCAGTAGCCCCTCCGCCCCCTGGCCCTCACCCCTGCCCAACCTCTGTCTTGCAGACTGACTTTGAGAAGGATGTGGATCTGGCCTGTAGATCAGGTGAGCGACCGACAGGTGAGACGGCAGGTGGCCGGGTCGGCCCACTGCTTCCTTCTCTTTGCCCAGCGTCTGTGTGCTCATCTGTCCTCGCCCTCTGCTGGCACCCTGCCCCTGTCCCTCACACCCCCGAGGCTGCAGGAGAGCTGTGGTGCTGTTGAGGGCGCTCCAGAAACCTGTCCCTGAGTCCCTGATGGTCGGCCAGTCCAGCTCTCCTGCACCTGCCTGACTCCCCTGCACCTTCCTCCCGGGCAGCGAGGCTGGGAACTGTGCATGAAACCCTGCCACCCCTCGCCACCCTCTCCTGCCACCCACCCTCCCTAAGCACCCTGTTCTGTGTTGCCTTCACTTCATCATTCGTCCAAGCCTGGAGGACAGGCAGGTTGAGCTGGCAGGGAGGAGGACCCACCACGGGGGGTCTAGGCAGTGCTGAGCTTCCTGGAAGCAAGAGCAAAAAGAGAGTCTGCCTAATAAGGCTCCTAACCCACCCCAAGAGTCAGATAACAGAGGTCTGCTTCCTCCAGTGGTGTCCTGGGAACCGGGTATCTGGGGCAGTGGCAGGCAGTCTTTTCTGTGGAGGGGCCACCTAATCATGCTCCCTCTGGCTGGCCAGGTACTTAAGGCATCTTCTCTAGAGCTAGACATGAGGCTGGGACAGTCCCAGGTGGCGAATGTCAGCTGCTGCCAGGTGGACCCCAGCCGCAGGGGTGTGCACTGGGCCCCCAGAGTGCTTGGTGCCTTCTGAGTGGCTTGGGGCCACACAGCCAGTGCTGGGCACAGGTAGAGGAGGCACACCACCCGTCCACAGTGCTGGACGCTAGCCCTGCCGCACAGCGAGCCGAGCACCTGGGTGCGATGGGGTGTCTGGGCCCGTGGGGCGTGGGACGTTGTTGAGTGACCAGCCCCAGCTGGGTGTCTCCTGAGATGGCCTTGACCCTCGGGGAAGGTGCAGGTGGAGAGGGCAGTGGAGGAGCACGGCCTGCCGGGGTCAGCTGCAGGAGGGAAGGCACAGGTGGCTAGACCCTGCAAGGGGCCTGGGGAGCGCCCAGGAGGTGGTGGCTAACACCAGTGGGTTCTGGTGAGCTGGGATGGAGGGAGCAGCTGGTGGACACCAGGGCTGGCCCGGATATGCTCAGAAGCCCATCAGGCCAGTATGGGTGGGGCACCGGGTTGGGTCTGGCTCTTTAGAGAATGGAACCACTGGGTGTGGAGAGGCTGCTGTGGACACTGGGTGGTGGAAAGCTCTGGCCCTCCAATGGCTAGTGGAGGTGGGTTAATCAGGAGTGGGATGGGAGGTGGGGCCAGCTAAGCCCCGGTCACAGGGCAGGCAGCCTGGGCCAGCTGTCCAAGGACCAGATGACCTTCAGAGTGGAGGGTGCCCGCCAGGCATAGGCGTCCAGGCTCCAGGTGCTGGGAGGCAGGAGGCGTCCATCAGGGTGCAGGCTTGAGTGCTTGAGAGCCTGGGTTGGGCTTGCTGCCCTCCTGGGCAGATCCTGGCACGTCCTCCCCACACCGACTCAGCCATGAGCAGGCTTTGGGCAGCGGGGATGCTTGTCCAGCCGGGGCCCCTTCCCCAGAATAGGCTGCTCCACTTGCTGCCCTGGTGTGTCCCTGCACTCCTGGGTAGGGCCACCTTGCTTGTCCTTCTGAGCTGCTAGGACAGGACACTTGTGGGTGACAGTTGTTTGTCTTCTTGCTGGGGCAGGCAGAGGGGCACCCAGGTGCCAGCCTTGCTTGAAAAGATATGAGCCTTGGCCAGCTCTGCACCAGGCCTGGGTCAAGGGCAAGTGCCCCAGGCCAGCCAGCAGGTGGGACCGGGGGCAGTGGTGCTGGCCTGTCTGGGCCCTCCCGCTGGGGGCCAGCCTGACCCCCATCTGCCTCTCATGACCCCACAGTGCTGAACAAAGACATCGCGGCCTGCCGCACGGCCACCATCACAGGCACGCTCAAGCGGCCATCACTGCCTGAGGAGGAGAAGCTAAAGCTGGCCCATGCCAAGGGGCCACCGTCCACCTTCAACAGCCTGCCAGCCAACGTGTCTAAGCTGCACCTGCATGGCTCGCCCCGCTACCCTGGTGGGCCCCTGCCCGACTTCCCCAACCACTCACTGACCCTCAAGAAGGACAAAGCACCCAAGTCCTCCTTCGTTGGCGATGGGGACATCTTTAAGAAGCTGGACTCAGAGCTGAGCCGGGCCCAGGAGAAGGCTCTGGACACGAGCTACGTGATCCTGCCCACGGCCACGGCCACGCTGAGGCCCAAGCCGAAGGAGGAGCCCAAGTACAGCATCAACATCGACCAGATGCCCCAGACACGCCTCATACACCTGAGCATGGCGCCCGAGGCCGGCTTCCCCACCCGCAGCCCACCCACCCGCGAGCCCCCTGGCAGCGGGCCTCCAGAGGCACCCCCTGCCCAGCCCCCGCCACCCCCGCCCCCACCACCCCCACCGCCCCAGCAGCCCCTGCCTCCACCGCCCACCCTGGAGCCAGCGCCTCCCAGCCTGGGGGACACGGGGGAGCCCTCCGCCCACCCAGGACCAAGCTCGGGGACTGTCACCAAGAACGAAAACGTCACCACCTTGTCTGTGAGCTCCTTGGAGGTGAGGGTACCAGGGCCAGCTGAGCTGGCGGGGGCAGCGGGTCGGGCTGCACTCAGCGCGGTGTCTAAGGGTGTCCCAGGGGGCGCGGGCGGCCGGCCCGGCCTGCAGGGAAGGCTCCCGGCCCCCAGCAGCAGCAGCAGATGGGCCGGGCTGACAGGCCAGCTTCTACCTGCACCACTGGCCGGGCAGGGCTGGCCAGGACCCGCTGCCCTCAGGCCCACTCCCAGGGAAGCAGGCCAAGTGAGAGGGAGCTTTTAGCAGCCCATGCTGGCCATGCCTCTTGTCCCATGTCCCCTCTCAGGCCCCAGCCTGGGTGCTGAGTCTAGCCTCCTCATGATCGGGCAGTGTGGCAGCAAGTGTCCCCATATCAACCTGGCGTCTGAGTTGACCAGTGGGATGTGAGACTCCGGTCAGGGTAGGGCCTGAGGGACGTACTGCCCCTCCTGGCTCTCGGCCTCTGGGGATCCACCTGGGACCCAAGTGCATCCTCGGGTGAGCCCAGCCTTGTGGCCCTCGTCAGTCCTGACCCTGGGCAGCATGTGCTGGTCTGGCTGAGCTGGACACCCTGGCCCAGCCCTGACTCTGGCCCCTGGCACCTGCCTGTGGGAGGAGCAGCCTCTAGACAAGCTGGCAGACGGGCCCCTTGGGGCCGGGAGAGGAGGGCTGTGCTGGCCAGGGTCCTGCCGTCGGGAGGAAGCTGCTCCTGTCCTGTCTGCCAGCCGGTTGCTGTCAGCAACCTTCAGCCTCAGCAACCCCACTGCACCTTCCGAGCCCCCGCTGGCCTTAGTGAGTCCAGGGAAAGGCAGCCTGCCCAGAACACAGGCCCTGGGGGCACACCCTCTGGCCTGGCGTGGACCCTGAAGGCAGGACAGGAGCTGGTCGCCCTCCCTCACCACAGGGAGCACCTGGACTCATGGTCTGGGAGTCTCAGAGAACCAGTAACAAATGAGCATAAACTTGTCCCCACAGCGGCGAAAATCGCGGTATGCAGAACTGGACTTTGAGGTGGGTGCTGATGTCCCCCTCCCTGGACAGGCAGGGCACACCCAGCCCCTGACCAGGCAGCTCAGGTCACTGGGGCGGGCAGGGAGGTGGAGTTGGGGCGGTGGCGGGCCCTGTCCCCCGGGGCTGGTGATGGGCAGCCTGGCGGGCCGGGCCCGCTCACAACAGTGGCCTCCCTCTGCAGAAGATCATGCACACGCGGAAGCGGCATCAGGACATGTTCCAGGATCTGAACCGGAAGCTGCAGCACGCGGCCGAGAAGGACAAGGAGGCGCTGGGCCCCGACAGCAAGGTTGGAGGGCGGGAGCGGCATGGGGTCCCGGGGCCTCCCCTGCTGTCCACACCCACTCTGCCCACCTGGTCACTCACTCCTTCACTCATTCTGCCTCTCCTGTGGACCGGCCTGGTGGGCCCAGGCTGGACCCCGAGGGGCAGGACGCAGGTGAGCCTGGCACGGCGCTCAGGGGTGTGGTCAGGGTGGGGGCAGGCGGGTTCCAAGCCGCCCTCCCTGAAGCCCCTCCTGACCTGGTCTGCTCCCTCTTCTCCCTCCCGCTGCACCCTGCCCCTCGCCCGCGCCCCTGCCCCTCGCCCCGCAGCCAGAAAAGCAGCAGACGCCCAACAAGCGGCCCTGGGAGAGCCTCCGGAAGGCCCACGGGGCGCCCGCCTGGGTGAAGAAGGAGCTGGAGCCACTGCCGCCGTCGCCCCTGGAGCTGCGGAGCGTGGAGTGGGAGAAGGCCGGAGCCACCATCCCGCTGGTGGGCCAGGACATCATCGACCTCCAGACGGAGGTCTGAGTGGGCGGGCGGCGGCCCGCACTGGGCCAGGAGGAGGGATCTGCTCTGCCCGCTCCGGCCACAGGACGGGCACAGGCACGCTCGCGTGCAGGCCAGGCCTGCACCCCGGCCTCAGGGCACAGACGGCCAGGCAGAGGGCCCGCGCTGGGACCAGAGCCAGACGCAGGACAGGAGGTGGCGCAGCCCGGCAGGCACAGGGCTCCAGAGGCCCAGAGGTGCCTCAGACTCTGCCCTTGTAGGGCGAGCCCCAGCGGGCGGGGGGCTATGGACAGCGGACAGGCCTGGATGGGCCAGTGTCCCCAGGATGCCCACCTGAGACTCCGCTGCAGAGGACCAGCCCGGGTGGCCCGCTGGCCTGGCTCCATTTTTTAGACACCCCCCACCCCTCGGGAAGCAGCCAGACCCCCACTCCCTTCCAGGGCCCTGGGCCCCTCTCAGACCCAGGCAGAGAGCACAGCCCTGACCCGAGGCCCCTAGGGGCAGGACTAAGCCCACTTTGGGAAGACACAGGGTGGGGAATCTATTTTTTCTCTCCTTTTCTTTTCTTCAATAAAAAGAATTAAAAACCCAACTGCGGAGTGCTGTTTGTGTCGGCAGCTGGCCTGGCTAGGACAGGCCTGCCCCTGGCCTCGGGTCCCAGTGGCCCTGCAGCTCCTGCCCCGTCGGCAGCCGGGGGTCTGGCCCGGGCTCCCAGGCGCCCTGTCCAGGCCGTGGGGGGAACTCTGGGCACTCGTCCTCGGTGGAGGGGACAGGCAGCTCCGACCCAGCCTGGTCCCGGGCCTGTCAGACTCCCCTTGTCTCCTGGGTCACCTTCAGGAAGGAGCACCCACAGCAGTAATTTAAAGGAAAGAAGGAACGTGGGGTCTGTGAGGGAGGGCACTGGCCTCCGACGGCCATCTCCTCCGTGTTCCCTGGGCAAGCTCCCTACGTCCATCACTGGGTGCTTGCTGTCCCCAGACCACGTGGCCCTATCTGGCCAGGGTTGAGTTGGGAAGGCAAATGTGAAGGTGCAGAGCCATCCCCAGACCCGGCGGGAGCCCCCTGTGAGGAGCTCCTTCCTGCCTCTCTCCCAGTCTCCAGCAGGGGGCAGCCTGAGTCCCTCCAGGAGCCTGGCCCCGGAGCTGTGAGAGGAGCTGCCAGCAGGTCGGGGGACATCCGCCAGCCCCTTCCTCCACGGCTCCCAGCCAGGAAGCCCCAGGACTGCGGGGAGCCTGCTCTGCTTGGGGACTGCAGAGAGCCCACTGCCCCTCCTCAAGCCCCACAGACCTGACTGAGGGGACTTGGAGCTCTTGAAAGGGCATGTGACAGGCTCTCTAGAGTCCTCCGCCCAACAAACCCAGCAGGAGGAGGGGCAACCTGGCACGGGTCCCCTGGACAGCCTGGCCTGGGCCCCTCCTCCGCACCGGGCTTTGTTCCTGTGAACTTCACTATGGGTGAGGTTGGGACAGGCTGGGTGTAGAGACCACGGTGAGCACCGCACCGTGGACAGCCCCCGGGTGCCACATGGGAGTGGCGGACAGTGAGCCAACGACAGGGAGAGAGGGCAGTGTCTGCAGCGGCCCCGAGGAGCCCCCCAGAGCCCCCAGAGGCCCAGACACTATACCTACCAGGGGCATGCCCAGTCCACTGGCCCTCTGCCTGCACCGGTTGTGTCTGCTTCAGGGAGGCTCCTGGGCCCTGGCGGCCCCTCCCAGAGGCTGCTCCAGACCCAGCAGCCGGGGTTCTGATGAGTGACTGGCTGCACCCTTTCTCCCTCCTGCTGTTGAGGGAAGCTGGTCCCCGGCGGCAAGTGGACCGGGCCCTGAGCCCCCAGCCCCTCCTGGTGCAGGCAGCATCGAGCACAGGGCCTGGCTGGAGGGTCAGGCAGAGTGGCTAAGACATTGTGGGCAGCTCCCTGACTCCCCATCTCCACCCACACCCAACACTGCCAAATGCAAAACAGCAGGAAGCTGAGCCCACACTCTGCAGGCAGGGGACTCCAGCAGTGGGCACCACCAGGGTCCGGCTCCGTGGCAGCACAGCAAGATGCAGCCGTCCAGAGCCTGGCTGCTCCCTGCTGGGCCTCCCTCCCAGGGAGAAGCCATGTCCCACGTCCTGCCTCAGCCACACACTCAGCCGTTCAGCGCTCCTTGCTTTCCTTCAGGACCCTCCACAGAAATTGCTGGCTGCTCCCAAATCTCCATGCAAAAGCCAGCCAGGAAAGGCCCTGTTGGAGCCATGCTCCCTCGGGCCTGCTCTGGTGGGCCCCAGTCACCTTCGTGGTAAGCCCTAGGCTGGGCACTGCTTTGGACCAGGGGCCCAGAGATGCTCAGTGCCAGGATGGGGCCTCCCCCAGGCCTCTGCCAGGTCCCTCAGGACTTCACCCAGCTCTTGAGAGTGGTGGGCTCCTGAGAGTGGGCCAGGCATGATCCTCTTGATAGCGAGCACACCAGACTCTGGTCCAAGTCCTGCTGCCAGAATCCCACGTTAGGGAGGCACTGCTCCAGTCTGTGGACCCAGCCCACTACTGGGCCCCTTACCCCAGGCAGCAGCAGTGTCTCCACCAGAAGCTGCTCCATTCCTGGTGGAGTCCAGAGGTGCTCATGCCTCCTTCCTGGGCCTTCCATGCATTCCCTCTGTTGTCTCAGCTTCCCTGAACAAGTGCCATCCTCTTCAGCAACCTGTCACCAGTGGATCTGAGACCATCTCTTCTGCTACCCTCCACCTGCCATCATTAGCCCACCTGCCCTAGGGAGAGGAGTGGGCTGAGGATGGTGAGGGTGACCAGGATGGACAAGAACATGAGGGACCATAGGTGGAGTGGATAGAACTGGGGCTGAAGATTTGAGTGGTGGTGATGATGGTGTTGATGATGATGGCAATGGTCATGTTGATGATGGTGGTCATGGTGATGACGATGGTGATGCTGCTACTGGTAATGGTGGTAGTGTCGTTACTTATAACAGTGATGGTGGTGGTGGTGGTGGTGGTGATGGTGGTGGTGGTGATGGTGGTGGTGGTGGTGGTGATGGTGGTGGTGGTGGTGATGGTGGTGGTAATGGTGATGGTGGTGGTGGTGATGGTGATGGTGGTGGTGGTGATGGTGGTGGTGGTGGTGGTGGTGATGGTGATAGTGATGGTGGTAATGATGGTGGTGGTGGTGATGATGATGGTGGTGGTGGTAGTGGTAATGGTGGTGATGGTGATAATGGTGGTGGTAATGGTGGTGATGGTGATAATGGTGGTGGTAGTGGTGGTGATGATGGTGGTGGTGGTAGTGGTGGTGATGATGGTGGTGGTGGTGGTGATGGTGGTGGTGGTGATAGTGGTGGTGGTTATGGTGGTGATGGTGGTGGTGGTGGTGGTGATGGTGGTGGTGATGATGGTGGTGGTGGTAATGGTAGTGGTGGTGGTGATGATGGTGGTGGTGATGGTGGTGGTGGTGGTGGTGGTGGTGGTGGTAATGGTGGTGATGGTGATAATGGTGGTGGTAGTGGTGGTGATGGTGGTGGTGATGATGGTGGTGGTAATGGTAGTGGTGGTGGTGATGGTGGTGATGGTGGTGGTGGTGATGATGGTGGTGGTGGTAGTAATGGTGGTAATGGTGGTGATGATGGTGATGGTGATGGTGGTGATGGTGGTGGTGGTGGTGGTGATGATGGTGATGGTGGTGGTGGTGGTGGTGATGGTGGTGATGGTGGTAATGGTGGTGATGGTGGTGATGGTGGTGGTGGTGGTGGTGGTGGTGATGGTGGTGATGGTAATGGTGGTGGTGGTGATGGTGGTGGTGGTGGTGGTGATGATGGTGATGGTGGTGATGGTGGTGGTGGTGGTGGTGGTGGTGATGGTGATGGTGGTAATGATGGTGGTGGTGGTGATGATGGTGGTGGTGGTGGTAATGGTGGTGATGGTGATAATGGTGGTGGTAATGGTGGTGATGGTGATAATGGTGGTGGTAGTGGTGGTGATGATGGTGGTGGTGGTAGTGGTGGTGATGATGGTGGTGGTGGTGGTGATGGTGGTGATGGTGATAGTGGTGGTGGTTATGGTGGTGATGGTGGTGGTGGTGGTGGTGATGGTGGTGGTGATGATGGTGGTGGTGGTAATGGTAGTGGTGATGGTGGTGGTGGTGGTGATGGTGGTGGTGGTGGTGGTGGTGGTGGTGGTAATGGTGGTGGTAGTGGTGGTGATGATGGTGGTGGTGGTAGTAATGGTGGTAATGGTGGTGATGATGGTGATGGTGATGGTGGTGATGGTGGTGGTGGTGGTGGTGGTGATGATGGTGATGGTGGTGATGGTGGTGGTGGTGGTGATGGTGATGGTGGTGATGGTGATGGTGGTAATGGTGGTGATGATGATGGTGATGGTGGTGATGGTGGTGATGGTGGTGGTGGTGGTGATGGTGGTGATGGTGATGGTGGTGGTGGTGATGGTGGTGATGGTGATGGTGGTGGTGGTGATGGTGGTGGTGGTGGTGGTGGTGGTGATGGTGGTGATGGTGGTGGTGGTGGTGATGGTGATGGTGGTGATGGTGATGGTGATGGTGGTAATGGTGGTGATGATGATGGTGGTGGTGGTGATGGTGGTGATGATGATGGTGATGGTGGTGATGGTGGTGATGGTGGTGGTGGTGGTGATGGTGGTGATGGTGATGGTGGTGGTGGTGATGGTGGTGATGGTGATGGTGGTGGTGGTGATGGTGGTGATGGTGGTGGTGGTGGTGATGGTGGTGGTGGTGGTGGTGGTGATGGTGATGGTGGTGATGGTGATGGTGGTGGTGGTGATGGTGGTGGTGGTGGTACTTATAGGATCAGAAACAAGAACTCACAGCTCACTCTGTCTCCTGCTCCTCTGACTGGGGGTGGCCAGAGGAAGGGTGGGTAGAAGGAAAGGCACATAAGGACAATGACTAGAGTCTCTGAGTCAGTGGGGCACGGAGCCTCGGGGAGCAGAGCTGCCAGATCCTGTGCTTCTTGCCAGCACCCACACTCCCAAGATCCAGAAGAAGCTCCTTCTCACCGGGTTCCACCTGTCACCCCTTTCCTGGCATCAACACCACGCTGGAAGGTGGGGGCCCGAGGAGTCCTGCTCCCATTCCCGGAGCCCTGGCCTCTAAGCAGGCCAGGGATCTTTCTGGCAAAGTCCTTCACCACCTCTCTCACCCCACTTCCTGGCCCTGCTCTAGCCAGACTTGCTGCTGGAAGTCCTTCCTCTTATCCTTTCATCCTCCCTGACCACTTCTGTGGTCTGGGCTGCCATGTGTGCTCAGGCTGGCCTCCCCACCCTCCAAGGCCCTCCTGATCCCAGGCCAGGGAAGGCCAGAACCCCAACTGGGCCTACCACCCTCCCCCACGGGCCCTGCTGTCCTCAGGGCTTGCCTCCAGAGAGAAGCCACAGCACTGTGAGCTTGCTTCTGGGGCTTATTCCAGAACTTTCTAAGCTGCCTAGCCCACCCCAGCTCCCTGTGGACGGGGAGTTCTCCACGCTTCCTGGGTGCCCCCGAGACTGACAGGGCTGGTGGCAGCTCACACCAGAAGCCCAGGGGAGGAGGGCAGGGTTGGGAGGAGGGCAGGGTTGGGGAGGGGGCAGGGTTGGGAGGAGGGCAGGGTTGGGAGGAGGGCAGGGTTGGGGAGGAGGGCAGGGTTGGGGAGGGGGCAGGGTTGGGAGGAGGGCAGGGTTGGGGAGGGGGCAGGGTTGGGAGGAGGGCAGGGTTGGGGAGGGGGCAGGGTTGGGGAGGAGGGCAGGGTTGGGGAGGGGGCAGGGTTGGGAGGAGGGCAGGGTTGGGGAGGGGGCAGGGTTGGGAGGGGGGCAGGGTTGGGGAGGAGGGCAGGGTTGGGGAGGGGGCAGGGTTGGGAGGAGGGCAGGGTTGGGAGGAGGGCAGGGTTGGGGAGGGGGCAGGGTTGGGAGGAGGGCAGGGTTGGGAGGAGGGCAGGGTTGGGAGGAGGGCAGGGTTGGGGAGGAGGGCAGGGTTGGGAGGAGGGCAGGGTTGGGAGGAGGGCAGGGTTGGGAGGAGGGCAGGGTTGGGAGGAGGGCAGGGTTGGGGAGGGGGCAGGGTTGGGAGGAGGGCAGGGTTGGGGAGGAGGGCAGGGTTGGGGAGGAGGGCAGGGTTGGGGAGGGGGCAGGGTTGGGAGGAGGGCAGGGTTGGGGAGGGGGCAGGGTTGGGAGGAGGGCAGGGTTGGGAGGAGGGCAGGGTTGGGAGGAGGGCAGGGTTGGGAGGAGGGCAGGGTTGGGGAGGAGGGCAGGGTTGGGGAGGGGGCAGGGTTGGGAGGAGGGCAGGGTTGGGGAGGGGGCAGGGTTGGGAGGAGGGCAGGGTTGGGAGGAGGGCAGGGTTGGGAGGAGGGCAGGGTTGGGGAGGGGGCAGGGTTGGGAGGAGGGCAGGGTTGGGAGGAGGGCAGGGTTGGGGAGGAGGGCAGGGTTGGGGAGGGGGCAGGGTTGGGAGGAGGGCAGGGTTGGGGAGGGGGCAGGGTTGGGAGGAGGGCAGGGTTGGGGAGGGGGCAGGGTTGGGGAGGAGGGCAGGGTTGGGGAGGGGGCAGGGTTGGGAGGAGGGCAGGGTTGGGGAGGGGGCAGGGTTGGGGAGGAGGGCAGGGTTGGGGAGGGGGCAGGGTTGGGAGGAGGGCAGGGTTGGGGAGGGGGCAGGGTTGGGAGGAGGGCAGGGTTGGGGAGGGGGCAGGGTTGGGAGGAGGGCAGGGTTGGGAGGAGGGCAGGGTTGGGAGGAGGGCAGGGTTGGGTGGAGGGCAGGGTTGGGGAGGGGGGCAGGGTTCGGTGGCCAGGCAGCCCTCGTCTCAGATGCAGTCCCACCTTTCTGGCTGCTTCTTCCCCCAAGAACCCTACAAACATCTTGGCTCAGAGGCGTGGTCCTCCTGGGAAGAGTGCCAGGGACCAGCCTGCAGGGCCACCAACCTAGGTCTCAGAGTGCCCTGCCCACCAGGGTGCCCTGTGCTCCCAGCAGGTCAGCTCAGACAGGCCCACAGAAGGGCCAATGGAAGTGAGACCCCAGTGCGGGGTGCCTGGGGTGGGAAGGTCCAACCAGGCCTGGCCTGTGCTCCCCTCCCTGGCCACCCAGAACTGGCCACAAGCTGGAGGCCAGGCCGACTCCCCGCTGCCTCAGACAGACCCCTCCGGCCTCAGTTTCCCTATCCGTGCTGCGGAAACAGGCGCCCTCCTTGGCCCGTGGCCTGTGACTTGGCACTCCTTGGAGCCTCAGGAAGTTGCGGGCTCCCCTTTGTCAGACCCTAAAAATAACCGGGAGGGAGGAGCTCTCTGAACAGCTTGTGAATGTGCCAGTCACCTGCCCTCCACCCCCACCCCTCCCTACAGCAGAAACTCCTCCAAATAGGGCCTCGGCAGAGCCGGAAGCTGGCACCCAGGCCCGTCACTGCTCACGTCAGCGGCGGGTTCCAGAACCTTCCCTCCTGGCACCCAAGTCTCTCCCCAGAGGCCAGTGCCGGTGGGGGCCTGACAAGTCTGGCTTGTTCAGATGCCCAGAGCCTGCCAGGCCATGGCAGCCCGTGAACGTCAGGTCCCGGGGTTCCTCGTCACGGAATCTCAGCACCTGCTAGTCTAGGGACTTGAATTTAAATGAATGAATATTGGAACTGCTAATCACACCCCTCTCCCCAAAGTTCAGAGAGCAGTGGCTCCCCATGGAGAACTGGAGGCCTCCCCAGCGGGCAGGGTGGGCAGGGTGGGCAGGGTGGGCTTCCCTCCCCAGCACCCCAGGCTGAGCCTCCCAGGCAACGTGGAGACCCCACAGGGGTGGGACGGCGCCCAGCTGTCCCTGGAAGGCGGAGGAGGTGCTGCTGGGTTCAATATGGTTCCCTGGGAACACCATATGGACCCCACCCGGGAAGAGAGGGGGCGGGAGGTAGGAGGAAGTGCCCCTATTAGCCGTCTCTGGGCTTCCTCCCTGGAGTTCCCTCCCCAGGGTGGGGGCAGGACGGCTCAGGAGTGGTGGCCTCAGCAGCCCGTTGTCTGTCACTGAGTTTGCCGTGGCACCAGGCTGGATACCCTCAAGGGGCTGCCTGAAACTTACCTCTCCCCTGGGTCCTTCCTGATGCCGCCTAGCCCCTTGCAAGACTCAGGGACCCCCCAGCCCCTGGAAGACTGCACCCCAGTCGCCCTTCAGGCCATGCTTAACCTCCACAATGGACAAGGGTGGGTCTGGGGGCCAGGACAGAGGGTGGGACGAACAGGTCCTGGGTGAGTGAGGGGCTCTGCCACCTGGAGAGCTGGTGGGGTGGGGAGGATGGCAGGACCCAGGCCGCCTGCAGGAGGGACCAGACGGAGCCTGGAGGTGGAGGGAGGAGCCAGGAGGGTGCTTGTCCTTGGGGTTCCGGCCTCAGCAGAGCCCAGGGCCTGCTGGGCAGAGGGAGAGCTCAGCTCTGGAGCCTCACCACAGGGAGATTCCAGGAACCAGAGAGGGCTTTGTCCCACCCAGGTCACCGACAGGTCATTAGGAGAGATGTAGCCAACTCTCCTGCCCGAGTGCCTGGGCCCACACTGGCCCCACGGGAGCCAGGTAGGGGCACCTTCCATGCTCCTGGGAACGACGGCACAGGCCCTGCTGCCTGCTTCCGGGAAGCCCGCGCCCCACCTGTCCTGGCCCCTGGCGGCCCGTCTGGTTGGCCCTGCAGGCCCAGGGCCGTGGTGCTTCTCCCCGGTCACTTCTAGTGAGCTCTAAATCCCTGAGCGTCTAACGAGTTCCACCAAGTTTCCAAATGCCCTGGAGTGACACTGCTCGTGATTTTCTCATTCCTTCTGAAGTTTCTGGTGCTTCTGTCGCTGGTCCTCTTGGTCAGCCCACTTCTGAATGACGCTTTCTCTCCTTGTCCCTCCACCTGCCTGTTCTCAGCAGCTGTTCAGAGAACTCACGTCCGCTTCTGGGGCCCCTCCACCGGCCCCCTTCACCAATCCTTGCCCTTTAGGACCTTCTTCCTTCTTTGGGTTTATTATGAGGTTTATGTAACTTCTTAAGCCAGATTCTTTTTTTTTTTTTTTTAAAGAGAGAGTGAGAGAGGGGAGAGAGAGAGAGAGAGAGAGAGAATTTTTAATATTTATTTTTTAGTTCTCGGCGGACACAACATCTTTGTTTGTATGTGGTGCTGAGGATCGAACCCGGGCCGCACGCATGCCAGGCGAGCGCGCTACCGCTTGAGCCACATCCCCAGCCCAAGCCAGATTCTTAATGCTTTGATTTTGAACCTTTCTTATTGTCTAATACGGGTATTCAGGCTATAAAAATTCCCTCAAAATGTTATTTTACCCCGACCTGCAAGTCTCCATAGGTACTATTTTTATTATCACTCAGTTGTACTGAATGTTTAAATTTCCCTTCACTTGTACTGTTTTAAAATTTCCCTTTATATATATTTTAAAAGTTCTAAACCCTGGAGTTTAAAAAATCTTTTGTGAGTTCTAATTTAGTCATAGTACTTTCACAGAATGCCATCTTTATGAGAATCTCTTTGTTGCATTGTGTGTGACAGCTTTTATAAATATTTTACATGTGATTCCTAGGGGTGGAGAGCGGCTCTGAGTTACTCCAAGGTGTACAGAGGAGCCTTGAGCTTCTCCTTTTGAGGGCAAGTGCCGAGGCACAGTGACTCGGTAATGTCTCTGGGCACATAGCTCACCACCAGATGTCGGAGATACACAGTTCATCGAAAAGAGTGACCCCAGAAGCACAGCACAATCACAAGGCCAAGCCGATAAATAACTGTGCTAGTAAAAAATGACCACAGGCGAACTGACCACTAAATCAGAGCCTGTGGAGGCACAGGTGTATCAAGCCCACCTCAGAGAGACCAGGCCTGTGAGCCTACCAGGCACGCCGGGCCCCCAGTAGTGCAACCCCTCGCCTGAGACCCACACAAGGAAGGGCACTTGACAGTGGTCTGGTGGCCCACACTGTCTGCCTGGTCAGGGCCATGGGCTGTCACTCCTGACTCTGTCCCCAAGGCTTCAGCTCAGCGCATTCTCCTGCTTGGTGTAGCCCACTTCGAAGCCACCTGCCTGTAGGGACCCTCACCTCCCTGGACAGCTCGGTGCCTCAACAGCTCCGAGCCTTGAACCAGCCCCACCCCTGAACCCTGAGCCCACTCCTTGGCTGGGAGTGCACCTGTGCAGGTTCCTGCCTTGCTCAGTTCCGCCCCTTCAAATCCCGTGGCCATTCTTAACCCTCCCTCAGCATAAAGATCCCCTGTTCCTGCCACCCAGGTGAGCCGTGCGTGCCTGGGGAATCAAGCCAACAGAATGGACGACTCGCGGACTCATTATCTTCACAAGCTCGGACACTGTGGAAAGACACAGGGCACGTGGCGCTCCTTGGTGGCACAGCTCACTCGTGACAGCAAGGCCCAGTCATTTGTGTGCTCACTAAGCCAGGACAGTCCACTTCGTTGCTCAGATCTTCTTATTGTGATATTGGGACATTGGTCCTGGCTGTGGGTAGCCAGGTCAGTGATAGCACTTTTGCCTAGGCAAAGGAGTCCTGGCTAGACACCCCCACCCCACCAAAAAAAAAAAAAAAAAAAAAAAGGGACGAAGAGAGACATCCACAGCTCCGGAGCTCTTGGAGTCCTGGGAGCCGTGTGGGTCCCGTGGGCTGCTGAGGGCTGCGGGCTGCGGGCAGGGGCTGGGAAGTCTCAGGACAAGCTGTTTGCTGGAAAGACCAAGGTGGGATTTGGGCACGGGGTCCTACAGCCCCACCCCAGCTCCAGGGAGGACAGGGAGGAGAGGGGCTGAAGGTTGGGTTGTTCACCAACAGCCAGCGCTGGGACATATTGTGCCCACACAATAAGGGGCCCCTACTGCCCCACAGCTTGAAGCTTTGCATGGCTGGACACAGCAGTTCCTGGAGGGGGCCCACCTGGGGAGGGCATGGGAACCCCGCACCCCATCTTGTCCTCCGCATCTTGTCCAGTGCCCATCTGCTTCCTTGGTGTCCATCCATCATGTGGACAGCAAACGGGAACAAGTGAGGAGCATCCGGAAGGCGCAGCCTCCCGCTGCTCTCCACTGCCCACCGTGGCCCCTCGCCTGGGGGCCTCCCCCTGTGGTCCGGTGACGTGCCCCTCTGCTTTGACGGGTTCTGTTTTCCTAGAGAGTGGAGATCTGGGGTCCTTTTGCAGTGGCCGTCTGTAGGCCATGCTGGGTGTGGCACTGATGCCTGTTGAAGGGCATCTCCATGGGCCTGGCGGTGACCCTGCAGCAGGCTTCAGCAGGGGCTCAGATGTGCCACTCCGCCTTCAGCTCTGTCACACGTGTCTGGTCCTGTCTTGCCACCCTGGAGCTCCACTTCTCTCCTCATGTACCTTAAAGGAATCTCAGGATTTCCTGAAAATATGTATTTATTTAGGACCCACTTTTGCTGTCCACTGATCGGGAAAGCCCCGGACTCTTCCTGACGCTGCACCAGGAGTCACCACAACAGTCTGAGGCCTGCCCACTGTTGGCCCCTTCCCAGCAGCACTCGGGGCTCATGTGGCGACACTGCCTACGTCTGGCTCACTGGGTCACTTGCCCCCCGGCAGTACCCGAGGGGCCCACCTGAGCTGCCACCGTGAGGCCACACACCTCCCCCTGGAGTGCGCACCTTCCAAGTCCCAAGTCCCACCAGTGGTCGGCGGTTGGTTGCTGTGGCTTGCTCTCTCCCCTGCCCCCACTTCCTGTCACCACTGGCCGGTGTGGACCCCCAGGCTCTTGTTTTTGCTCCCCCATATTCCCACAACACTCCCCTAACCTATAAGAAATGCCTAATTTCGTGGCTGTGGGTTTTTGAGTTCTTTTCAATTTTTGATAAATTTCAGGCAAACAGATTTGCAGAGAGAGTGGGGAGACCTTATCTTGAGCTCCCCCACGGTGACTGCCTTACATAACCAGGCACAATGATCACGGCATATTCTTATTTAAATTATATTATTCTATATCTCAATCTGTCTTTTAAATTTTCCACTAAGCACATTTTTAAAAAGAGCCATCTGTTTGCTGTGTGTGTTTCGATCTGTTGCTTTCCCATTTCTTTCCTCGACATGGTTTACTTTAACAGGAAACCTGGCCCAACGTAGGCCACAAGTCACACGAAACTGCGGGACACCATGTCATGCACAGTGACCAACACGGACGTGAAGTTCCCATCTTGACTCAGCTGGACTAGGCACAATTTCCACGAGAAGACTCACGCGTTTTAGGTGCTCAGTGACCTCTGTGAGCCACCCCTGCCTTCACTCGGCCCCACGCTGCCAGGTGGGCTTGGGAACCTGGACTTGAATCTGGCAGCCGCGACTCCTCACCTCACACTTGGCCTTTTCTGGAGTCCCCTGGAACGGGTCAGTGGGTGTGCAGCCTTGCAGGCCGGTTCCCCCGAGTTGCCAACGTCCACACTCTGCCTCCTTCTGCTGCCCAGCAGCACCCACCACAGCGGCCATCATTTACTACTTGCCACCAAAGGATGTCTGAACTGCCCCCCGTTCTGGCAATCGTGGGTGAGCTGACATGAAGCCTCGAGTTCGGAGATGCCCAGGTCACGGGGCAGATGCGAGTCTGACTTCCTGGGAAGCCTCCAGGGCTGGGAGTGGCTCAGCGGCTGAGCTCTGGGTCTGGCCCCCAGGACGGCAAAAAGAAGGGGAAAGAAGCCCCCGGCAGCCCCCAGGGCGGTGTGAGCACGCGGGGCCCACTCCTTCGCCAGCCCTCCTGGGCACCTCATTCTCCCAGGGGTGTCTTTTAGGGACAGTCCTTTCACATTCCTCTTTTATGGATAAGAGAATTTTTGGTGCCCTCCAAAGACCTGATCCCAGTTCACACAGCTCCGGGCTGTTTTCCGAGGGTGCGGTTCCCTTTGCATTGGCCCCGGTGGAGCTGGCTTGTTCAGGGCAGGGACCACATTCTCCTTCATCTGAGGAGTCCCCTCACCCCCACTCTGGAAAGAATTGACACTGGATGCAGAAATCTCGACGGTTCTGTCAGCATTTAAGAAATTCTGTGCCCTTCTTTCTAAAGGCTCCTGTGTTTCCGGTGAGAAATCCGCCGTCTTCCAAGCACGGTTCTCTTCATGTGGCTCCTACTCTGGTGGCGTATTCTCCTGCCGTACCTTCAGCAGCTGGGTGGTGCTGTTTGTGCCCCAGTTCCGTTTGTCCTTAGTCCATCCTGGAAGTCCTCCAGCCGTGCCCCTCACGCCCCTCTCCTGTGTGGCTTCCCTCTCTCCCGGCACCTGCAGCAGGAACGCCAGGTGTGCGCAGCTGCCTCCCGACACCCACGGCTCTGCTCCACTGTCCATCCTGCTTGCTCTTCTGTGCAGGTGGGGTGACCTCCGCTCGCCGAGCCTCCCACCCACTCCATGGCCCTGTGCTGCTGGACTGTCCAGCGACTTCTTATTTCAGCCATTGCATTTTTCAGTTTTAAAATTTCTATTTAGTTCTTTTAAAATGTTTACTTTGGATTTTTTTAAATTTCAGTTTTAGTGCTCCTCCCCCTCTCTCTCCCACACACACACTTCTCCCCCGTGCCCACCTTTCCCCCCGTGGCGGACACCAGTTAGTGAACCAGAATTCACACACCTTCTCGACCACGTCCACAGCTCACCTTCAGGCTCACGCTGGGTGTTGCTCGTCCTGGGCTTTGGCCCAGGCAGGGAGATGCCCCGGCCCGGCGTACCCCAGTGCATCTCCCACTCGGCTCCCCCTCTCCCTGCTGCTCCCTCCCCACAGCGCAGCCTTCTAGACCCACTTCGCCACCCAGCTGGGGGCTTGTCTTCCTGTGGCGGCAGGTGACGGTCCACTGTCCGGATAAACCACCATTGATTTATCCGTCACTGGAAGAAAGACATCTGGGGCTATTCCAGGGTGGGCTGTGACCCTCCGCACCCAGGTTTCCGGGTGGACACAGGTTTTCTCCTCGTTTGGATAAATGCCTTGGGCTGAGGGGGCTGGGTGAGGCTGAGAGCAGGCGGGTCTGTGAGGGCCTCCACGGGCTGGCCACTTCTCTTTCCCACCAGCAGAGGGCGAGCCTCCCTGCTGCCCCCCTCCTGGGCACATCAGTGCTGCCAGGTGGTCTGTTCACCCGGCGCGTGGGGTTCTGGGATCTCAGAGCTGATCCGATCCCAGTTCCCTGACGACAATGTGCGGCACCTTTTCCCATGCTTACCTGCCACCCGTGTGTCTTTGTGTCTCTTCTTTTGCCCGTATTTTAATCGGGTCGTTTTCTTATTGTTGCGAGTCCTTGTGTTTTGGACCACAGTCAGCAGAGAGGTGCTCAGCGGGCATCATCTCCGGTCCCTGGCTGGCCTCTCCCGCCTCTGGACAGTGTCTTTTGTAGAACATTTTCAACTGTTAAAGAAGTGCAACTCTCACTCTTGTTCTTTTGTTTTGATGAGGTATGTAAAAACTGACAAATCTCCTTTATCTTCTTGAAGTTCTGTGGGCTTTCACCTTCCATTCGGGGTCAAGGTTTACTAGAGTAGGTTTTGCAGATGACTTAAGGCCATCTTGCTTGGTGCTGCCTTTGCCCTTTGCCAAGCAGCGGGTGACTGCCTCGGAGGGGTCTCTTTCACGACTACTCTAGTGAGTTTTTGTACTCCCCTGGCTTTGCTGTTGGACTCTCTGTCTTCCAGTTCTCTGTTGAGACGCTCCCGTTTCCCGCTTGCCCCATTGTTCTTGGATTGTGGCTAAGGTCTCTGACCTTAAAGTCTCTGACAATGTCACTGTGCCCCTCTTAGTGTCTGATGAAGGTCTTTTCCCTTGTGATTATTGAGATTTTCCCAGGTTTTCCTTACACGGCATGCTTTTGGATTGCATCTTGGATACTGTGAACATCCAGTATGAGGTGAGGCTCTGGGGTTTCCTTAGAATCCCAAGAAGAATGTTAATCGATGCTTGGGTTTTGCAGACGGTCAGCTTGACAGGTTTGCACTGCCAGCCCCTTTCTCTGAACTGGGGTCCTAACTCTGGTTTCCAGTGTGACGGGGCCGTGCACCCCCAGGCCTGAGTGTGGGGTGCCAACTCTGAGGGCTCCTGCTGGGCCGTCTGGTGGGATCTAGGGTAGGCAGGCCCTGGATCCATACACGGCCTCTGGTGGCTTCCCACACTCACTCTGGGAGACACCCCAGTGCTTTCTGGCTCTTGGGGAATCCCTATTCCAATTAGAAACTGGGGTGTAGTTTCCCGGTTCTGCTGTGCACCTTGTGTAGCTGATTCTGTCTCCTAGGCCAGGGGCCAAGACAGCCGAGGAAACACCAAGGCAACGGGCACCCCCCCTCCTGTGCTCAGCTCCCAGCCTGGTGACTGCACCCCAGATTCCTGGGACTCGAAGAGCAGAGGAGAGAAAACATGGAGAAGCCAAGAGGGTCCCTCCCCTCCCTGACCAGCAGGAGCCCTTCCCAGCTCTCGGCCAGAAGCTCTTCCTGCCTGTGGCTGAGGACCGTCTGGAACTGTCTTGGAGTCTAGGCCCAGAAGCACCAGGGGAAGCCACATGTGCCCGGGCCAGGCTTCACATCCCCCAGTGCCCTGCTCTGGGGGACTCACTCCAGGCCCCCAGCTCCTGCCCGCACACGTGCCGGGAAGCCAGGTAGCTGCTGAGGCCGAGCAGGTGGAGTCTGTACTTCCTCCTCCCCAGGTCGGAAGGGCTGCTCCCACTCCACTCTGCGGCCGGCTCCTGTGGCGGGCAGCTCCTGTCCACCCACTCAGGCTGTCCTCACGCATGCGGCTCTAGGTACGTTCTCTCATGGGCCGCTTTGGGACCGGCATGAGAACTGCTCTCTTTGCAGACTCAGGGGTGAGACTTCTGGCTTATCAGGGATGTGCGACCTCATGTGGCCCCACGGTGTCGGACAGCTCTCCACGCGCCCACCACGGCACATCTCACAGGATGCACCAGAGACCCAACGTCCTCCGGCTGTCACCAACACCAGGCATCCACCAGCTAATTCCTGCTGGCCCAAGAGGCGTGCGGTGACACGTTCTGTCCCATGCATTGGGCTGATTATCAGGGCTGATGCTTCTTCCCCTTCACTTGTGGGCCTTGGGCCCCTCTTCTGTGTTCTCACTTCTGTTCTGGACCCAGGTGGCGCTGCTTGTCTGCGGGAATCACCTATGGTCTGGATCACCATCTTCTCTCTGCAGAACCTTCACGCCTCACCCAACTTCCACTTTTCCTACGACGGCCTTCATTAGTGGAGTCCAGCTGAGGTGCTGTCGGCTCTGGGCTCGAGTGGGACGCCTTCTTCCGCTCGGTGTTGTTTTCATCTTAACTCTGACGTAAACAAAGACACCCTTTATCTAACTCATGCTTACCAAGTCCTGGACCACCCGTGTCCTAGCAGCCTGGGGAGCTGTTCTTTGTATCATTAGGCCTGGTGCCAGCTTTGGTGTGGCCCTGGACGGGCCACCACTTCCTTTTTCTGCACGTAGAGAGCTTGTGGTTTGTTCTGCCGTCTTTACCGTAGCCCAGGTCCCTCTGAGCTGCCGGATACTCTGTTGGTCTGTTTTTAAGCCCAAATAGTGGTTTGCTTTTGTTCCTTCTTTTTATGTTCACTACCATGACTTTTCAGCATGTCTTAAAACCTGGTATGATCCTATCAGTCGTTGCTTGATGCATTTTGAGGCCATGATTCTTGGTGCTAATGCTCTTGGTGACCACGGCTGCTTCTCACCTTGCTCTTCTATTGGTCCGCACATCCACAGAACCCCACATGGCAGGACATTCTCACCTTGATGCATCTGAAAACGCATTTGGCCTTCCCGCTTGCAGGTGACCTTGCTGGGTTCGGTCCTGGGTGGTACACACCACTCTACCCTCTCCTGCCACCTTGTCTCTGTTGGTCATGCCTGGACGGGCAGGGGCCTCTTCCCCTGTTCCCAGGACCCTTTCATGTTCTCCACAACATGCATACATGTGGGCTTCTGTTTAGGAGTCATACTCCCGACAACTGTGGACACAAGTCTTGCATCAATTTTTGAGAATTTCTAGCAATTTCACACCTGGCTTCCGTTCCTTCTCTCCACGGAGACTCGGCGACTGTCCTTTCCTCATCTCAAAACGTCACTGCTTCCCCTCCGTGTCTGCATGGTCCCTGGAAGGCTCCTCGCCTTTACTCATTGCTTGGTCCCATCTTTTGCTTCTTTAATGTCTCCCAATGAGCATTTCATAGCTGAGGCTCCTGGGGCCTAAAACCCTTGTGGTGCCCTTGCTGCTCACAGGGCTTCTGTCCTCCTGCCTGGGCACCGGGAGCCAGGGCAGTTCCCTCAGGGGGCGAGGCCCGTGTCCCAACCACAGCCCCAATTCAGCAGCAGTCCCAGGTGACCCCGAACTTTCCTGTCACTTTTCCTCGACACACTGGTGTCAGCTCACTGCTTGGGGGCTCTTCAATTCTGTCCCCGAGCCTTGATGACTCTCCAGTGGCGATACGTGCCACGCACGGTGGCACAAGCCTGCGTTCCCCGTCACTCGGGAGGCTGCAGCGGGAGGATCATTCAATTCAGGGCCAGCGTGGGCATAAAGTAAGCAGGACTGGGGGAGTGGCTCCGGGGTAGAGTGGCAGGTTCAATCCCCAGGTCACGGGGTGGGGGGGACCCACTGGTTGCAGTTTCCTCAAGACTGAGCTCCACTCTGGTCCCACACTGCTGAGGCTGGAAACCCGCCTGGCTCTGCCCACCCTGCACACCCAGGTGCCCTGCAGAGACCAGGTCCTTCCTCACCTCTGCCCCGCGGGCATCCAGGCAGTGTCCTGTCCTTCTTGGCTCCTGAACTCCATGCTGTCCCCCCCTTTCCTCTTATGCCTCTGAACCTCCTCCACAGGGACATTCTCCAGCCAACCCCACCCTCGGCCTGTCCCCCCCACCCTGCCCCCAGTGGCCACACCACATCACGGCCTCGGCTCGCTCTGCACAGTGAAAACAGTCCTCCCATTCCCACTCCCCCTGCCCTCAGTGTCCCTGTCACCTAGCGCTTAGCTGGGCGGAGGGACTGGCTGGGCACCAGAGGCCCCTGCCCATCCAGGCATGACCAACAGAGACGAGGTGGCCTCAGGCCTCTGCCCTGGGCTGCTAGAAGAGCTTCTCATGGCCCAGGGCCCGGGCACGTCCTCAGCCTCCCCGGCAGGCCGGAGCCTGAGCCTCCCTTCCGTGCCTCCGAGGTTGAGCCTGGGCACTACCTTTCCCAAGAACTCCCCTCCTGGGTGACTCCTGAATGTCTGAGATCCTTCTGGAGGGCCGAGGCCGCCCCAGGACAGCAGCCCACCTGGGGCCCCATCCCCACCACTGTCACTGCACTGGCTGGCGGTGACGAGGAGCCCGAAGCGCCAGGACTGCTCAGTGTCCCTGTGCCTGGTGTGGGCAGAGGTGGTTTAGGCTTGGGGAAGGTCAGAGCCTTACAGAGGGAGGAGTGGGCGTCCACGCTGGGAGCCACAGAGCAGACAGCAGCCAAGCAGCGGGGAGGGGTGTCCCTGAAGGCTGTGCTGGCTCAGCAAGAATGGGGGCGCAGAGGCCCAGCTGGGTCACCAGAGAGGGCAACGGCTGCAGCGCCAGCGGGCGCTGGCGTGACGGACACGGACCAGGAGTGGACCTAGACAGCTCTGCCTGAGCTGGGGAGTGGCGAGAGGGGGCAGGCGGGCTGAGGACGGGCAAGGGGAGGAAAGGGCTGGCACAGATGACCCAGTCCTGGGCTCATGCTCCCCCACATCACACCCCGAAGGACAGGCATGGCAAGGCCACTGCATTCCACAGTCCCCAGTGGCGACCGCGGAGGGACAGTCTGGCCCAGCCCAGGACCTGCAATGCCTGGGGCATGGGGCCTGCCAAGCCTGAGGCCCGAACCTGCTGTCAGCATTTAATACAGAGAGAACTCAACAAGGACCAGGACGGGGCAAGCCTGGTGGCGGCTGAGGCCTGTGGTCAGGTCACATAGTGGGACAGTTCCATGACGTCTCCCATGAAGTTCAGGTAGAACCTGCGGCACATCGAGTCCGGGTCCTCCCTGAGGGTCTTCAAGCCTGTGGCAGAGACCCTGTGTCTGACTCTGAAGCTGTGTCCCCAGGGGTCCCAGTCGGCCACCCGAGGCCCTGTGCTGCCCAGCCCCGGGGCATGGGGTGTGGCTCACTTTTCTTGAGGGTTTTTATGTCACCCTTCTTCAGGTAGAAGCAGAGGTCAGCGAAGTAGTCCTGCAGCATTCCCCCTGGGACAGGCAGGGGTGGGCAGTGTCACTGGATACCAGCCTGCACCCACCCGCAGGCTCCGGCAGGGGGGCGGCCAGGGTGCAGGCGGGCACCTACCGATGAACCTCATGGCGGCCAGCTTCAGGTTCCTGTGGGGGCTGTGCAGGTAGGTCAGGGCCTGCATGAAAAACTGGTGGTAGTTGCCAAAGTTGCTCTCTATCTGGGGGAAGAGGAGTGGCTGGTGGCCAAGCTGGGCCCAGATGGCACCTGGCCTCTGTGGCCCTGTTCTGTCTGAGGCCCCCATGGCAGTACTAGCGGGCGATCACCTGCGACCCTCAGGTGGCAGGAGGGAAGCAGAGCTGAGACCCCCCGCAGGCTGCAAACACAAGAACCTTATGCTAAAATGTAGGTCTCCGATTAAATACCTAGAGCCATGTCCGTGAGTCCGTCATGTACGTGACTATTCAAGGAAGTTCACTGAGTTAGATAAGTTTTAATTTATGGGTTGACCTCCTGATAGGCAAACGTGATGTAAGCAGTGTTGCCTTTTAAGGCTTAAAAGGTGGATTTCACAAATAAGATCAGCACACTGGGTGTTAAGTAAAATAGAAATGGTCATGCAGATGCCCCTCCATGCAGGACACAGCTCCAAGATCAAAGAAACTGTCAACAAATCCCTCTTAAAATCCTTCAAGCAAGCTGAAAAGAACAATGCTTCCTGAGAGCAGGACTGGAATCGGTCCGAGGTCAGAGCCCACGCGCTGGCTGCCCTAAGCAGTGGGCCGTCTGCCCACGTGGAGGCTGAGCTCAGTGCCCACAAGGAGGACCAGCCCCAAGGACAGGCAGAGGCCAGAGACTCACCTCCAGCCCAACCAGGGCATGGCAGGCTGGAGCTACCCTGTGGACTACAGCCTCCCTAGGACAGTCCAAGGTGAGGAGGAGGGAAAGTCACCCAGGGCTCAGCAAGCAGAAGACACCCGTGCTGCAGGATGCCCAGAGGCCCCCTGATGCACAGCACCACGTCAGCAAGAGGACGGGTGGTGAGCTCCTCAGGCACTGCAGAGCTGACCGCTGAGCAGAGGCAGCTGAGCACTTTCTAAAATGACTACAGCTGCAGAAAAGGTGCACAGGACACGGTCAAGGCCCTCTGTGCTGGCCGCTGTCTGTCTCTGTGATCAGAACCCTGACAAGACACTTCAGAGGAGGAGGTCTCCATTTGGAAGATCTCGGTCCATGGGGGCGGGGGGGCTTGCTCTGGGCCTGTCGTGAGGTAGCCCAGGAGGGGCATGGGACAGGAGGGGCACAGGACAGGAGGGCACAGGACGGGAGGGGATCGGGACAGGAAGGCCTTGAGTCTGATCCTGGGCCTGGAGACCAACTGCCACCTGTCCACGCCCACCACACGCAGCCTGCTGGTAGCGCCAAGACCAGCCTGGCTGGGCAGCCTCAGATAACTGCCACTGGCTTCCCTCCTCCCACAGCTGCCCTCAGGCACGCTGGCCAGGGCTCTGCCCTGCGTCCCTGGAGGAGAGGGCGGGCGGGGCGACACAGCTGCATACCTCCTGCCTTCCCGGTCCCACAGACCCCAACCAGCCAGATCAGGGAGGCCTGAGAAGGCCTGCTGCATCTTCTGGTGACCTCGGCCTTGCCCCATACCCTGAAACTGTCATCTGGACAGCCTAGGCCACTGGGAGGACAGGAGAGGCTGGGTCAGAGATTGAACTGGCAGCTGAAAACGAGAGGGGCAGTGTTTCCTGCGCCCCTCCTGGCCCAGCTGCACCTGCAGGTAGAACCTGGGCCCTTTCTCCATCACACCTACACCGCTAGGGCCACTCCACAGTGGCTCTGGACACAGTTCAGGTACATGGTGTGACAGCTGTGTCCCCCCAGCCACTGGAGAGGACCTGGGCTCCACTGTGGACAGGGACCAAGGACACTAAACAGAAACACACAGGACAGACTCTCCACTGCTGATGGACCCCACTCAGAGGGCGGGGGTGACCAGCACAACCATCTCCTCCTCCCACCTCTGGGAGTGCCCACACCTTACCATGTAGATAAAAACATCGTTCTCGGCACCCAGTCCTCGGCCCCACGCCAACTTGCTGAACAGCTCCTTCCGGAATTCCCACTTTAGCAAGATGGCGCAGCGCAGGAAGGTGAGCTTGGTCTTCTGTGGGCAGAGCAGGTGGGTCACCCCAGGGTTCTCTGTCTCTGCCTCACCACATTCCTCCCAAGCAGACCTCAGGGGAGGATTCTGCAAGGATAACACCCAAGGACAAATGCACCTTGCTGGGGTGGGGAGACGGCGCCAGAGGAGGGGGCAACCACACCAGGGACCTCCACTCCCTGAGCCCTGTGGTGCCCTCTGGTGCCCTGCTCTAATTCACACGAAGCTTCAGGAGAGGCCAGTGGTCACCCTGGCTGCCAGGCCTCCTTCTTGAAGCTAGGAAGGACACAGGCTGAGCAACAGGCAGAGAGGGGCATCCAAGGAAGTCAGCTTGGGACACCCTGCCTCAGAGGAGGGGCCTGCACCGTGTGGGGAAGGAGCCTGGGCCAGGCTGTTCAGAGTCCTGAGGTGACAGTAGACAGCTTAACGCTACAGGAGTGGTCTGCAGAGAGAGCATGTGACAGATCCGGGGACTGCAGGGCTACCCTGTGGATCCTTGTGGAAACTAGATGTGGGGAACTCCTGGGGAGGGGGCTCTGGGAAAGCAGGTACCCCTGTGCAGGAATGGTGTGCACCCCTGGCCCAGGGAAGGGAGCAGGGGGACCTAAATGCTGGGCTTACTTTTGTGTGTGGGGGGGAGGGGGCTGCGGTCAGTGGAGCTCCAAAAGCCAGGACCATCTCTGGGATGCGTCCTTTCCTTTTCCCCATCTGCCTGTTCACCTGCAGGGCCAGGTGTCGCCTCTCCCGCCTCAATGGGCCCAGGATGGTGCCTACAGGGCTGAGTCCTCCAGCCCCACCAGCAGATGGGTTCTCCCCACACCTGGCTCTCCCGGCCACCACAGCCAGGCCAGGGCTGCTCACCATGACCACTTCAGGGCAGGAGTCTGCCAGGTGGAAGAGCAGGGGCACCAGGGCCTGGAAGGCAAAGGTCTTGAGCGCCTGCCGGAACTTCTTGCCACCACTGTGGATGACATCCCCGAACAGGAAGATGGCGCACCCTCGCACCTCTGCACTTACCTGGGAGACAGGAGCAAGTCTTCCACTCAGGCAGCCCCTGCACCCCCCAGTGCGGCCTCTCAGCCGCTGACCATCACCCCTCCCTCTCTGCCCATGATCTCAAGTCGCTGGTGTACGCCTCATTTTGGCTCAGGGCAGACCCACGACACCCGGGACCCCACCGACAGGCGGACCCTGGGCACCCGAGGGTAGCTCCTATTGCCCTTTCTCTGCCCCATGCTAGGTCTTCTCTGGGTTCCGTGCTCCCCTCGCCACCCCCGGACCTCCGGCAGCCTTTCATTTACTCTCCTAGATGTCCCTCCTCTGGGTTTCTTGACAACAGCGGCACACACCCCCGCCCAGGCTAGGGTCAGTCCGTCACTTCCTAGCTCCGTGACCCTAGCAAGGCTCCTTCCCTGTGCGACCTGGCGTCGCCTTTGCTGACAGCAGGTGACTACAGTCCTTGTCCCTGCACCTGCACCGAGGGGGACAGGGGCCGTGGTCCTTCCGCGCCGCCCACACCCCCAGCCCTTAGCCAGGGGCGCAAGACAGAGTCCCCGCGCCCCGCGCCCGCCCGGCTCACTCCTGGCGCTGCCCGCGCCCGCCTTTCAAACGAATGGTTCTTCTCGTCGGCCCTGGGAGGCGGGAAGCCCGAGGGCAGCGCAGCACCTGGGTCACCTGGGGCGAACGGAACGCGGTCCTCACGCAACCCCCTCCCCGGGCGGGCGGGCAGTCCGCGGGGCTGCACAGCACAGTCCGCGGGGCCGCACAGTCCGCCAGCCCCGCGCACAGCGGCATGGGCTTCTCTCATTGGTGGGCCGGAAGAGACTGCGCAGGCGCCCTGCCTGCTCCTTGCCAAGCCCGGCCCACGCGCATGCCCCGTCCCGCCCTTTGCCCCGCTCCTCCTTCCTCTCCAGTCGGCTCACGTCCTCGAAGAAGAGCCGCAGGTGCTGGGCGATCTTGAGGATGACGGCGCCCTGGTCGCCCAGGCGGTGCAGGATGTCACCCAGAATCTGCATCAGCCCCAGGGGGTCGTTGGGCTCGGGCTGCAGGAAGCTGTCCAGCAGCTCCAGCAGCCGGCTCTGGAGCAGGGCCATCTGCAAGGAGACCCACCCAGTGTCTCCAGGTTCCCCAGGTGACGCGGGTCGCCTGCTGCCGGCCGGCTGCGGTCACAGCTCTTACAGGCAGCTGGACTCCTGGCTCTCTGACCAGGGTACCTGCGCATCTCTAAACCCACCCCACCTAGCAGGGCTCTCGGGGACCGAGGAGGACAGAGTGCCTGGCTGAGACCGGCCACAGGCTCACTGGCTGCTTCGCCTACACATGGACAGGAGAATGGATAGAGTCAGGCGGTGCATCTGGGCCTCCGTCCCAGCCCTGCAGTGGTCCTACGGGAATGGACCAGTTACCCGAGGCCGAGGGCAGGAGGAGGTGGGTGGAGCACAAGGAGCTGGCAGGTGGCTGGCAGGTGGGGGCCTCCTACCTGGAAGGGGGTCAAAGGTGCTGATCTCAGAGGCCCTCTGCCTCAGAGTCCCCTGTCCTAAGCAAATACTGCCACCTTCTCCTGCTCCAGACCTGAGCCTCTGTCCCATCTACCTCTTCCCACCAGACTCTACCCTGGCAGCCCTCTTCTGGTGCCTCCTTCTCCTTGAAGTCTTCCTAGGATGGAAATGGGTGTGTCCCCAAGCTCCCCCATGCCCCCCTCTCACCTTATTGGGGTGCATGAGGGTGCTGCTGAGGGCCTGCAGGCTCATGGCCCGCACCAGCGGGTTGGGGTTTTTCAGGTTCAGGTTCATGAAGTTGACCATGGACCTCTGATTCACATGCTGGAAGACATCCGGGCTGTTGAGAAACTGAACAGGGTTGGCGCCATCAATCTACCTGTCACCTGCAACTGCCAGGTAAAGTCAGCGCCACAGCATGAGACACTGGAGTTAAACATAAGGAAGCACTTTCAGGCAGGAAGCAGATCTGGTGTATCAGACCCAAGTTAGGGTGTCTTTTATCAGAGGACAGTGTCTTTTTATCCTTGATGTGAGGAGCAGGTCAGGGTGGCTGGGAGAAGCTGACCTCTGAGATGATGAGGATAGCCACAAGGTTGTCTCGCTCCTCACTGTTCTTCAGAAAGATGATGGCTTGCCCCAGGATGGCCTTGACCTCACAGTCATAGTGGGACATAGCTCTGTCCAAGGGAAGAGGCAGACGTGATCCCCGAGTGCCAGGCCCAGATGGGTGGGGGGAGGGACAGGCAACCCCCACCCACGCAGACTTTTCCCCTGGCTGGTAGCTAACTTTCACCTGCCGCATCACATCTGCCTGCTGCCTGAAAGTGCTTCCTTTTGTCTAACTCCAGAGTCTCCTGCTGTGCTGCTGACTGTACCTGGTAGCTGTGTTTGGTGGGTAGATTGATGGTGCCCACGCTACTCAGCCCAGACATCTTCCAGCACAAGTCCAGAGTGCAGGGTCCGGTGTGGGGTGTGGCCTGAGCCTGGGCTGCTGACTTCCAGCTCCTTCCAGGCAGAAGAGGGCACCCAGCTTGGGACCTACCTGGCCAAGAGGGTCACTCCCTGGGGGTAGGTCTCCAGGCACTCCAGGCACTCCCAGCCGTTGAGCAGCTTGACGTGGGCAAACACCTCCCAGTAGTTCGTGGTCCAGAAGAGGCCCTTCAGCGCTTCCAGGCAGGTCCTGGAGTGGTGCCCAGGCGGGAGGGTCCCCTGGGGCCTGGGCAGGCTGCCACCTCCTGGACTCCCCGTGGCTCAAGATTGTCACTGCTCTTGGTTGCCCCCTGCCCGCAGAGCCGAGCTCATTCCTTCCTGGATCCTGAGCGTCCAGCCCCACTAGTGCCCACCAGGGACTCCTGTGAGTGTGAGGCAGGGGCCAGGGAGTCCTGAGAAGGGGCTGGGCCCAGCCCGCGGCTCACCTGCAGGGCCCGAGGGGCTTGTCGTCCAGGATGTCCTCCTGGTAGTCTGACATGCCCTCCACCATGCCCAGCTCCAGCAGGTAGTGCAGCTGCGTGAGCAGGCCCATGAGCACCCCTGCGAAGGCCCAGCGGACCGTGCCCCTGTACTCCTGGGTGTACAGCAGCTCGTAAATGGTGTTGAGGGCCTGCAGCAGGCGACAGGGGGCAGTGAGTGGGGGAGGGCAGGCCACTCTGTCTGCAGCCCCAGCCGTCCACCTGCCCGGCCCAGGGCATGGAGCAGCTGCCCGTGGCTGCTTCTGGCTGCACCCCCACACTGCAGCAGCCTGAGGCCGGAGCAGGCGCCCTTCGACGGCAGGGCTTCGCTGGGCCCCGAGGCCCCGCCTGGCCTCTGCACCCTGGGCCTCCTCCCTGGCCCCAGCTTGCCTCCACCCTCTAGTGACCTGCCTGCTTTGTCCAGGTGCCCTTAGCGTGGCAGTCCTTTCCAGAGCACCCCCTTGGTGAAGGCCACCCCTAGTCCTGCTGGCTTCCTGGCCCTGGCTCCGGCAGCCATCCCTGTGCAGCCCCATGTTCCCAGTGTGGGACTGTGAATGGCCCCATCTGTCCCCTGAAGTTCTCTAGTCAGCCCTATGGCCGTGGAACCCCTGCCCTGCCCTGCCCTATCCTTGAGGGCAGTGTAGCCCACCGCTCCTGCCCCACCCCGGGTCCTCTCAAGGGCAGATCAACTGGTCACTCCTGAGCCAAACCCTTGTGACTTCCAGTGGCTCTTGCAGGAGAGCTCTGGGGCTGGCTGTCATCCCTTACCTACAGCTGGGGGGCACTGGGACCTCCCTCGCCACACTGTCCTCCCAGGCCTCCCCCTGATCCCTCTATCACGGTGGCAGGCAGGCACAGGGTGTGGGCCCTGGCAGTCCTGGGCAGCCAGGCCCTCCCCTGCTGTCCCCTAGGCGCTCCCTGGGAACACCTGCTCTGAGTGCTCAGGACTTTCCTGGCAGAATGGACAGGGTGGGGCATGCCCACGGAGAACCAGTGCCAGGCAGCAGCCAGGCCCTGGCAGGGGCACCTGGGGTCACCAAGGGCACGGGGCAGGGACTCCTGTGAGAAGGTGGGGCACTCGGCCCCTCACAGGTCACGGTGCTCTGCCCACTCCTGCAGTCACCAGGGCCCCGCGGGCCGGGGCGGAGGCGCTCACCTTCAGGCAGACCAGCTGGGCCTGGCGGGTGGGCTGGATGAACTCCCTGGAGGGCCGCAGCTTCAGCTTCATGTAGAGGATCGTCATGACCTTGCGGGCCAGCTGCTGGTTGGTAGCCAGGGTCCTCCACAGGAACAGGATCTTCCTGGGGAGACAGCGACCCAAGCCACTGCAGGCCACACGGGGCACCTGGGCTTTGCTGCCTGAGGGCCCAGAGGCACCTGGGGGGCCTTCCTGGAAGGCCCCGATCTGCCTGTCCACGGGACAGCTTGCCGGGTTCCTGAAGTGGACACAGCCAGCCCTCAGGAGTGGTGACAGGTGGGCTCTGAGCACAAGTGAGCTTTGCCTGACATCTGGGCTCGCCCCCCCCCCCCCCGGCACCCCGCCCCCAGCTCCAAGCTGGCAGCCGCCATCCTCAACCTGCCTCACCTCTTAGCAAGCGAGAAGCTGGGGTGGGGGGGGGGACAGGAGCACAGGACGCGCAGCCGGCTGAGCTGCCTGGGCTGCCTGTCAAAGGCTGGGTGCCCTGGGACAGGCCAAGGTCCCCAGCGCCCTCAGACTGCAAAGTGCTGCACATCCCAAGAGGTTTGCACTAGCTTCTGACCCCACAGGGCTGGCAGGTTGGAGGCGGCCTTCCTAACAAGAGCCCTGTGGTCCAGTGATGACCCAGGAGGAGCCAGCCAGGGGCTCGGGACCACCAGACCCTGTGTCTTCAGAGCACCGGGTGGGCCTCCAGGGCGCTCTGAGCCGGAAGGACCTTCCAAGGTGAAGGCCCTTCCTGGACTGCGAGCCCAGGGCATCTGCAGGCCCCGGCCAGCTGGGCCCCGGGAGCAGGCACCCGGCAGGAGCCGTGCTGACCATGCTGCTTCAGCATGAGGCTGGCCTGGGGCCTGGGGCAGCTGTGGCTGGAGGGCAGGCAGCGGGTGGCCAGATGGCGTCCATCTGGGGTTTGTGGGCTCGGGCAGACCCACCTCTCGAAGGGGTGGCTCAGGGACAGGGTCACCTCCACCACCTCCTGGGTGTGCTGGTTTCCCAGAGCTGCGATGGCCTTCATCATGGTCTTGTAGACGTTCTTGAAGCGGATGCCTGGCAGCTCCTGGAGCAGGCTGTGCAGGATCTCGGCCACCTGCAGGGGGGGCCAGTCCACTGCCAGTCCGCAGTGGGGCCCCTGTGAGTCCCGGGGTGGGACCCAGCTCCGCGGCTCACAGCACCGCCTGCCCCTTTGCACACCTGAGCTCCACTCCTTGGGGGCGGGGGAGTGGGAGGACAGGCGGTGGGGGACCAGTGTGGCTGACGCAGGGGGTGCCCGAGCAGGGGGGCCTGGCAGCCCCTTGGACAAGAGTGTGTGTGAGCCCTGGGTCAAGCTGGCCTCCCCAGACTGAAGGGCAGCTAGAGCTGCAGCCACCTACAGACGGACACCAGGGGACCCACGACCCCCAGGGCAGTGGCAGGGTCCACCTGCTGGGGCACAGGACAGGAGCAGGGCTGCCAGAGGCCACCACAGGGCCTGGTGCACCGCTGCAGAGAGGGGGTCTGTGGTGGAGAAGAGGTGTGGCCTTGGGCGTGTGCACACACAGCTCTGGGAAGGTGGCCTTCTGCCCCCCTCTGGGTCTCTGCAGGGAGGCTCCCCCCCAGCGGAGGATATGGGCCCTGTCCCCCAGAGGGGCCTGGTGCCCGCCCTACCTGCTCAGGCTTGACGCCAGCATCCTGGAAGATCATGAGGAGGAGCCTGGAGGCCAGGTCGCAGCGCAGGTGGCTGTGACTGTGGAGGCCGTGCAGCAGTGTCAGGACCAGCTGCGTGTGCTGGGCCACCGTCAGGTCCTTGCGAAAGGCCTGGTGAGGGAGGGGCTCTCCTCAGCCCCAGCCTGACTAGGGAGGAGCCAGGCCCCCTCCAGGAGGAAAGAGCGCCCTGTGAACCTGCCCACAAACGTCACACACACAGACCTGCCGCGGGCACAGACCTGCCGCCGGCCAGCACGGTGGCCACAGCGCCCAGCTGCCTCTGGGCTGGAGAATTGCCCTAGGCACAACAGGAGCAAGCAGCCTTGCTGGCCGGCTCCGCAGCTGGTGACTGGCTGCCCTGCCCACGTGCAGTCCCTGGACCGCCTGCTGCCAGCGCCTCCCTTGCCATGTCCCACTCCCTCCCCTGCTCGTGCTGAGAAAATGTCCTAGTGAATCCTGCACCAGGTTCCCCTGCCCCGTCCCCTGGAGGGGCTCGGCCAGTGCACTTCTCAGGGAGCCACCCTGCCACCACCACTGCAGCATCCTGTTCTGGGAGCAGAGGGACCTCAAGCCCCAGGACCCTCACTTGGAAGGTGGGATAGCACGCCCAGGGCAGCCCAGCCGCCGGGGCAGAGCTTGGCTTGGGGCCAGGGACAACGGACGGGCAGGGCCTGCGGAGGGTGAGCCAGGCGAGGGAGCAGGAACCTGGCTTGCACGGGCTGGAAGGGCAGTGCCAGGCCATGTGTCCCAGCCAGGCAGGCGGGGCTGCCACCCTGGGAAGTTCTGGAGAGAGGCCCGGCAGACACCAGTGACAGTGCTTCCTGTCAGACCAGAAGGTGAGGGCTGAGGCGGGGACTGTCCTTGGAAAAGGCACGGTCGGGGCCCTCGTCCTGGCCCTGCCTACAGTGCTCCCGACTGCACAGGTCGCCCAGGACCCCCGGGCCTGCCTGTCGGTACAGGGGGCTGGGGAAGGTGCGGCCAGGCAAGCTCCAGCTCTCAGGAAGCCTGGGCCATGGTGGGGAGCGTGGCGAGGGCTGGCCCCGCGCAGCCTGGGCTCACCTTCACCATGTGGCCAAGCTTCATCTCCCATTCCTTGGAGACCTTGACCTCGAAGTGCTTGGCCTTGTTCCAGGGCATGAATTCCAGCGCCCTCCCTGAGTGAGACTCAGGTTCAGGGGAACCGCTGGCCTGGGGGACAGCACCCCCCCTCCCCAGCCCTGTTTCCAACTCACAGACCAGGCCTGAGTCTGAGAAGCCCCGGGGCCCCGGAGCCAGGGTGGTGGCCGGGAGCCATCCCCTCCCTCTCCTGGCGGCTCACCCTTCTGCTCCACCACCAGATGGAGGAGGAGGGAGACACACTGCTGAGAGCGGCTCCTGGTGACTTTGTCCTTGTCCCGACACAGCAGAGTCAGCAGGCCAATGTGGTGACCCAGCACGGAGGGCGTGGCCTCCTCCTGTGGAGGGGACCGGTGAGCCACATGGGCCCTCTGTGGTCTGTTCCTGCACTGCTCCCGGGGACGCCTGCCCTGGACCCACAGGAGCCTGCGCCAGCCTAGGAGTCCCCTGGCCTCTCTGACCCAGTGTCCCCATCTGGAAAGGGGACTGTTCATGATGTGTGACGGGGACTCAGAGCGTGCCTGCTGCTGCCTCCCTCTGAGCGCGCACACACACAGGTGACTGTTACACGTGGGCCACCACACGCCTGTGCCTGTGCCTGCACACACGTGTGCACATGGTACTGCTTTCTTTGGGGTTGTTTTAAAGATTTTCCTACTTCACATTGATTTTTAACAATTTTGGTTCTGATGTTCTTGGATCCGTGGGTTCATGTTTTTCATCAAGTTGGGAAGTTTTCATGTCACCTGGCCGGTCCTCCTGCCTGTCCCCCCTCCCTGCCCTGGGACTCCAGGGATTCCCGAGGTGCTCCCCATCCCTGGGGCTCTGGTCATCCTTCTCTCGTCTTTTTCTTTTCCTTTCCTGTCTATGGGGTCTCTTGTCCTGTCTTCAGATCACCGTGTTTCCCTCTTCTTCTCCAGCATCTGACCCACTGGTACAACTGACCAGCGCTTTTTCATTTCAGAGCCTGGACTTGGTTTGATGTCTCGCTGTGGCCATGTATCCCTAGATGTTCCAGATCCATTCTTTATCATGTTCATGTTGGCCTTCAGCGTTGCCCCGGGACTGGACGCTGAACACAGGCATGCTGGTTCTACCAGGGAGCTGCACCCCTGGCCCTTTTTATTTTTATTTGGAGACACTTTAAACCTACAGCCCTCCTGCTTGGGCCTTCGGAGTAGCTGGGGGACAGGCGTGTCACCAGCCCCCAGAGCCACGGGCTGTGCCATATTCCATTGGTCACTGAGGCCATATGCCCAGTTCCCATCAGGGAAGCGGTGCAGACAGTGTGGGGGGGCCCTCTTGCAGCCTTCAGCCATGGCGGGCAGAGGGCTCCTGGGTGTCCCTCTCAAGGTGCAGCCTGGAGACCCCGGGAGTTGGGGAAGTTGAGGTTCGACCTGGGGAGAGCTGCTTGTGGGGCCCAGCGGTTTGCACCTGTGCAGAGTCACCACCAGCCGGGTCCCCGGGCTGGCAGAGCGGGGAGGAGGACAGCGCTGCCCCGGGCGCTGGCTCTTGCTGAGTCCCCTCAGCTCTACTGGCCACTGCCAGTCTCCCGCCCCGCGTCCTCAGACCACCCACGTGAGCTGCCCTCCCTCCCATGCGGACGGACGGTCTGGCCACAGGAATCTGGGCAGCTCCATGAGGCGGGATGTCCACCTGGGAGTCCTCCCCCCAACTGGGTGTCCCCGAGGGAGGACGGGGACTCACGGTGAACTTGAGGGAGTCCACCACGTACTGAAGGAGCAGGAAGATGGACAGCACCACCCGCTTGCGCTCGTGGCTCCTGTCGGACTTCAGCCAGCGCTCCGTGTGCTGGGGCGGGAGGGCAGGGTGAGCACCCCGCCACGGCCCTCCTCCACCCGCCAGCCCGGCCCGGCCGAGCCGCAGCTGGCTGACAGGGGCCTCCAGGCCACCGTGGTGCGCCCCCTGCTCCCTCAGCATGTTCACCTCAAAGAGACCTTTCCTCCTCTCACAGCCAACACCAACCAAGCCATCCTGCAGTGGGCACCAGCAGGAGTTCTCCTGCTCGATTCATTCCAACATCACTTACCTGGAGGTGGCGTTGGACCCTACAGACTAGGGCTCAGCCCCAAGATGGCCCTACATCAGATGCCTGTGGCAAGCCCCGGGTGTGGCCTGTTGCTTCGACCCAAAGGAGCTATGAATCCCATGCATGGGCCCGTCTCTCATTACTACAGTGAAATACCTGAGGTAGGTACTTCCATAAAGAAGAAAGGTTCACTTTTGTTCACAGTTCTGGAGGTCCAAGGTCAAGAGGCCACACCTGATGATGGCTTGCTTGCTGGCAGGGTCCTGCGGCAGCACAGAGCACCACACGGCAAGACACACAGAGCACGTGTGTCTCTGTGTCTCTTCTGGTCTCTATCCCTCTGCCCCTGAAGCTAGCAGGATGCAGCCCTGGGCCCCGCCCTAAGGACAGTATCTAGTCCTTGTCGCAGCTGCCCAGTGGCCTCTCGACACCACTGTGGATCCGGGCCCACCTCAGAGGGCAGTTCAACCTCCTCAGGTGGAGCGTGGGGGCCACTCAGTGCTGAGCCACCTGCGGTGCCTCCTGGGGTTCTGCTACCTCTGAGCCACTCTCAGCCCTCAGGAGGCACCAGCCCGCTCACCGCTTGTCACCAAGGGCATGACAAAGGACCAGCCGACACCAGACAGAGAGGGACAAGGGCAAGCGGTGCCAGCCCTGCCCCCGCACAGCCCTGCAGGCCCTGCGCATGCTCCTCGAGGGCGAGCCCAGCCTGGGGTCATGGAGCCAGCGCTGGCCGGTGAGACCCCAGGCTCAGCGCCCCTCGCCTCTCCAGGGAGGGGGCAACAGGCGACCTCCAGTCACAGCTGGTTCCCCTGGCCACAGCCTCCAGTGGCCATCGGCACAGCAGCCTGGGGGTCTAGGGCTGGAGCTGACCACCAGACCTCTCACCTCCACAGGCCTCCAGGCTTCCAGAGTGTGCAGAAAGGCGGGGCCAGCTCGGGAGGTGTCGGGCCTGGTGGGCAGGGCCTGCGGCTGGGTCAGCACGTGGGTGTGCAGCAGGGGGACACCAGGGGGACCTGTGGTGACTCTTCCCTCTGTATTCCTGAGCCACTCCAGGATCGGAGAGGGACTGTCTCTGTCCTGGGGGCCCCGTCCCTTTTCCCTGTCGCTCCTGTCCCTGGAGGCCCAGGTTCCAGGAGGGACCCCAGCTGCGTGCCTGTTGTCCCTGTCACCTGACTCAGACTCTCAAGGACGGTGCCAGCCACTGCCCCCTAACACACACACCTCCCACAGGGGCCCTGGCAGGGGGGTGTTTCTGGCCTGAACTGAGCCGTCCTGGCCCCGCCAGGGTCCGCAGTGGCTGATGGGCACGGCTGGCACTGCCAACGTCCCACGGCTCAGGCCAGAACTTACTTTCCACCAGATGGAGGGCTGGCACCCACGTGGCTCACCTCCCTCCGGCCACCCTGCCTGAAGCTCCCGTCTTCTGCCTGACCCCCTGTGGGCCTCGGTCACCTCCAGCCTCCAGCCCCACCCCGCCCTGGGCCCAGACACCACAGAACAGCAGGGCACAGCTCTGGACAAGTGTCCTTCAGGGCAGAGAAGAAAGGGCCCGACCGGGGCCCAGCACCCCATCTCCTCCCACCCCCACCCTGCCGCTTCCCGGCACCCACCGGGAAGATACCTGGCCCCACAGCCTCTCTGAGTCTCAGGGCGTTCCTGGGGACACACCTGAGCCCCTGGGGCTGCCTTCTGGGTTAGGACAGTGCTGGCCCCACACAGAGCCACCTGGGAGGTCAGGAGCAAGGTGGCCCTCCCCGGCCCGGCCCCCTCAGCTGTCAAAGGGGTCCTGGGATACCTCTGGGCTGGAGGGATTAATCATTGCAAAGCACAGAGCCCAGGGCCAGCACGCTGCTGCCAACCCTGCGGGGGACTTCGGCAGTGCAGCTGACCGCTGCCCACCTGCCCAGCAAGGAGGAGACGGAGACTAGCAACCTGGGCACTCTCCCCAGGTCCCTTGTTCTCACTCAATGACCGCAGTGGGGAAGAACGCCTCTGGTTCCCAAGACAGTGACTTTGGCAAGCGGGCATCATGGGGCACTGGCCAGGAAGAGACCTTGGGCCCCAGGTGTGGAGACGCGGGACAGGCTGGCTGGAGCGGGCCTCACCTGCAGGAGGAAGGAGAGCTCGTCCATGCTCGGGTTCTCGAGGAAGAAGTTCTGGAGGAGCAGGTCCAGGGCTCTCACCGTCTTCCCGTACAGCGCCTGGCGGACATGGGTCAGCGGGTGTGGCAGCAGGCCTCCCTGCCCTGAGCCCCTGCTCCTCCCTAGGGCTGTGCCCCCCACCCAGGACTGGGCAGGACAGGGCAGGACGGTCAGGCTGTGGCTGCCGCTGTGTCCAGGAGACGACCGTGTGTGTGGCCTGGCTGGTGCTGCAGTCCCCTGCTGCCCTCGGCCCCTGCTCTCAGGCGTCCTCCTTCCTTTGCCCTGGAGCGCTGGGCTCCCGAGGAGAGGACAGGCGGAGTCCTCCTTCCCCTCAACCTGAGCCCTTCTCCTGGGAATACTGTTTGACGGATGGCCCCAGACACGCGGAACTCAGCAGGTCCAGTCACCCCAGACCTGCTGCCCGTCGCCCTGGTGCCCACTGGGCCCTGGGAGCTGCCGGGGACTGTGGAAAGGTTCAGTGAGGGAGTCAGCCATCACGGTGAAGACCCAGCTGCTGCCCAGCACCCACTGCCGCTCTGCCAGGACCTCACCCGGGGAGACAGACGGTGCGGACGCAGGCGCCTGCCGACGGGCCTCCCTAGCCAGCCTCCTAGCTGCCACTCCCTCTCAGGGCGGGTGCTCACTGGTGTGTCCTGGCCCCAGGGAGGCGCACCCCACAGAATCACCCAGCACAGACGGGGAAGCGCGAGCACCCGTGGGAATCTCTAGTCCAGAGGACAGGTCTGACGGGTGCGTGCGAGACAGGTGCATCCACGTCAGGAGGAGGACAGTGGCCAGACAGTGGACAGCACTTCCCTGGAGTCTAGGGGGACCGGGGCTCCTCACAGCACTGAGGTCCTCCCCTCTCCTGTCCTGCCTCCCATTGGTGCAGTGTTAGTTGCAGGCACGGTGTCCAGAGAGCGGCAGGGCAGACCTGCAGAGGGCACGTGGCAGCCAGGGCTGGAGAATCACCCTGGGGCCAGGGGACCAGTGCTGGCACGCTGCTGGTCAGGTTGGGCTGAGCAAGCCACCCGCTGGAACTTTTGTCAGTCTCACTGCTGTCCACATCCTGTGCCAACGTCACCTGCACACACCCACACACATGCGTACACACCCCGCCATACACATATGCACACACACACACACACACACACACACACACACACACACTCAATCCAGAGGGCCAACCAGGGCCTCCTGGGCACGACACGTTTTCAGAATCAAGAGATGGACTGAGATGGAAGGCTGCAGACAGAAGTGTGCGCATAGGCAGGTGACCGAAGGGAGAGGACGTGACACAGACACAGGCACTGATACAGGTGTCAGGACCAGCAGGACAGAGAGACGCGCTAACAATGTGGGCCACAAGTTCATCTGACTCCAACATGGAAAGACACCAAGGGGGAACAAAGGACAGAGGGACAGGGAACGGCCAGCAAGACGGTCGTGCCGGACAGATACCTGATGGGCCATCGCCACCCTCACAATGCCACCTGATGGGCCATCGCCACCTGATGAGCCAACGCCATCAAGCCAGACCTACTCACAGGCTTCCTACAAAAAGCCACTTCAGCAACGACGGTGCCGAGGCTGACGGCACAGCCAGGGGCAAGGCCCAGCCCTGACCTGGGCAGGGGCAGCGGGGACAGGCACACAGGTGTAGGGACCTAGCAGCAGGCACTGGGCGCCAGGCCAGCGGTGAAGACAGCCTTTCCCACGGCTCCAGCAAGACAGAGGCCTCCGTCTTTAAGGCCTAAGAACAGCTTTGAAGTCCCGTGGCAACCGGCATAGCGGGTCAGGGGCGGGGGGACAGTGCCCTGCGGTGGGGACGTGTGGCCCTGCCCCTCACTGAGGGTGTGTGGACCAGGTCTGCGAGGGACGGCAGAAGACGGTCGCTCACAGGCGCACACAGCTGGGCACGGCGCCTGCCGTGTTGTGGGCCAGTGGATCTGGGCAGAGTGCTCTCCTGACGGAAATGGAGCGTCCTGTGAAGACATCGGCGCATCCAAGAGTGAAATCAGAGAACCCAGGCATCAAACCGAGTGAAGATGAAGACACCCCAAATCCAAATCGGTCCCCATGGAGGGCCTGGGAGAGCGCGGGCAGCAGCGGGCACCCCCCAGCGTCGGGAGCCACGCCTCAAGACAGGCCTGCAGCGCAGCAAGGGCCCGCACCCCGCTGCCCATCTGCGCTGGGCCGGACCCTGACCCTAGGGAGCGCAGCAGGCTGAGGATAAAGAGGGAGGACACAATCAGGAAGGAGGGAGTGGGCCGCCTTCACGGGGGAAGCCACCGGCACCGAGGGGCAGAGGTGGAGCCTCACAGGTCACTTCCTGTGCACCAGCAAGGAGCCCGGACCTAAAGCCTCCAGACACCACAGTGGGAGAAAGAAAGCCCCGGCGGAGGGACGGGCAGGAGAGTGCAGAGGGCCTGGCCAAGGGAAGACACTGGCCCCACAGCCCCCAGAGCCTGTGCCGGCCCAGGCCTGTCCCAGTGTGCGGAGAAAACGCCGGGCGCCCCGGAGAGCAGAAGCAACCGCGAAGAAAGACAGCCGGGTCTGCAGAACCTGGCCTCGGGCTCAGGAAGCCCTTAGCGCCCTGTGGGAGCAGCCGGCCCGTGCTCACCCACCCGGGAATGTGTGTCCAGGAGCCCAGGAGCCAGGCTCCACCGCCACCGCGTCCCCCCAGGGG
This sequence comes from Urocitellus parryii, assembly GCF_045843805.1. Classification (NCBI taxonomy): domain Eukaryota; kingdom Metazoa; phylum Chordata; class Mammalia; order Rodentia; family Sciuridae; genus Urocitellus; species Urocitellus parryii. The sequence continues at coordinate 1,867,529 of NC_135537.1, read as the reverse complement.
AGCAGCAGACGAGCTCTCAGACACCTGTGTGTCCCGAGGGCTCCGACCCCCATCACACTGTCACGCAGGACTGGACACCAGGGTGAACTTCGCGGGTCCTGAGCATGCTGTCCACTGGCCCCGCCACCGAGGAAGTGTGACGACGGCACAGCACAGATCACGGGGCAGAACGAAGCCATTAGAAATGGAATCCTGGGTCCCTGCAGGTTGGTGTTCAGCCAAGGAGACTGAACCACACCAGGAGGGTCTTTGTCAAGTGCCCCCACGGCCAGTGGGTGTTGGTGCACAGACAAACTCCAGCCCACACAGGAACTCACGAGAATCAGCTCAGAGGAGGGCCCGCCCTGTTCCAGGCTGTGCCCCCTCAGCCTCCTGGGCTGACATCCTAGGGAGGCAGCCTTGGGGGGGACCTTGGGCGGTGCCCGTGAAGGGATCAGTGCCCTCATGAAAGGGGCTCCAGAGCACTCCAGCCCCTCCACCAAGGGAGGACCCAGAAAGCAGCTACCAGGAGTCCAGACGAGGCCTCCCCAGAGCCGCCACCTGCCCCCGCATCTCGACTCCCAGCCTCAGACCTGCAAGAGGCAGATTTCTGTGGCTTGTGCAACACCAGCTGCGGTACTTGGTCACAGTTGCCCAGACAGACCTGGACAGGGACCAGGTGTCAGCTCCAAAAGAACAAGACTTCTGGCAGAAAGCAGAGAAGCTGTGAAACGGGGTGTCGGCAGACTCGGGGGCCACCGCGGACGTGGTCGGCACCAGGCCCAAAGTACCGGAGCCTGTGCCCAGCTCTGGTCCAGACGCAGGCTCCGCCTCTGTGGGCGAGTACCTGGGGCGGGAGAGCCAGGCCCTTTTCTGAGGAAGCTGCACTATTCCACATCCCACCAGAAAGCGTGACCGATCTGGATCTCCTCAACACCAGCAACTTCCGCTGCCCAGAGACTCAACTAAGAGAAGAGGAAGCTACAAATTGGGAGAAAATATGTCCACATCAGGTATCAGAGGACAGAGGCTCACATCTAGAAACAAAAGGGCCTCTACACCTAAGAACCACAGAGGTGACTCAGGTGACTTCCAAAGAGAACCTGGAGATGGCTGGGATGGCGCGAGAGGGGAAGGGGCTGAGAACCGAGGCCCGCCCAGGCTCTGGCCAGGACCAGGAGTGCCGCCCTCACCTGGGTGACGTCATCAGTGCTGCCTCTCTGGAAGCAGTTTGATGGCTCCTTCATCAGGTGACCCTGAGCCTCCCCAGTGACCAGACACTCAACAGAAAGACCCCGCCACACGCTCCAAACTGGAACAGCCTGGTGCCACCCAGCTGTACCAGGAGTGAACGCCTGACAAGCCAGGGCTTGCGCTCTCGAGACCTTCACGGTGCGTGGAACACATCCAGACAACGTCACCACGGTCCCATCTATACAGACCTGCATGGGACAGCATGGGTGGGCAGGGCATGGAGACAGAAGAGGGTCCTGCAGGGACATGCCCAGGGTGTAGGGAGGGACCCATGGGCAGCGGGGCATCCCCTCAGGCACAAGGGGGCTTTCTGAGCTGGTGTGTCTTGGATGACGGGCTCACAGTTGCACATGGAAGTGGGCACAGGTGTGTGGTCAACCGTGGGTGGTGCCTCGTGCCACCTCTACAGCCCTGCTGTGCCACACCCCAGGCCCTATCTCTGACACCCTCCACGTGCCGCTCTGCCTGCTGAGACGCAGCTGGCTCCAACTAGCCAGACAGGGGTGTTGGGAAAGGGTCCCGACACCACTCTCTTGCAGTGGGACCTGGGTGCTGCCCGCCAGGGTCTGTGTCCACACAGAGGTGGGCTTCCCCAGGCCCTAGCCACCTCCCTCTGCTCTCTGCAGCTTTCCCGGATGACCTGAGGGTCTGCTAGGGGAACCCCGCCTGGAGCTCACAGGGCTACCCAACCTGGCCTGCGGCCGCAGCTCTCAACTATCCTTGCTAACCAGGCTTTCCCGGTCACTAGGTGTGTTACTGGCTTTGCTGTTTCCACTGAACAGAGCCTAGCCAGCCAGGATTTAGTCCGCCACTGACCCTGGCAACCTGGCCCCTGAGGCCACCTCTAAGCTCAGCTGCACCTCCCTGCTGTCCTGTGGACAGAAGGGCCTGGCCCAGCCTTGGGTACACCCTGGGATGCTTTGGGTCATCGACTGTGACGTGGCTCTGCTCCATCCTGGGTCCAGTCAGGAGCAATCGAGGCCCACGCGGGACCATCCGTCTGTCCCTGCCTTAGGGTCCTGGTGAGGAAAGACCTGGACCTCAGGGGCCAGAATAAAGAGTGCTGCGAGGCTGTGGGTGCTGCCAGCATTGCAGAGGCTGCTGAGTGGGCGCTGGGCAGCCACGCCCCATGGGACACCACAGCACCCTGGCCCCCGGGAGGGCAGGACGCCAAAACCCAGGATTTCCCCAAGGTCAAAGTCAGCCAGGATGGAACCCAGACTAGACCCTAAGTCCTTCTCCTGCCCTCACCAAGCAAGGCTGGACAGTTGGGCCAGTACCCGGCACCCACCCTGAAGGAAGAAGGGGAGTGGCCCAGAAGCACAAGGTCACCATGACATCCGGGGCTGGCTCCAGCGGAGGGGACTTGCTCTTCAGCTCCTCTATTGGGGGCAGCAGGTACACGCTCCGCAGGCAGGTCTGCAGAATCCTGGACTTGACCAGGGGCTTGAGGCTGGGCCGAAGGTTGCTGCAAGGAACCGGAGAAGAACAGGCTTGGAAGGACTCGTGGGCTGGGGCCAAAGCCTGGCTGGGAGTGGACCTGGACAGCCACACACCTGGCATAGAGTGGGGAGGCACGGGGGAAAGGGAGCTGACTTGGACTGGCAAGGCCCCCCGTGATAGGGACTGCAGCAGGCCAACCTAATTGGCTTCATTCTCGGGTTCTTTGGTATTTGTGAGAAACTTCGGGATTACTCTGGGGTCAGTCAGGGTGGTGAGTGGACCAAGATCAGAACTTGATTTGTGGCCATGTCAGGACTCCAGGGGTGACAAGGGCAGGGCTGGACCAGGGTCAGGGCTCAGCATGTGACTGGGATCAGGGCTCTGTGTGGGGAAAGGATCAGCCCGTGACCACGACCAGAACTTAGCGTGCCACAGGTCAGGGCTCATGTGTGGCCAGGGTCAGGGCTCAGCATGTGCCCGCACAACCACCTCTGGGCTGGGAACAGAGCAACCTGGCCCTGCAGATGGACCGTGTCCTGGCCCAGCCCTGGGGTCCTTTGCACAAGGACCCTCTTCACAATCAGAGGCCCGGCCTGTCTTTGCTCCTGGACCCCAGGGGGAGTCACCTCAGACCCACAATGACGAGTATGACCTTCTGCCGGCAGAGGGTGGCCAGGAAGTCAGGCTCCTTCTGGAGGATGCACTGGGAAGGTAGAGGAGGGACAGTGTGGCAGTGGCACCCAACCAGCGGCCGGGCCGGCCTGCCCCACCCACCCTGGCGGCCCTGGTGACACCACTCACCAGGAGACACTGGATGAGCTCTGGCGTCTGAGTGAACTTGTAGTTTTGGGCGCCGTACTCTTTCCTGAGCACCCTTGTGAGCAGGATGGATGCGGAGAGGAAGCTCGATTCTAGGATCTCATCCTAAAAGGTGGCCAGGTCAGGGGACAGTGGCACAGAGTTCCCCAAAGCTTGTGCATGCACAAACACACCCACACAGGTGCACACGCGTGACACACCTCGACACAGAGCACACGCACACACTCTCACCAGCCTGCAGGCAGCACACAGCCCAGGACCGTGTGCACCACCCCCACACTCACACCACAGCCCCAGGTGCCAGCGGCTCTGGGCAGGGGTGAGATCCACCCTGTGCCAGGGGTGTGAGCGCCCAGCAGGAGCTGCAGGGATCTGAAGGTGCTCCTACTCGCCCGTGGCTCAGGACAGTGCAGGCAGGTGGCCGCCTCCTCCACCAGCCTCAGGCAGGTGGCCATCCCCTGCAGTTACAGCCCTGGGCCCAGGAACGTGGGAAGCAGACCCGGGGTGGGCTTTGCCCGGCCACATCCCTGTGCCTGAGCCTCCTGTCTCCGTGGTGAGTGTGGCCTGGGGCGACGTGGACTGGGGTGCACTACCTTCCCTGCCCTTCTCTGGAGGGGCTGGGGCAGGGCTCACGTAGTAGCTGCAGGAGAAGTAGTACACCATCCTGGAGATGATGTTGTCCACCCAGGGCAGGATCCTTTCCTTGGCGTGAATGGCCATCTGTCCATAGCACAGCAGGTAGGTGCTGCTGACCCACTTCCAGTGTAGGTCAGGGTCCTTTGGCTGCAGGCAGCAGGCACAGCTGGTCCTGAGGGCTCTAGCAGAGGCCCACTGGCTGCCCTCCCAGCCTGCACCTGTCTCCTGCCCCAGGAGAGCGTCAAGCCCTCTGCCCAGCTCCTGGCAGTGGCCAGGTCCTCGGGGCCCAGTCCTAGGCCTTCAGGAAGCCCTCAAGCCGTCGGAATTCCCAGGCAGACGTCCCCCTCGGGGGCTCCCAGGGTCTGCTTTTCCCCGGGAGGACTCTGGGCAGGGAGTGCTGGAGAAAGGACCTCTCGGCACCCCTCTTAGCTCTGGTGGCCAGGCCTCACTCAGCCCCTGGGATCCGGGGAGCCCCTTCGCTCCAGGTGCTCTGCCCAGCAGGGACTGAGGGCTTTCGCTGGCCTGCGTCCCACACAGCAGCCCCTCCAGCACCCTCATGTCCCCCGTGAGCACTGGAGGCCAAGGCTCTCCCAGCCCCACACCCCCACACCGGCAGCCCCCAGGGAGTCTCTACCTGGCTCTCTGGGGACGGGAGGGCCCACCTCAGGAACCTGGTGCGGCCCATGTGCTCCAGCAGGGCCCACACTTCCTCCAGGTGCGTGGTGGACGCTAAGCCCACCGAGAGGGCGATGCCCTGTGGGCAGAGGATCCTGTGAGTGGCCCCCGGTCAGGGCCCTGGTCCCCAGGAGGACCAGTTAGCACCTGATGCAATGGTCCCCCACTGCGAGAGCCACACAGGTCTCCAGGAGCAAGGGCTGAGGGCCAGGAAGTGACGGGACCCTATGAGGCAGGGTCTGGAAGAGGGGAAGCCCGTAAGTGCCCACCCACCTCTCGCTGGCTGCAGGACAGGTGGGAGGACTCCAGGAGGCAGGTCAGGTGCCACTTCACCAGCTCCATGTCGGCACACTCGCGAAGGAAGATCCCGTAAAGTTGGAAGAGGAAGACCTGGGCAGAGGGAAGGGAGCGCTGGCCCCTGGGCAGCACCCAGCTGGACGCTCAGTGCACGGCCATCCACGGGAGGGGTCAGCTTGCTCCGGCTGGTGTGGGAGCCTCACCTGTAATGGCTACTGCAGGTGATGTCCAGACTTTCCATCGGCAGGGCCCTAGCTCAGGCCCTAGCCCAGGCCTGTCCTCTGGGTCCCCAACACACACTGGGTGGAGACCGCCGGTCAGCCCTCACTCCCGTCAGCAGTGTGGGGCCCGGGGGTCACCCTGCTGAGGGCCTCTGAATGGCAGAGGGAGGCCCTGAGAAGCTGGCCCAGGCACTGACCTTGTCCTCAGCCTTCTGGGGGTCCATCTTCAGGAACTCCAGCAGCCTCTGAATGTCCATGCCAGAGTCTGACGTCCGATGCTTCTCCACCAGCTGTGGGCAGAGCTCGGTGCTCAGCCCCACTCCGCTTCCACCCACCCTGCCAGGGCCCTGCCTGCTCCGGGAGCGCTCCCCACCCCCGTGCCACTTCCATACTGGCCCCTGCACAACCTGCTCCCTCGGACTCGACGCCTTGCCACGCCCAGCTCCCTGAGCCTAGGTTGGCAGCCCTCATACCCAGCGGAGTGCTTGGGGCAGCCTCCCTCTGTGGGCCATGGCCCCCATGTGGTTCCTGCCTCTGTCGTCCCCAGACCTCAAAGAGTCTCTTCCTGAGTGGCCCACCGGTGTGGCCAGCAGCCTCCACAGGCTGGAAACCAAGGTTGGAGCAGAAATTTGGAGGCTGGGGCCAGAACCACTTCACCCATCTCAGGAACCTCTGGTGGCTCTCTGGTGGCCCTCTGGGACAGGGGCCTCCCCGAGGAGGAGCAAGTCTGGGTCCTGCTGTCCCCCCATCCCACAACTGCAGGAGGCCTGAGCCGGGCAGCCCTAGTGAGCGTTAGCAGGCAGGTCGGCAAGAGCCCTGAGCAGGCAGGACCCTGGGCCTCAGGTGTCTCTGGGCCTCCACGCTCCTGTGCCCTGACTCCCTCACACCTGGCACCTTCAGGGATGGCAAACGCCAAGGGACGGTCGAATGCTGGGGATGGCCATGAGGTGCGCCCAGAAGCAGGCTTCCTCCCTGGCCCAGTGGCCCGGGGGCAGGAGGTGGTGGGTGCTCAGGTGGAGCGACTCTGGCCTACCTGGCATTGAGCATACAGGTAGACGCTGATGGTGTCCAACACCAGGCTCTGCTCAGTGACCAGCATGGCCCTGGCTTTGCTGACCAGGTGGGCCTCCCAGGATGGGTTGCAGGTCCAGTGCTTCCCTATGTCTCCTGGGAACCTCGAGTCTAAGTAATCTGCAGAGAAACAGTGTAGTCTGCCCGCAAGTCCCAGAGACCCAGGACCACGACCCTCGCGGAAGCCAAGGGAGGCTGGGCTGCAGTGGAGACCCCCTACCAGGCAAGCCTGTCCCCGCGAGGACCCTTCCTGGACCCGCAAACTTGCTTTAAAATAAAGAGAACTGAAAGTGCAGCATGTGCTGGGGGCATGTCACAGAGGCACAGTGACGAGCTCAGAGTAGGGCCAGTGTGCAGCCAAATGACCTGGGCACAGGGCTCCGACATGGCCCAGGGCACAGAGACATGATCCACAACCTGAGCTCAAAACTTCAGATCAACGAGGAAAACATGGGGGGTCAGGGTGCCATGTAATTTCCCATCGTTTGGAACAAGTTGAGCTGGCTCCCTGCCTGTTCCTCACACCAAAACCCACAGCAAAGAGCAGCAGCTTCCCAAGGGCAGAACTGAGCCGTGGGCTTGTGGTCCATGACCCAGGGTGGCGGGGTCTTCCTGAATGTGGAACCCACAGAGATACAGGGAGACCACTTCTGCCACGAGCCACATAAACCGTCCCCCGCGGCAGAGACGAGCTAAGAAGGTGCTTGCCACACACCTAGGGGGCTAGGGGTACCCCGAAGCCTCATCCAAGGTGCAGCAGAGGATCCCCTCTGCACCCCAAACTCAGGCCAGAGAGCCCCACAGAACAGAGCCCCACAGTCACAACAAGAGAGTGTGAAGGAACCATTCTCACACCCAGAAGGGTGACAAGTCATTCAACTGCAGGTCCCAAAGCACAAATAACGGTGCGCTCAGAACTGCAGGCGCAGGGTTCTTCTCTCTCCTGGGAGCGTGCAGTGACGGTGTGGACACCATGTGGCCCTGGGCTCTCAGGAGAATCCGCCCTGCTTCCATCTGAAGAAGGCTGTGAGCCAGCCTCACAGCCCGGTCTTCGGGTCAGTGGCCCATGGCCCCCACCTGGGGTGCTGCAAATGAACAGACTCAGTCCCTGCCATTCACCCCCTGGGGACTGAGCATCAGCACTGCCAGGCAGGACACTCACCTGAGCCTCATGGAGCCCCACACCTTCCAACCCCTGGCCCTGGCCTGGTGCCATCTTGAGGAGGAGCCTGCTGTTGGCGTTTGAGAGTGTTGCCCGCCCTGACCTGTGCAGGAGGCCAGGAGGCTGTGTGGTAGGCTGCAACTCTTGCTCATAGATCCTTGTGGTCATTCATCCCATAAAATCCCTGACTACCCCCTGGTCAGCCCTGGGGCTGCCAGTCAGCATAGATGTTTATGTCTGTAATGGCCTTTGGAAGACCCATGCCACCTCTCCTTTGTCAAAGCCTCAAGGACCCCAAGGATCAGCAGCAAGGTCTCTGGGAAGCTGGCTAGGAGGTGGCACCCAGCCGGCCCTGCCTGCTCCAGGACCTCAGAGCCCTCTTTGTCCCTGGATGCAGGGAAGGCCGGCCCCCAGCTGCCAGGGGGAGTGAGTATGGGCAGGTAGGGGCCAGAAGGGGGCCTTCCAGCACACCCCACCTCAGGCCCTTGGGGGTCACTGAAGCTGTCCCAGGCTTGTCTGCCCAGTCCCCTTACCAGGAGGCAGGGTCTGAAGAGACAGCGATGGCCTTGCCCAGTGCAATGGGAACAGATGCATCCCTTGCTGAGCCTGGGAACCTTGGTGGCCCAGCAACATGCCCATACCCCAGACTGCCCGCTGCCCACCTGCTCACCAAGCTCCAGCTCTTGCTCCTCCCTGGGGGACAGGCGGTTGGACAACCAGAGGGGCCGGTGGAAGACGTTGTTGGTTGGGGCCAACATGGAGCACAATGCCTCGGGACCTGGCAGGGACAGGAAGGCTACGCATGGCACCCTACCCTGAGCCAGGCCACGTGAGTTCCCCAGGCACCCCCCTGGTCAGGCCCACCTCGGCCTCCTTGCTCCTAACCAGTGCTCCCTCAGTTACCCAAACGCATCCACAGGCCCCCTCAGCCTCCATGGCAGGGGAGGACCTGGGTGGGAGGGGAGGTGCCCGTGCTGCCCTCCTCAGAGGCCCTGGCCTGGGGTGTGCTGCCTGGGACGAGGGTGCACACTCACACAGCCATCTCCTGGTCACAGCAGCTGAGAGAGGGCAGGAGCCCAGCATCTCCAAGAAACAGGGCCAATCTGTGGGCACTGCAAGGCCAGAAGCCCCTGGACCCAGGTGAATGTCCTGGCACCTCCTGTGCAGTGGCCTCACAGAGCATGTGGGGACTCAGGGCCTGTGCTGCCCTTGCCTCCACCTGGTCACCTGGTCCCTCCTCTGATGTCCATCAGGGCCCTGCTCAGCACCTTCCTCCGGTCCCCCCAGCCCCTCCCTGAGTGGTCCGCCCTGCCCCACGTGCACAGCAGGGTCACATGGAACCGGGTTAAAGTGCACGTCCTCCTGCAGCAGAGGTCTGACCAGAAGCTGCATGTCTAACTGGCCGCCAGAGGACCAACGGGAATCCAGGGTCACTGCCAGCCCAGGTACTCTCTGAACACCGGCCCCAGGTGCTGGCCATTGACCACATCCATGCTTGGGTGGCCTCCCTCAGGGTCCAGAGCCCCTGCCCACTCAGCCAGGATCACCAGGCCAGGTTCTGCCTTCGACCCTAGGTGAGCAGGCCGTCCAACTGACGAATCAGCCCACAGTTGTCCACCTGGCACCCTTGCCGCCACCCAAGGAAAGCCCTCGTGTGTCTCCTGAGGTCCTGACCTGGGACTGAACCCTGCAAACACACTGCCCCAGTGGGGCCTTGGCAGCCTCGGTCACTCCCCCGTCCGGGGCCCTCACTCAGCCACCTGCTCCCGGCCACGGCCTCCTTCTGCAGCCCTCTGCTTGGTGGCCCAGGCAGCTTTTAGCACCCCTGCCCCCGACCTGGAGTGCTCCCAGCCTCCACACCAGCCCCCACACGAACTCTCTGCTAGGAGCTGCTGAGCCCCTGCCTTCCGGGAGTGGAAGCTGGGCCTGGTCACCTCAGGTCTGTGCCCCGCAGAGCTCCTGGTCTGGGGGGACTCAGCACGCACAGCAGTGCGGGGCGCAAACCCAGGTGTGGGAGACGAGGGTGAGCAGGTGACGGCAGGGCCACCAGCGAGAGGACAGGCCCACCTCCCTGCGGCACGGGCACCTCCGTGGGGTGCCTGGCTGAGCGGCACTATCCGTCCTGCCAGCTGAGGACCGCGGGGCCCTCTTCCATCAGCCAAGCTCATTCCATGTCCCCAGAACCTCCCTTCTCCATCCATCCCAAGCCTTTGGGCCACGCCACACCCACCCCAGCTTTCTCAGCCCCTGTCCACCCCAGTCTAGCTGTCCATCTGCTTTCCGAGGTGCACTGGCTGAACCCCTCAGGAGCCATAGCCCAGGGACAGGCTTGTTCCCTGCTCAGTCCTGGCCTCGGCTCCCTCATGCCTGGCCTCTACGATCCTTCCATTCTCCCCTCTTGAGCACCGATGGCCCCTGCCCTTCAGCTGCCGGCTGAGGCCTGGGCACCTGTCTCAAGGGCCTCCATTAGGTCTCCCCTCAGGGGTTGTTGGATATTTGGAGGAGCTGGTCTTCCTGGGAGGTCAAAATCCCTCTGGAAACCAGTTCCTCAGATGCTTTTCATGGAGGCGCAAAACCATTCCTAATTCATTGCATTCCCAACCTGGAATGCCAGCAGGAGTGGGTCTGGAAGGCTTCCTGGAGGAGGTGAGAGGAGACCAGGGAGCCCAAAGTCAGGACAACTAGCTGAGGAGGTGGGGTTAGGGTGGCTTGAGGCACCTGAGCCCCAGAAAACCTGGCCAGAGGAGGTCCACTGTAGGGAGCTGAGCGGGCCTCTCTGCCTGGGCCAGGCTACCTGCGGCCTCTGCCCTTCCTACACAGGTCCTGCCTGTCCTGAGTCGCCCCCTGAGCTTCTGTCCTTTCTCTCAGCCAGGCCCTGAACTGGTCCAGCTGCCCAGAGTGACCCAGAGACCACCCGAGACCCTTCCCAGCTCCCTCCTGCCCTCAGGAAGAGGAACCCACACCAGCAGCCTGGTCCAGGGCCAGCTGCCTTCACCTGCAGAGCCACAGCCCTGCCCTCCGCTGGCCAGCTCTGCCCGACCTGCTGAGGACACGCCTTCTTTTCAGGTCTCCGTAGGCGGCACCCGGGGCCCGGACCTGCACCTCTGCTCCCATGGGCCACTGCCAGGAAAGTGCTCTCCAGGCGGCCCCCACCCCTTGCTCCCTGTCCCGGCTAACTTGGTCACCCTCGGCCCTGCCCTCTCCCCTGCTCCCTTCCTGTCTCTGGAGTGGTGGCTGCTTGTGGGTTTCCGCTACGAGCTCTCCAAGGCCTGTGAAAGGGACGGGCACCCTGCCCAGGAGGCTTGGGGGTGTTCCGCGACCTTCAGGCCAATAAGAGAAACAAAGCTGTGTCCCCTGAGCACAGACGGCGTGGACCTTACTAAAGACATGAGGCCCTGGGGCACCACCACCAGCACCCCAGGGTCCCTGTGCTGCCAGAGACCCCCAGCCAGGGGCAGAGCTGGCTGGGCCCTGAGTCCCACTGCTAGAAATTAAACTGTAGAGAACACTAGAAGTGCCCAGAAAGCCCCGGCACAGGTTCTCCCCAGGTTCAATAGCCACACGCTTAAAATGGGAAGAACGGCAGCGCTGGGAGTCGTGATTCTCCAGACGGCCAGGAAAGGCCGTGGGATTCTGCTTCAAGACCCACCTTCTCTCCAGGGCTTGGATTCCAGGAGACCAGTTTGTTTTCTTCCCCTGAACCTTTTTTGAAGTTTCCCCATGGGTCCCCAGTGAGCATGACTGACCCTCATCAGAAACATAGATAGATAACAAGGCTACTTAACCGCGAGAAGGACGCGAGATTTCCAAAGACAGAAAAGGGACGCCCTCGTTCACTACCTTTGGCCCCACGGGGAGCTGGGCAGCAGCACCGGGCCCAGGGCTCTGCCCAGTCCTGAGGTCCGGGTCTGGTGTCCTTGGCAGCCTGAGGGGAAGATGGGAGGGCTCAGACCTTCCAGGCCAAGCTGCCTGGCCAGCAGGGGCCAGGCCAGTGGGACGGGGACTCTCTGCCCCTGGCCCGTAGACAGACTTGTTGAGCACTCTCGGGCCTCCGGGGGCGTTCTGTGGCTGTGCTGAGATCCAGCAGAAGTGAGTGGAGATGGCAGAGGGCTGCCCGGGAGAGGGTGGGAGGCGGCTGCCCTCGGGGCTCTCTCTGCACCTGTTCCCAGGGCCACCATTCAGGGAGCCCAAGAGCCCTGGCCACAGGACTGACACTTCCCCTTGGAGCAACTTGTTGGGGTTTTCTGAATGTCATCTGAAGGTTCAGAACGGCCCCAGGCGGGGAGAGACACTGGGCGGGCGGGTGGGCAGGGTCCACACCACAGGAGACAGGGGCTGGAGGGGCAGAAAGGCAGAGGTGGGGGGCCCCCCTCGAGGGCTGGAGGCAGGAAGGTGTCCCCGAGACCTCTGCTCCCCCAGCTGCCCGCGGAGAACATTCTGAAAGGACTCCTGAGCCCCCACTATGGTGTTTGGTTCTAGGGGGCAGGGGACAGGCTGGGAGGTGTCCTGGCAGGACGTAAAACTGGACCCTGCCCAGGCCTGCTCCAGGTCAGCTTCACAACTGTCATTAGGTGGGAGTGGGGCAGATACCTCCCCAAAGAGAGGCCCTTCTTCAAGTCTGAATCAGCGAGTCACTGTCCCCAGCGCTCAGTGGGGGTCACGTCCAGAGAGAGCCCCAGCAGAGGACCAGGGGAGACTTCAGGGAGTAGTTCCCAACTGTCACTTCCTGGAGGCCCCCAGGTCCAGAGGTCATTCATCCTGAGAATTCCGCCCCCAACTGACGTGGAGGGCAGTTAGGGACTTCCCAGCCTGCGAGGTGACTGCCCTGGTGACTGCCCTGGTGGTGGCTCTGATGACGCCGGTGCCTCCCAGGCCTGTGGTCAGGCCTCCCAGGCCCCGCCTCGTGAGAGGAGGGTCTCCTGAGGGCCAGCAGGAGGAGTGGGAGGGAGCTTGCCCCGAGTGGGCCTTGGAGCATCTCGTCCAGCTCCCAGCCTGAGCTCATTCCTCGGGTTTGGGCTGACGGCTGTCCTCCCACGGCTCGGCTCCCGGGGACACTGTGCAGATCAAGTTCTGAGATGGCTCCAAGTCCTGAGAGCCAAGAGTAAATTCCTGCGGACACCTTGAGGCCACAGGCTCTGTCCCTGGTGCTCATCTCAGGGCCCCCTGGGACCTCCAGTCCAAGCTACAGTTGGAGAGGGTGTGGCTAGGCCAACTGCCACCCGCGGATCCCAGAGCTCTCCCGCGAACCGCCACTCAGACGTTTGGTGAGAGAGGCCCTAGCTGGGCAGGGCGAGGACAGTCACCATCCCGAGGAGAACCCTCCCTCAGGGCCCTGGCCACTGCTGCTGGGCAGCCTCGGGAATGACCCTCAGCTGGAGACATGGCTCCTCTGGGGCAGAGCACGTGCCTAGAAGCCAGTTTAAGCAGCGGGGAGCCCACCAGGACCAGGCCCTCCGTGGTCTCTCTTTAAAAGTTTTGTCCAAGAAAGCTGTGACCCTCGCGGCACTGGAGTGGCCTCTGGGGAAGGCAGGGCAGCCTTGTACCTGGCCTCAGGTCTTTCAAAGGAATTCCATGGCCGGCACGGCTGTCCATATCCGAGGCAGAAAAAACCCTGCAGCTGCAGCTGCTCAGGTGTGGAGGTCCCGCGGGTCCAGAGCTGCCCCAGGAGAGCAAGGTCGGACCCGTCCTCCACGGAGGTCAGGGCAGGCTGGTGGACAGAACCAGTGGCCACCCTGGAAGCTGTGAGGGGAACCTGAGGGTACCCCCAGAGAAGCCCCTACCAGAGGGCCACAGGCAGGGTCACTACCTCCCGTCTGTCCCCAGAGAGAGGACCCAGGCTCTGAAGAGAACCAAGTCTCCAGGACCTGGCCAGTCTTGAGCCACAGAAAGCTTCAGAATGAGGGCCTCTGGGCAGTCGGGTGAAGTGGCTTAGGCCACGTGGAGGAGCTCTGTGGAGAAGGGTGCCTTCCTGCCCACAAGCTGGAACTGGGTCTCCCTCCTGCGGGAACAGAACCCAGACGGAGCACCACAGGGAAGGGAGCTGATGTGCAGCAAGTAAGGAGACCCCAGGCCACGGCTTCCACAACCACGACCCCACATTTGGGCAAGGAATGCACCCTCAGGAGGGAGGAGCATCGTCACCCCCTGGGTGGGGACAGGCCTGTGTGCCTCCCACGTCGGGGACCAAGGCTGCTGCTTTTCCCTGGCAGAGCTCTGGGTGTCACCAGGAAGTCAGGTCCACCTCTGGGTCGCTGGTGCCTGCCCCTGAGAACACTCTTCTGGAAAGCAGCCTGGGGAGACTTGCCAGGGACTTCCTGCCAGGACTCAGGGTACAGGGGGGCGGAGCAGCAGCCTCCTTCCCCGACCCTCTGTGCTGGGAAACCCCCTCCTGAGACATTTCACCCCTCTCCTCGAGGCTTAGGGTTGGAGATCATTGCTCTGAAACTGCTTTCTGCTGAGTGGGGACACTGGTCGAGAGTCCTGATTGGGAGTGGACGCCCCTTGTTGCTAGCCTTACGTGAGTTTGCTGACTCTCTGGGGAAACCTCCATCTGTTTGCCCCTGAACAACTACTGCTTGGAGCTTTGTGGCCTCCAATCTACAAGGAAACCAGGACACCAGGCAGTTAAGGATGTGCCATCCGCAGCCCAGCTGCACCCGGGCACTGGTAGTTTGCTAAGAGACAACAGCTGGGGACCTACAAGGCTTACAGCAAATTGAGACCCACTGACTAGCTGCTGGGGAGAGTCCGGTGGTGGCAGGCTGGATGCACAGCGCCTGCCCTCTCCACGGTGCTCTGTTCCCTGCCAGTTGCTGCAGGGAGGGCTCTAGACATGGTACTTCACTGTCCTCGTCCTCCTCGGGGAGGACCCCAGGGTGCACAATTCAGAGGTCAAGACTACCTAAGGCCTAAGGAAGGGGGAACCAGGTTCAGTTTGAGAGACCTTTTTATCTGCATCCGAATTTGTGTACAGAGTTGGTCTTTCCCCGAGTCACAGATCCAGGTGCGTCCTATGAAGGGAGGTGGCTCTCGTCTTCTGAGCTGACACATGAAGGTAAAAACAGCCCGACTGTCTGCCAGGGAAATGGGGCGACTTGGTCATCTATGATCATGGCTGCCAAGGAGTCCAGGGGCAGCTGGCCACAACCTGTGGGTCTTCGGGGCTGTGGCGGAGGCAGCCAGAGGCTGCTTGGATTCCATTCTCCCGCCAGGCCTGGCAGAGGCCTGCTGAGGGCAGGAGCTGCGCAGCCTGGAACCCAGTTGCCCTCCCCCTCCACCTCTGAGAAGTGAGGCCCAGCGTGCTCAGAGGCTGTGGTGGGGTTAACCCCCCTGGCAAGGTCTTGGGGTGTGGGCCTCCTCTTCCCAGGCACCAGCAGCCTGTGATTCCCTTGGGCCATTGAGAAGGGAGATGGTCCTGCCTGGGGGCAGGCTCAGGCCCAGGGGCTGGGGCCTCGTGTGTCTGTGCGGGCTTCAGGCTGGGGAGCTACTGGTGAACTGTGGCAGGAACTCAGCTCCAGGACAGAGACGGGGAGTGTCCTTTACATCTGGACACAGCCCCAAAGATTCACAGGATGCATGTCACAGCTGAGGTGGCAAGTCAGAACACAGGGACAGTCAGGGCCCTGACTGAGACAGCCCAAGGCCAGCCGCCTTCCCAGGATCCCTCACCCAAGACAGAGACCTCTTACTCCTGGAACAGTGTTTTGAAGTAAAGGACAGTTCATGAGCTATAGATCTGACCAACGGACTAGCCACAGGCTGAGCAAGTTCCCGGGCACTAGGCCGCAGGCAGATGATGGAGGAAGGGACGGTGAGGAGAGTTGAGGTGGCAGTCCCCATGAGACAGAAGAGTGGGTCAGTGCCTCCCAGCCAGGGTCCTGGGGGTCGGCAGTGTCAGAGCGTCAGCCTGGACGTGCTCATCGCCGGCAGGAGAAACCGCACCCTGCTAAAGCCCCAGGGCAGGGATTTGGAGGTTCTTTGTGATTTTCCTGGGCCAGGCTGGTGACGAGTGACCAGGGGATGGGGCCAGGGTGCCATTGTGTCCAGTCACAGGGTGCCCTTCTCCTGATGGACCTCGAGTGAGCGGGTTGCTGCATGGGGAGCTCTCGGGCCTGGTTTTCCCACCTGAGTTTTCGAGGCGCGTGCCTGTGCTTCTGGTGAGCAGACAGGTTCCCGGGTCGCTCCTAGCAGCACGACTGATTTATCCGTCTGTGCCTTACGGTGGTCGTGCCTGGCAGATGGTGGTGTTGACTTGTACAAAGAAGGTGTGGAGTCATTGCCCCTCAGCCTGAAACTCAAATGGAGGGCTCAGGGCCAACCGCTGCCTATAACCAGGGCAGCACAGGTTCAGGCACAGCCTGAAAACTGCTGCTCTGTCCGTGGTGGAGCCGCTCAGCCGGCGCCCGGCGGGCTCTCTGCAGGAGCAGAAGCCGATGGGCAGCAGAGGTCCCTGCTGCCCGCCACTGGGTCTCTGAACACAGCCTCCCCTGGTCCCCCAGCACTCCTCTCTGATACTGTGTTTTCTGTGGAATGAGCCTCTGGGTTACCTGGGCAGGCCTCATGGAGGAAGGGGCATTGGAACTGGGGTTTGAAGCACAGAGAGGAGATTGCCAGGTGGTGGGGAGAGAAAAGTGTCACAGCAGAGGGACAAGCTCACAGAGGCCCCCAGTACTCGTGGGGCTGGGGGGTGACGGTGGGTGTTCCCCTCAGGGGAGGCCCATGTGGGCTACGCGGCAGAGAGGGCCACGCCCTTTAAAATCAGGGCATCTGATGGCCAAAGGAAGGCCTGCTGAGCCCCCTGCCCGCCCTCTACCTCTCCAGATTCCCACCACGACTGCCATCTCCTGACCCCAAGACCCAGAGCTGAGCAGGCGCAAGGGGCTGGGAGGGAGGCTGGGAGGCAGAGCCTCTGGGAGGCTTGGGGTGGGGTGAGGAGTCCCGAGGCACCCAGTCTGTGCAGGAGCCTCTTCCTGAGCCCAGGGGCGCCACACCCACAGCTCTTTAGAGCTCAGCCCTAAACCCCAGTCTCCCACTAAGTGCTGAGTGACCTTCTCACCGAATCAGCACCTTGGCAGATAGCCAAACACCTGGGCGCGGCCTGGAGAAGGAGGGCTGCGCTGTTGAACCCGACACAAAGACCCCGACTCCTCCTTGACGTCAAAGCCAGCTGTGTCTGTGTACACAACAGCTGGCCAGCGACGTCCCACCCGACACCCCAGGCCAGAGAGCACCCCCGGCTCTCCAGCCACAAGCTTTTATAGCACACAAAGCTGCAGAGGGGGTGTCTTGAGAACTTACCGGTGACAGGATTTGGGCGAGCACAGTGCACAGGCAGGGAGCAGGGTCAGGTCGACCTGGTTCAACGTTTCCAGGTAGGGAGTAGGTTCAGATCCCAGCCCAGGATTCATGACGCACCCCTGAGGTTTCAGAGGGGTTATCTGTCGGGAAAGCCAGGTGTGTGAGTTCCCGGCACGGGCAGGCATCCCAAGCAAGTTTAGACATCGCAGTGACTTATAGTAAAACAGACACGAACTTCTCATGGCTTTGTGATTGGACGGCTCCAATCTTCAGAGGGAATTGGGCAGGTTCGTCAGTGTGTGCAGGCGCCTTCCCCCAGGTCGGGGGTCTGGCCCTCTCACCTGGTGAGGGGCGTGTGATGCCCACACCCTCTGCCGCTGTGCTGGGGCAGGTGGGAGACTCGGGCACCAGGGCTGGCTCTCTCACAGGCCGTGGTGTGGTCACTATGATGAGGCTGTGAGTCCAGGGTCGTCTGGAGTGTCAACAGGCACCGGGACCAGGGAGAGTGCGTCCAGAGTCCCCCCTCAGGTGACAGCCCCTGAAAGCAAACAGCTGGGAGGGACACGGCCGCCAGGGGCGGGGCTCAGCCTGGAGCCGTCAGGGCCGGTTGCTGGCTCTCAGCTCCTCCTGCAGAGACCCTGCTGGTGGGGCCAGGAGGGGGGCGCTGAGCCTTTCCCTGTGAAGAAATGCAGGGCCGAGAGGGCAGGCGCCAGCCTCACCTGGGATGGGCTGGCGCAGGGCTGCTGCCCTCGGGTTGGGGGACCACGCAGGTAACGCCCTGCAGAAGGGGGACAGAGCAGCTGTGCCCCAAGGGGAGGGGCTTCCAGCTCGCAGTGGGGAGGCGGGGCCTGGGGGGCAGCGCCAGGCCTGCAGGCCACTTTGCAGGACAAAGGACAGTCTCTACTCTTTTGCTGCCGGTGTGCATTTGACAAAGCATTTCCCATGGGCGTGCGAAGCGGGAGCACCTGAGGAAGGCCACGGCCCAGCTGCCGTGAGGGCCTGCCTCTGCCCTACCAAGAGTTTCTGAGCAGGACTTGGGCACAGCCGAGGGAAGGCCGTGCCTCACAGGGCCAAGAGGCCTCAGAGCCAGCGGCTCCCAGCTCCCGGATGCACGACTGCTGGGCCCTCCAACCCTGAGCGGCAGAAGCTGGTGTGGGCACTCCAGGGAGGGAGGCGGTGGAGAGAGAGGGACAGCTGCCTGGACACAGCTGAGCCTGGGACTCCTCCCTCCCTGGCCTCCCGCCCTCAGGAATTCCCATGTTCCAGCCCTCTGCAGCAGAGGTGACCCCCGGGCCCCAAGGGTGCTCAGCCAGTGTCGCTTGAAGGTCAGCTGCAAGGCGCCCACCAGGCCTGGAGCAGAGCACAGGAAGCCCTCCCTCTCCGAGGCTTCCCGGCTCTTATTCCCTTCCCAGCACCCAGGGAGGCCCCCCTCAGTCTCTCTGGCACAGGATGTGAAGACCTTGGCAATAAAAGCGTCTGTCTCACTCGTTGGGCCTTTGCGATGCTGGGTGTGCTGGGTGGATGAACGGGCCACCTAGAGAAAGGGCTGGCTCACTGCCGCTGCCCACCTGGGGAGGCTGGGCTGGAGCGCGGGTGGCAGGAGGGCACTGTCTGCACAGAGGAGGCTTTCCAAAGGAGCGCGGCTCAGAGACGGCGGCTGCCCAGGTTCACCAAGCAGAGGGCCAAAGGTGGGTCTCAGGCCATCTTGGGGAAAAGCTACAGCTGTCCACCGGGGGTCCCAGGGCTGCACCATCCACCCTGTCCCCAGGGCAGGCAGCCCAGGGCAGGGCACTGGGCTGCCCAGTGGGTTCACAGGGGTCTCCATCACTCAGCAGAGAGGACCAGAAGGGGCCACTGTGTGGATGGTGAGTTCTGTCATTTCTGTCACTTGTCAGTCCCTCTGTGAAGACTAGCCTCTTGGCTGCTCAGTGACTTCAAGCAGGGTGGACAGGTCATTCCTCCCACTCCCTCCTCCTCAGAGCCTTTGGGGCCTCTTGCTGTCATGCTTGAGGCAGCTCCTGAGTTGGTCGGGTGGTTCGGAGGTGGAGTGAGGGGACTGTGGGAGCTGGGTCTAATCTGTCCATCTGGTTTGCAGGGACTGACTGGGTGGTGACTGTAGGCAGGTGGGAAGTGGCTGGAGTCGAGGGTCACGGGGTGTGCCCTGGAGGGGTGCTCTGCTCTGTCACCACCACCACCACACCCTCCCGGGTTCCTGGCCAGCACTCCTGCACCCGACTCTTCGTTCCGCCTCACCTGGGGCCCATAGCCGGCCGTGGACTAAATCTGATGCCGTGAGCCAAAATCAAGCCTCCTCCCCCAGGTGGTTCTGGTCAGCATGAGCCGGCTCATCCTCCCAGTGCTGCCTGAGTGGCCATGGCAGCAGGGATGCCAGCTGCGTGGATGGATGAGGCGTGGTCCCTCTTGCATTTTGTGGAGTGGACAGGGCAGAATCGGCACTGCCCCTCTCCGGACCCTTGCTGGGCTGTGGCTGTGGAGCTGTAAGAGCCTGCAGAGCATTTTTTGTGGGTTTTAGATCCCAAGTTCACTATCATCTCTGATGGGCTTCCTGTCCACCAGCAGACCAAGCCTCAGCATGGCCCTTGATGTTGGAATGAAGTGTGATTTTACTTTATGCAGACGTTCTTCCGACATCTCTTTTCCACTATTGAGGCCAGAGATGGACTCTGGCTGCTGTCTTTTGGCCTGGTCTTGTCCCTGACTGTCCACAAAGTCTGGCTCAGGCCCTGATGGCTGTAAAGGACAGAGGCAGGTCTGGCTCTAAGCTGCCTATCTAGTAGGGAGAGACCAAGGTCAGTGGAGTTGGGGCAGGAGCCCAGGCAAGCTCCAGGGGGGCCTGCGCTGCAGACAGCCACCGTCTCTGGAGACGATGCTCAGGACCTCAGAGACGGCACCCACCATGCTTTCTCATCTGTCTGGCCACCTCACAACCTCAGGCCTCAGAGGCCACCCCCACTGGCCCACAGGGCCTAGGAGCCTGAGCAGAGTCTTCTCCAGGGCACCTGCCTGGCCTAGGGGTGAGGGAGCTGTGGGTGGGGTGCCAGGGCCGCCCAGGGAGTCCAGATCAGCAGCCTCAGCCCCTGATCTCTGGGCTCACTGGGGCCAGACCAGCCCCACATGCTGTCCCCACCAGCCTTCTGAGGGCAAGGACATTGGGGTGGCCTCAGCAGGACCACACAACAGAAATGCCAAGAGCCCAACAAGACTCAGCATGTCCCATAAGCCCCAGCAGAAAATAAAGAGATGTTGGTGACATTGATTGTGTCACGCTTTGGGTCTGACTGTCCCCCCAGGACTCATGGGCTGAAGGCTTGGTCCCTAAGGCAGCAGTGTTCAGAGTTGGGGCCTTGGGAGGTGTCTGGCACAGAGCCACTACCCACTTCCCCCAGCTGCCGGCGGGTGTGCAACTGGGGACAGGTGGGCTCTGGTGACCCAAAAACAGCCCAAGTGCTGCCACCGCAGCGATGGGGAGACTGAGGCAGGAGGTGGGGACAATAGGTGGCTCCCAGGGACATGCTGCAGGACCCAGGCCACTGTCACAGTCCTGAGTCGGGTCATACTGCTGGGGAGGCTGAGACTCAGCAGGGTGAAGTGAGTGGACCTGGTGGGCAGGAGGCAGGACCCAGCCAGATGCCGGGGTCAAGCAAGGTCAAGACAGGCAACAGGGAGGGAGTCAAGGCTGCCGTGCTGGGGTGTCCCCAGACAGGGATGCCACCCACAGGGGTGACATAGGAGTGGCCGTGAGGAAAGGGAGTGTGGGCTGTGCCCTGGGTGGGGAGCTGGACACGCGGCAGAGGCTGTTTCTAATCACCCTGCCCTTGGCCCCGTGATGAAATCCCAGGAACCCTTCTCAGGCTGCCGACCCTCCAGCCCACGCACGTGTGTGCCCGCCACGCACACCACACATACCTGTGGCCCTGCCGGGACCTAAAAGCATCCATCAGGGATGCCGTGGGTACCCCAGCCTGGTTCCCATAGCAACGCCTGGATGGTGGAGAGAGGGGAAGGTGGAAATGCAGAGAAATCTCTCGTAAAGATCAACGGCTTCAAACTGAACAGCCAGCAGGGGAGACAGCCGCGGGGACAGCCCCCGGGCTTGGGCTGAGGCCACCAGGCGCAGGGCTGCGCAGCCCGGGCAGGGCAGCCGCTCCCGCCAGGAGTGCCTGGGCCAGGCCAGCGGGGGCAGACCTCAACCCCCTGGCAGTGGGGAGACGGGAGGGCACACACCTGCGGACAAGCTGTCCATGAGCCCCACGGCAGCTCCAGGAGCCAATGGTCATCACCCCCTTCACAGAGCGGCCACACACAGCAGGGGGCACGCGGCCAGGCTCCGAGAAGGCCTCGAGGGCGGCCCGGGCTCCCTAACAAAGGAGACAGAACCCTGTGGCCTGTAGAACACACGTCCATCTTCTTGGGGTCTGGAGGTCAGCCTGCCCTGCTCCCCGCTGGGCTCAATGGAAGGGCTGGCTAGCTCCCTGCGGAGGCTCGGTGGAGAGCCTGAGCCTGAACCCCCAACCTCCGCAGCCTCCAGAGTCGCCCCACTGGGCCCAGGCAGCTCCCCGTGTGGGATTGGAAGCCGTGGCGTCTGGGGGAATTGCTCTGACCGGGGCTCCGTCCTCAGTCCAGCTCTCACCATCTCCCGTACCCTTCTCCTGGGCCTGGTGAGTGTACACTGGGTCCAGCCAGCCTGACCTCAAGGTCATGCCAGGCCAGCAGCCCAACAGGAGGGGCGGGCGGATGCTGGGGGCTTCCCACCCACCACAGGTAGGACTGCAGGACAGGGGACCTCGCTAGGGGCAGTACCCAGGGGTCTGCAACAGGGCTGGCACAGCAGGGGTTGGCCTGGGCAGAAGGCCTCAGGGGCAGAGGCTGGCTGGAGGGCTGCAGGGGAAGACCGGTCCAGGGGATGTGCCTGAAGCAGATGACCCCACTGCCCAGTGGGGAGGGGCAACCGGGTGGGCCTTGAGGCCTGGGAGCCAGGGAGTCGGGCACCCACAGTCTTGCAGGTCCAGATGCCAGGGGGGCCCTTGTGGTCCAGGGCTGGATCGGAATCCCTGGTGGATCCAGGTCCCTACTCGGCCAGTCAACACGGCTGGGGGACTAGCAGGTCACCTTCCCTCTCTGGCTGAGAAACCTGTCTCATCTGGTCCCTGCTTCCCCCAGGGACTGACTACCAGCCCAGGAAGCTCAGCCCACACCCCCTCTGCTCTCTGCACACAGAGAGGGCCCCAGAGATGGAGGTCCGAGTGGATCACCAGCCTCTGGCTTCATCCGGAATCTGAGTTTCGGCTCTCTGAGGCCAGGCCCTGTTTTAAGGGCTATTGGGGCACCATCCTCTCCTCAGCCCCTCTGCTGGGGGTGTCAGAACCTCCTGTGAAGTCCTCCTGGGTTGTTAAGTTGGGCCAATGTCTTCTGGAGTGGACAGAGATGGGGGCATGGAATGGAGGAGGCTCCTGGCCCCCGTCACAGCCCCCCCTCCCATTCCAGTGGGGGTGGGGAGGCTTGTTCCTCAGTGGCCCTGAGTGTGGAGAGATGAACTGACATTTTCCAGCAAGATCTTGCCAGGTACTGAGCAAAGCAGAGGCAAGATAATTACAGGGATGGCCGAGGCTAAGAATAGCCTCCTCCACAGCCCAGCCTCCTGCAGGGAAGAGCCCGCGGCAGAGCCTGGAGTCCCGGCCAGAGAGGGGGACAGGCCTCATGGTGAGGCCACTTCTGGGATCCTGCTGGTGGGGCATCAAGGACTTCCTCGGGGGGTCGGTCCAAACAGCGGGGTCCGGGTGCCCGCTCATAGCAGTGGCACCTGGGTGGGAACTGTCTCCCTGAGGAGGCCCAAGAGCAGGGCCCTGGGGAGAGGAGCTCGTCAGACTGTGGCCATTCCCCACCAAGAGGGCTCAAAGGCCCCCGGGGGACACCCAGAGGTTGGAGCTGAAGAGACACTGGGCCCTCCTGGCAGGGCCTCAACTCTCCCCCAACCGGATACCCTTGGGCAGGTGTCACTCCCTCCTCAGGTGACTGCTATCTTTGGGGGACAGTCTCCAAGCAAGACCACCTTTCCTGCTGTACCTCGGGTGTTCCGACTGCCCGCCAAGGCCCAGGGTGCTGCGCACAGGGTGGGGCCCAGTGGGATGTGGGAGGGGATCAGGGTGCTGCTGGCCGTGGGTCCAGCTCCTGGGGAAGTTAAGAAGTTCTCTCCTGGGGAAGAGAAGCAGTGCCCTGCAGGGGACACCAGCTGTCACCCACCCCAGGAGCCACCGTCCTCAATGGCAAGGTGACCTCCTGCCATGGCCCACACTGAGCCCCATCTCCCACCCCTGCCAGAGACAAGGTGGTGTTCTGTGAGGGAGTGGGGCTGGGGCTCCGGGTCCTGGCCCTGGGGTCCCCGAGATGCTCAGGAGGATGGCCTGGGTGAGGGGAACCCTCGTCATCTGACCCCCACCCCAGGGGTCCCTGGGGGGCTGAGATGGGCAGAAAACCACTGGTGAACTTGAGGCAGGTAGAGCAAGGGAGGGGACAGGGTCAGGAGTCCACAGCAGGCAGGGGCTCTGGTGAGGAAGTGCTGGAAGGATGGAGTGCCTGGCAAGGGCAGGGAGAGGCCAGGGCCGGAGGGACGGAGGGACACAGAGGAAAGGGCGCGACATGGAGGCAGAGACCGACGGGCAACCGAAGTCCGCAGACTGACCAGGAAGGGTGAGGGGGACCCTGGCTTCCCTGCTGGGCCCAGGAGGCTTGCTGGATGGGGACCCAGTTCCAGAGGCAAGGAGGCACCTAGAGGCTGGGGAAGCGGCAGGGAGCCAGGTCACTGCAGGACAGGCAGCTGTGGACAGGCGGGAAGTGGCCGCCTCTAAGGCTGGGGTAGGAAGGTGGCCCAGTTTCCAGGGCCTTCAGGGCCTCTGGGGATGGGGAGGTGGGGCCAGCTGGGCCGAGGGTGCTGCCCGGGATGGCCAAGGTGGAAGGGACAGGGCAGTGGAGTTGTCTGTGCCTGGGGGCTGGGAAGGACCCTCGTGGGTGCAGAGACAGCAGAGTGGCCGTGGACGGGGGCAGCCTGGGGTTCCCGTGGTGAGCAGGGAGGGCAAGCCCATGTGTGCCATCCTATGCCCATGACAGCAGGGCACCGGCTGGGTACTCTGCACAAGCCTGGGGTGGGGGTCAGATGACGAGGGTTCCCCTCACCCAGGCCATCCTCCTGAGCATCTCAGGGACCCCAGGGCCAGGACCCGGAGCCCCAGCCCCACTCCCTCACAGAACACCACCTTGTCTCTGGCAGGGGTGGGAGGTGGGGCTCAGTGTGGGCTGTGGCAGGAGGTCACCTTGCCATTGAGGACGGTGGCTCCTGGGGTGGGTGACAGCTGGTGTCCCCTGCAGGGCACTCCTGACTGGGGTCAGGGTTGCAGCTTCTGAGGGTGGGGACAGAGTCCTGCACCCTGAGGCACTGGTGTCCACGCCCGCCCGACCAGCCCTCTGGGCTCCCAGGGATCACGGGGGACCACAGTGCTGCACATACCTGTGCCCAACCAAGACTTGCCTGCCTCCTCCTGCTGGTCCTGGGCCGTCTTCCCGGGAAGCAGAGCCCGGGACAGGGGCACAGGCGGTGGCTCACTGAAGCATAGCACAGGTCTCCAGCATGGGCTGGGGGGGGCAGGCGGGTGCCCGGCTCCTCAGCCATCCTGGGCGGCTCTGGTGTCAGGGCGCCCTGGAGGTGCTCCCCTTGGGCCAGGTGGGCCCTTTGAGCCCACGTTGGTGAGCCATGGGCTACACCACCTCCCAAGGCACCGAGTCCCCAAACCCGCAGCCATGGCAGCGGAGCGGGTCACTGACAGGCCAGGAACACCTAGGGGCCAGCAGCTGCTCGGGCTGCTCTCACAGGCCAGCCAGGGAACGGTGGCCTCTTTGGGCACCTCCACCTGCTTCTGTGGCCTTGCTGCCCCATCCTGGGTCGGGGGAGGCTGGGCTTGTGTCTGTCTGGGCAGTGCTGGGCCTTGGGCCCCAGTGAGGAGAGTCACAGACCTGGTGATTTGTTCATCAGGTATCTGTCCTTGCAGAGAAGGACTGACCTCCTCTATCCCCCAAACAGAGCCCCAGGTGTCACCTCCAAAGGGCGCTGTCAGGGCCCATCATGCACCAAGGAAGCAAGTGCGGGGCCGGCCCAGGAGTCTGGTGATGAAGCCCCTCCCTCCGAGTTGGGCAGTGGCTGACCATAACAGCCTCGCATCCTGACTGGACGTGGCTCTGCCAGCCTGTGGGACCCAGCCAAGCGCTGGTGTGATCTGGGGAGGAGGAGCAGAGGGGAGCTGTGCACCTTCAGGGCCAGGCATGGCTTCCGAGCGTCACTGGACCCTGGTGGAGGGGCAGGGCCTGCCCAGCCCTCTCTGATCTTTGGGAAGGGGCTCTGCTTGGAAGGGCCTACTGATGGCAGGCGCTCGTCACCTGTCACTCAGACAGGACATCAGTGCCTCTGCAGCCCTCCTCTCCCTTGGCACCCTCACTGCCCTGGGGTGCACTGGTCTTGCCAAACCCAGGGAGGGTTTAGCATGCAGTTTCCAAATGGCCTCCCATGCTGCCCTCTGTGCCCCCTCCCTCGTCCGCCTTCCTCTTTCTCTCCTCCTCCCCCAGCTCACCTCCAGGTTCCCCACCTGCAGACCCAGTCTGTACCCCTCAAAGAATCACCCTCACTGAGGGGGCAGCCCAACACTGGGCCCCACACTCTGAAGGGCCAGATCCTGGGTGGTGGTCTCTGTGCCCACGGGCCCTTGCTCCATGGACAGGGCATATCTGCAGTAGGTGGAGGTGAGGAGCCAGGACTGGGCCCACTGGGCCATGGCCTCCTGCCCCCCTGGCCTGGGCTCCCCACCTGGGATCCCCACAGCATTCTCTTGCACCTCCTTTCCCATTCTGAACAGTGCCCGTCACCCCCGCCCCGCCCCACCACGCGGCCTGCTTCAGGAGCTGCCTGTGGGTCCACGGGGCCTCGCGCCTCTGCAGCTCTCCCAGACCCCGGAGGTAGGGCCAGTGCGCAGCCCCACTCCAGCAAGCAAGGAGGCTCCTGGGTTGGACCCTGGGGCACAGCTGGTGAGACCCTTGGCCCCGTGCGGCCTGACGCCCACCCTTTCATCCTGCTGCCCGCTCACCGAGGCAGACGTGATTTTAGAGAAAAGCACTGGACAGCATGGGGCAGCCCTAGGGTTTTATGCCTGTGCCCACCTGGCCAGAGGCCTCCCACCAAACTAGGTCTGCAGGCGGGCCCTCGAGCCCCCAGATGCGGCCCCCAGTCCCGCCCCTGTTCCAGAACCTGAGGGTGGCCCTCTCTGTGTCCCAGTCTCCCTGCCCCAGTGAGATGAGGCTGAGTGGCCAGTGGTGCTCATGAGCAGGGTGACCAGGGTGGAGGCCACTTGGGGAGACTTCCAGCCTGGGGACTTGAGCCACAGGACTTGGGAGGTCCGTGGGCAGTTGGGCCACCCCGCCCCCCGCCCTGCGGCCAGGCCCTCTGCCTGCTCTGGGTCAGCGACGGGTGACTGACGACAGGGAACGCCGCGTCCTGGGCTGCCACCTTTCATGTGAGCAGCACCTGTGGGGACAAAGTGTGGTCCCACCGTGGGGCCCTCCTGCTGTCCCTGTCACTCTCTCCCCATTCTTGTCAGCAGTTTCATTGTTTAAAAGAAGCGAAGGCGAACAGGACAGAGGCAGCCCTTTTACCATGGAGAGCTGCACTCAGGGCTGCCTGCTAGCCCTGCCTGGAGGGTGACATTTCCTGGTGGCAGGTGGCCAGGACACACACTCCATCTGTGCCCTGGCCCCCAGGCCTCCTCTGTGTCCCCGCAGGCTTCATCCTGCCCTCAGCAGGTGCAGCGAGGGCTGTGCTATGGCCAGGCACCCAGCAGGGCCAGCTCGACCCAGGCTGGACAGGGCAGGCTGCTGCCCTGCCCTGGCTGCCCGCCTCAGCACCCCTGTGAGCAGAGAAACACCATCAGATGGGCCAGCACCTACACAGAGCAGTACCTACAGATGACCTGGTGGTCAGTCAGTCTAGCCCTCATCCAGCAGGGCCCTGAAAGCGTTCAGTAGGGGTGAGCAACACAGCCCCCACAGGCCACCCCTCCCTCCTCACAGAGGCGGGGAGGCTGGCTTCCCCCTCGCAGGGAGAGCTCACCTGGCAGGGGAAGAAAACGAAGCCCAGAGACAGCAAGTCATGATCCCACAGCCAGGACCGAGTGTCCCTCCTGGCTGGACCCTGCTTTGGCCACACCCCTCTGGCTCCAGGGCCTGAGCAGGCTGTGGATCCAGCCTTGGCACACCCTGTACTCTTGCAGGACTTGGGGACTATCCTCTGCTCAGCGTGAACAGGGCTCCTGCCCCACTGCCTTGGGCCTGGGCTGCAGGGGATGGTCTCTGGGGTGCAGCCCTCAGGTTTCCATAGGCTGAGGACAGAACCCTGGGTTCCTCTTGCAGGGGGGAAATGTAGCAGTGTTCCCCTGCCCCCAGACCCTCCCTGCACCATGCAGACTGCACAGTTACCCCTCAGGCCACAGGGCCTCCCTCGAAGCTCCCCTCTAGCCAACCCACACCCCCAAAGAGGCATCAGGAACACTCCACAAGTTTCAGTGTTTTATTAACAAAATCTTATAAAAACAGTCTGTCTTCGAGGTAAGGTGGCAGGGATTCTGGCCTGGCAGGACTTTCAAGGCGTAGTTTGTGTAGGGGGGAGGCACACCCTCTGAGGTCTCCCCAGGCCCCAGGACCTCCCTGCAGCCTGTGCTGGCCAATGAGTATGAGTTATGGCTTATGTGCAAAAATAAAATCTGTGGGGGCAGGCAGGGGCACAGGGTGGAGGATTCATCAGGTCATCTGCAGAGTTGGTCCCCAGAATCCGGAACCCCAATGGGCAAGGCAGAAAGAGGAACCTCTAAAACTTCAGTCCGGGCTGCTCCAGCTGCAGACATGAGTGGCCCAGGGTCTAGCCTGAGCAAAAGCAGGGCCAGGGCAGAACAGAGAGCCTGGGACAGCCCAGGAGCAAAGGCCTCAGGATCTCCTGGGGCTGGCCTGGGGGCTGCTGGAGGGGCTGGGGCCCTGGCCTCGGGGCTCCTAAAAGGATCTGGCAGGAGGCCATGGCCACACAGCACGCAGGGACTCCCTGCTGGAAGGGCCAGGGTAGTGGACCCTGGCTTTGGCTGCAGTGGCTCTAGGGGCAGGGAGCTGGCAGCCAGCGGGGCGGGCATAGCGGCAGGCCCTGGCCCTCACGCCGGTCCATCCTCACCACCAGCTCTCAGGCCGAGCTGGGGTGCTGCCCAGTGCCAGAACGCCTCCTCTCTGCAGCTGCCCTCTCTCAGCTGCCCTGGGGCTGGCCGCCTCGAGAGAGGGGAAGACAGTGCCAGGCTCAGCAGCAAAGACTCCCAGGCAGTCAGAGACCTGAAGGAGAGAAAGCACAGCCATCAGCAACAGAGCAGTGGGCTCACAGGCAGGACTGGGGGCAGGTTCTTGGGCTGGAGTCCCCAGGGTTCAGGCACAGACTCTCAGCTTTCACAGGGGATGGGTGAGCGCATGCCTGGGCAGGATAGCAGAGGGGCAGTCTGAGGCAGGAAGAATGGGGCTGTTACCTGTTGTGATTCTCCTGGCTCCGAGTGCTGGCTGCTGCCTCAGCCGGATTTGAGGACTTGGCCCCTCTGGGACTGTGTGCCGCCACAGCTGAGTCACTGAGCAGAGCTCAGACCCTGCGCGTCTGGCATGAATCACTATCTGAGATGAGAAGCACAGGGTCCCGGTGAGCGGGCTGAGCCAGCTTCTCAGCACTGCCTCCCACCCCAGCCCACTCCTGATCCTGGGGGTCTCTCTGCACCCCCACGATGCCATCCCGACCCCATCTTTGCAGCCTCGGAGCCTCAATGGGCTCACTTGGAGAATGAACTGGGCCCTGGACCCTCCCGGCTCTAAGATGCCACAGAGGTGGGGACTCACCTAGGGGCCAGGAGGCACCAGGATGTCAGGTCTGCTGTTGCTGCTGCTGCATGTGCAACTTAGGTGCTCCCTGAGAAGGGAGTTGTGCTGCCCAAGGCTGGCCGTCTGCCCTGGAGGGCGACGGGAGTGCCAGCTGGCTCTGCAGTGTCTGCCAGGAGTGGGTGGTGTGCCAGAAGTTGAGGTTCAGCACTGGTTCTGCCTTGCCTTCTGCCCGGGTGCCCTGTTGAGCGGTCTCTGCCTTCTGGACACTTGGTTTCCTGTGTGCCCAGAAGCACTGGAGCAGAATGAGGAAGCTGGAGATGTTCTACAGTAGCCTGAGTGCAGAGGGTAGGGCTGCCCCCAGGCCCAGGCAGGCAGGTCAGGAAGACAGAGGTGGGGTGACGCAGGAGCCCTGCAGGGGAGGAGCTCCTTGCTGCTCAGGGCTTTGCACACATCTGGGTGGCATGTCTGTGATTAGGGCCTGGAGGCTGAGGGTGCCTGTTGGATGAGGAATGCCCCAGTGGGTATCAGTGCCAGATCAAGTCCTGGTTAGCAAAAGCCACAGCATGGCTGTGGTGGGCAGGCTGGGGGCCCTGGGCTGCCCTCTATTCAGGCTGGGTCCGGTCGCTGGCCACAGACTCGCTGGTGAGGGCGGGAGTGAGGGCCTCTGCTTCGTCCTCAGTGGGCACCTGGGGGCCGGCTGGCTCAACCTCCTGCTCCAGGCCGTCCTGCACCTCCATGCCCCTCTGGATGAGCTGCTCCAGGGTCTTGGGCAGTGGGTGGCGCAGAAAGCGCTTAAGCTTGGGCTGCAGGGTGCCCACCACATACTGGATGATCTCCTCCTCCTCAGCGTCCACGTACAGGGTCTGGTACAGATCCCGCTTGCGCCACAGGAACTGATCCAGTGGCTCACCCTGCTTCTGTGGCAGGTCCAGCTCCCGCTGGATGGCCTCTCGGGACAGGGTGCCCTCGCTGTACTGCAGGAACTCCTTCTTGAATTCCACCCAGTTCTTCACAGAGCCCTGCTTGAACTCCCACCACTTCTTGGCTGGACCATTCATGTGGTTCTGAATCTGGGACAGCCAGTACTCCTCAGAGCCACCCACCTGCCGCAGGTATTCTTCCAGGTGGCTCAGGAACTCCCGTGGGTCCTCGAAGATCTGAGTGTCCACACCGGGGCTTGGCTGCCCGTCCTCTCCAGGCCCCCAGGGCTGGTACTGCTGGGCTTCAGCTGGTTCTTGACCCGGCAGCTCACCAGCAGCGGGGGGCGGAGTGATGGCATAGGGGCTGACCGTGTAGTCGTAGCCATCAGTCTCGTGGCAGTAGCTCTCAGGACCCCCCACGCCCACGCTGACCGTGTGGCGGCCTGGCCCGTCGCCCACCGGGTACTTGCCGCCCATGGACTCCAGGCGGTCGGCCCACTTCTCCAGTCTGTAGAAGACCTCCCGCCACACATGCATCTCGCGCTTGACCCAGCGCTCCAGGTTGGCGATGGTCTCCTGGCAGCGGTACAGGCAGGCCTTGATGGACTTCTTCCAGCGCTGCGAGTCGCTCGTGGGCACGTAGCCGTCCAGGTTGTTCTCCAGCTTGCCCACCGACCTGTGCAGCCCCTTCAGCTCGCGCTCTACCTGCTTGGACACCTCGGTCAGCAGGTGCCGATGGGTCCTCCGCACGTGCTCCAGCATCTCGGCGCGGCACTTACCGATCTGCAGGATCACGTTGGGCTTGGCCGCCGGCCCGCCCCGCGGCCCAGGGTAGGCGTGGAGGCCGCCGCTCGTCATGTGGTCCAGCTCCATCTGCTCGCAGGTGGCCGCGCTCCGGACCGGTTACGAACTACTCTGGGACAGGCGCGGTGAGAGCGCAGGGAGCCGGGGGCGGCGGCGGGGCGCGGGGCGGCTGGCGGAGCGGCGGGAGCCCGGGTGTGGGAGCCGCGGTGCTGCGGCAGGTGCGGCAGGTACGGCAGGTACCTTGCGGCAGAAGCTGAGAGAGGACGCGGCGCCCGTGCTCTGCGCCGAGCGGCTGCCGCGGGCTCTTTATGCTGCCCGCGGCCCGTGGGCGGCCCCTGCCGAGCCCCGCTCCCATTGGCTCAGCCGCAGGCTCCCGCCAGCGTCCCGCCCGCGCCCGCCGCCGCAGGCCCCGCCTCTCCCGCGCCCACTCGCACCTCCCGGGCGGGCGCCGAGCGAGGACCCGCCCTCTGCACGCTCCGGGTGACTAATCCGCTCCCCTGCGCACCTCCCACCCGAGACGCAGGCTCCTTCACCCTGCGGGCACTCGGGGGATGCGCTGGGGACCAGCGAGTCCCCGCGCCCTAGCCAGCGCTGGGCCATGAGGGTGGGCAGGACCAGGTTGTTTACCCGCTACGACCGCCCAAGGTCTCAGAATATCTTACCTAAAAGCAGCAGGGCCCGCTGGACGCTGCCCTTCTAGATCCTCGCTGCCCCTGCCCCTGCTCATCGCGGCTTTGCAGTGAGCAACAGCGGAAGAGCCCTGCAGGACCCTTTCCCTGGGAGCCCCCCCCCCCCGTCCTCACCTGCTGGTTCAGTGGTACACACACACACACACACACACACACACACACTCCTGTCCGTCCCTGCCCCCACTTCCTTGAGTCCAGGTACTGGCCTGGTCCTCCCAGCTCTGTGTGAGACATGCACCCAGGCAGTCTGCTTGGGCACCAGTTGTGTGACCCCAGCAGTGTGGCCATGGTTGAGCAGGACTGCACAGTGCCCGCAGCCAGGTCTTTGGTGCAGCCGCCGATTTTACTTGGGCCTCCAGGTGATCTGGAAGTTGCTACCTGGGGATAAGGGATGAGGGTTGGAAGAGATGCGGGGTCATTCAGCCTCCCAAAGTGCTGACCCCAAAGCCCCAGGTCACAGCCATAACCTGTCCAGAAGCTGCAAGACTGAGGATGGAACAGGAGGAGGGGCAGGGAGGAGGGGCAGGGATGCTGGCAGCACAGAGATGCAGAGGAAAGCAAGAACCATATAAGGAACGGGGCTCCGGAAGCTGCGATTCCCTCGGGAGGGAGGCCCCTTCCGCTTCCCTGGCAACCGCAGTGCCGTGGGGGAGGGACGTCCTTTCTGGGTTACTCCAATGCAGGATGGGTTAGTGTGGTTCTCACAGCCTCTGATGTTACCTAGAAGCAGGTGACACACTAATACCCCCTCAGAGAGCCACAGATGCTTAGTGACAACCAGGATACCTTATCCCCCTGCTAGTCCCTTCCCTCTCTCAGACTCATGCACTACACACTCATGCCCCCCACTCAGAAACCCCCAGCATTTGCCCCCACTCAGCACCCACGTACACACTCATGCCCCCCACTCAGAGCCCCGTACACGCTCATGCCCCCCACTCAGAGCCCCGTACACGCTCATGCCCCACGCTGTCTTGCTCACACACTGGCTGCCATCTCCATGCCTTGCCTGAACCCACTGCCCCCACCCCCTGTCTCTGGAGCCTCAGCCCCCCTCACAGCCAGCCTTCTCCTCCTTTCCCCCCTGGGCTTCCGCCCCTGAGGGGAATGTCTTTCTGGCAAAAAAAAAATTCCCCAAAAATGGCTCTCCTGGCATTTCTAATTAAAGGCAAGTGGGCGGGCAGAGAAGGGAGGGCGGAGGGGCACCTCCGAGCTGGGAGGGAGAGCAGGCAGAGAAGCTGCGAGAACAGGGACCCTGAGTCTTCACACCGAGGATTCCCAGAGTAGGAGGCCACAGGTCCTGTGCCTGACCCTGAGATGTCTGGTCTGGGCAGGGGACCCCAAGGGGACCAAAGGACTGTGTCGATGGGTTGGGCTGATGAATCAGCTGGACACAGACGGGTCCTGTGTTTCTGAGCGTGGGAGCCAGTGCTTCAGTGACCAGGGCTAGCCCTCCATGTTTAAAAGCCTGACCATGTGGCCCTGGGTGGATGGCTCTCAGGCCTCTAGCCCCCAGAGGCCTCCAGCTCCCTCTCTACTCTGACCCTAGGTCAAAGCCAAAGACAGGCTTCCCAGAGTGGAGGTTGGGGTGAGGGAGCAAAGATTGGGATGGCCATAGGCATGGAGCCCTGCGGTGCTGGTCTGGAAGGCCAGTCCCCCTGGGGGCCAGGCCTGGACAGGGCAGGCAGTGCCCCAGGTGGCCCAGGGAGGATGCTGCGTGTTCAGATGCATGGCACTCACACCCCTCCCTGACCACTGAAGAGCTGGACAGGTGGCCCCAGGCAGACCTTGTGGGTGGAGTGCATACTCTGGTCAGTACAGCACAAGGACAAAAGCTGGTGGCAAAGGAGTTCCCGCCCCCCTCACCACCGTCTGCAGAAGCTCTGAACTGCAGGTCCTGCAGTGACAGGTGACAGGTGACAGGCAATAGCAGCTGCTCTGGGAACACTTAATCGCTGCCCAATTATCGCCCCAGAAGCCTTCAGCAAACTCCGGCTGGATCCTGGGGCTCTATTCTTCTGCCTCTGGGCATGGGCCTTCTGTCACAGGGCCTGCACTCCCACAGCTGTCCACCCCCAAGAGGCAGGGCACCAAATGCTGACCCCCAGCCCCAGCAGGCCTGGGAGGGGACTGGGGGACCTTCACTTCCAGAGCTAAAGTGGGCTGTTTCTTCAGGTCTAGTCTGAAGAAGGAGGTGCCCCAGGGGAGGGGAGAGGTCGAGGGAGTGGCCACAGAGGGACTGCGCAGCACTAGGATCTAGGTGCCCCTGGCTCAAGCTACTCTCCCCTCCTGTCCCCGGGCTCCAGGAGCCTAGCACCAAGCTCTAACCCTGTGACGCTGACGTGCCTCTTTAAGATGGACTCCCCCTCTCTGCAGAGCTCACCCCCCAGTGTCTGGCCTCTCTAACCCCCCTCCAGAGCCCCCTCCCTTCCTGAGTCTGCTGGGTGACATGCTTTCTGATAGGACTCACACCTGCCCCCAGGGTCCCCACAGCCTGGGCCTCCAGAGGGACTGCCTATCCCCTGCATCTCCCCCACTCCCCAGGGCACACGCTCCTCAGGCTGCTCCTGGCCCCTGTAGGGCTGCCCAGCTATTCCTCCCTGACTCCAAGGAAGGTGTTTCCCTGCCAGGCTGTGGCCTGGACACAACTTGGCCAGCCCCAGGGGGCCATTCCAAGTCCAGCCTGCTCCTCCCGTTGACCCTGCTGTGGAGCAGCCGAGGGTGTGAAGACACTCCATGAGGGCACCCGCACATGTGTACATCTCGTGCCCGTGTTCACAGGTGTGTACGCTCAGCCTGTGCGCAGGCAGACTGACCATGTGTGCAGGCCCATGTATACGCTCATACTTGTATCAACTGCCTTGTGCTCCAGGGCCCCTGTTGCCCACTTTGGCCTGGGTTGTAGCCCCCCAACCCAGTCCTCATCAAGCAGGAGGCCAGGGAAGTGGGGTGATCTGTCTATGCCAGATGATGGCAGTGGTCTGACACTTGGTGTGAGGGGTGCACAGGGTGGGGCATGCAGGCTTCCTGCCCTTGGTCTGGCTGAACTTCTTGTCCAGGCCCCATGTCCAGGCTCCCTAGTCCTACTGCCCTGCAGGGTCAGGTGAGATGGGCTCATTCTACTGCCGACCACTGCCCAGTGGGGATGGGAGAAAAGGACAGGCTGACCCTGTGCCCCCCGAGAACCCTTCCAAGCCCAGGGTCCTGGCCCAGATCTGGAGATGGTCTCCAGGCCACTGCTTCAAGCCAGGTGTTCCCTACTGTCCTGCCCAGGGGTCCCAACTGCAAGGCCTGCTGGCCTTGGCCCTCAACCTGCCCCCAGCCCCCGCCCTTCCTTCTCAGCACAGGGCAGGGCTCCCCAAGGTGCTGTGTCTGGGGTCAGGAGTACATCTTGGAGCGGGGAGTGGGCCTGACCCGGACCAGGCACCTGGCCAGAGTCTGAGGAACCGAGAAAGGCACCTCCTCCCTCCCTTTCTCGTCAGAGGACTTGGCAGGTGCTCACCTGAGCCCAGCCTTTCCCTCTGTAGAAGGGGTCAGAGTGCCAGGGCTAGGTGTCCAGTAAGGCTGCAGGACACAGGGAGCTGCCCGGAAAGCCAGGGATCCCCTGCCTCCTGCCAGGAGCCCCCTTCAGAATGTCACCCCTGGAACAGAGGTGGGAGGTGGCTCACCTGGCCCCTCAGGGGAGGGCCCTGGGTACATCCTGCCTACTGCCTCTGCCCCCCCCCCCGCGTTGGTACTGACCCGGGGGCGGGGGGTCACTGCAGAAGACCTCCCACAGCCCCGCACAGAAGCCCCCTGCCATCTCTGTAGCCAGCCTGGGCTGCAGGAGTGGGGGTGGGGGAGGCCAGGCCTAGGGACCGAGAGGTGAGGGTCCAGACCCCACCAAGGGCCTGGGCTGAGACTGGGAGAAGAGACCAAGGAAGGAAGAAAGGTGGAGGTGGGGGAAAGGGGAGGCAGAGAAAGATCCAGAAAAGTGGCTGTTCTCACTAATTCCTCATGAAGACTGCCTTGACTGTTTTCACAGAGGTCCTGAGAGGTGGGGGACCTGCCCCAGCGGAACTGGCAAGCGGCTGAGGCGGGGCCTTCCAGGTGCGGGGACAACAGGAGGCCTCCAGCACCCCAGCCAGCCCCGCCTCCCGGAGCCTCGGGAACATTTTCTCTCTGCCCCCTTCCTTCCTTCCTCTTCCGTCTGGCAGGCTGTGTGCCCATCCCTGTCCCCGGAACAGGCAGCCTGTGCATTCCAGGCCCCCACACACCAGACCCTCCTCCTTCCTGCCGCCTGCCTGGCGCCTCCCGTCCAGCCTCCCAGGGAAGAGTGGTACTTTTCCACTGATCCTGCGCAGCCCTGCGGCTCCCAGTGAGCCCAGAGGCCCGGGAGCCCCGCTGGCCACCCCTGTTGGCCGCTTGGGCCACAGGGCTGGCTCCGCTGTCCTCAGAGGAGCTGCTCCCACCCACCACCCAGTTTTCATTCAAAAGGGAAAATGGAGGGGGTCCTGAGAGGAGGAGGGGCCAGAGTCAGGGTGGGAGGGGCAGGGGACACAGACACGTCCCAGGGACACTTCCACTGGGGACCTTGGGTAGCTCTCCTCAGCCCTCACCTTCCCTGGCCTAAGTGGCCTACCAGGGGCCCTCACATGTGCTGCCAGCAGGGCCACTGTCCTCTGCCCCATCGCACCAGCAGGTGGCCCTGCTCTAAGCACCAGAGCTCTCCAAAGGACACGTGTGGGTGTTCGCTTCCCGGGGTCTCCTGCCGGGAAGTCGGCCAGCCCTCTGGCCGGCAGTGCCCAGGCTGGGAGGAGGGAGAAGGGGCCCTGGCCTGGCAGGTGGGTGAGGAGGGGGCGAGGGGAGATGGCCCCTCAGCAGAGCCAGCCCCTCCGGCTGGCGAGTGTCAGGGGTGGCATAGACTCCTCTTGCCCTGGTCCTCCTGGGGGCAGTGTGGGACCTCACACACCACCCTGCCCTTGGCCTCCCTCTCCTGCTCCGCATGCTGCTCTAAAGGGCTGCCTGGCCCTTCTCAGTGTGGGCATGCAGCGGGGTGAGGAGCCGTGGCTGCACCTGTGACCACCATGTTCCCCACACTGGGCGGGCCCCTCTTCCCTGCTTCCCACCACCCCTTGTTCAGTTGACACACACAGGCCCAGTGGCTGTCCCTCAGTGTCACTGCCTCCAGGAAGGCCCCTGGGCAGCAGCACTGTTGGGCCCTCCTTGTGCCTCACCCTCCGCTGTGTGCACCTCCTGGGAGCCCAGGGCCTGATGGTGTCTGTGTGCCTGGGTCCACGGGTGTGCCTGGGGGTGCCCTTCTGCCCTCCAGTCGGACCTCCTCAGGCACACCTACTGCCTGCCGGCCCTGGGCTTGCTCTGGCCTTCAGAGTCTGCATGTCAGAAATGCTCCTGCCCATGAGGTCAGGGGAAATGGCCCAGGGGCACGGGACTCTGCTGGCCAGGGGAGAGCGGTGTGGCTGCCGGGTCCTGTTCATCGGGGTTGATGCTGAAGAGCAGAGGAGACCAGAGAGAGGGGCACAACTGCAGGACCTACCTCATCTGGGCCAGATGAAGGCCTTGAGCCAGGACCTGAGACACTGTGACCTGGGAAGAAGGGCACAGGGAGGGACAGGCAGAGGGGGAGTTGCTGCAGGGTCAATACTCCAGGTGAATTAGCTGCCTCCAGTCGTGGGGGGTAGGCTGAGAGGGTCAGAGATGAGGGGACACTAGGATCCCCAATGTCCAGGTGGCTCGTGCTGAGCTGGGGAGCCTAAGCAGAGCTGCCTGATGGGCAGGGCCTGAGGAGGACTCATCAGAAGCCACTGGCTGGGGACAGGTCTGGTAGGCAGGGGGTTGGAGCCAGGTGGCCACCCCATTCCTGCCCTACTGGGCCCCCAGCCAGGCTGATGCCCACCCGCCGCCTCCTGGGATGCCCACCCAGCCTGGATCGTGCTGCAGGAATCCCGAGGTGGGGGCCCTCCATCAGGACGGGGGTTTCGCCGCCAGCTGGCCTATGTGGACGCCCCCGGAGCTGGGGGTTTGGGATGCCCGTGCCAGGGAGGGAGGTGGCATCCTGGGCAGCCCACCGCCCCCACCCTGGCGACTGCCCTTCCCGCTGTTCTCTGCATCTCCATCTAAATACCTCCCCCAGCCGGCATCAGCTGCTCACTTCCGGAGCCATAAAAGGAGAGCGGCTGAGAATAGCGGCTGTGACGCAGCAAGGAGCTCCCCAC
Organism: Urocitellus parryii; assembly: GCF_045843805.1. NCBI lineage: Eukaryota > Metazoa > Chordata > Mammalia > Rodentia > Sciuridae > Urocitellus > Urocitellus parryii. The sequence continues at coordinate 1,830,098 of NC_135537.1, read as the reverse complement.
GCAGGCAGGCTCTGCGCCACCTGTCAGCCGCCGCTGCTGGGGCTGCCCTAAAGAGACCCCTTCCTGCCGCGCCCACCGGCAGTGGAAGGCCAGAGTCCCAGGCTGAGGGGCCAGAAGCCACCCCCTGCCCCTGCCGCTGGCAGCTGTGTGGCCACTGCAGCAGGTCCCTGCTCGGGAACCTCCACAGCTATCCGCCAGCACCCCAGAGTCAGGCCCAGGAAGGTCTCGGCCATCCCAGGAGGAGTGGCTGTCCCGGGCAGCTTCCCACAAGCTGAGGGACCCAGGCTCTGCCCTGAGGCGATGTGGAGCCAACAGGTGGGGACAGCCACAGCCTCCTGAGCACCTAGGAGGTGCCAGGAGTGGACATACCCAGAGTTCCTCGTGGGTGCCACCCTAGGAGGGGCCCCTCTGCAGTGTGCTGGGCAAGGTGGGGGCCCGTGGTGGAACAGCACCCCATCCCTGTGCCCACTGGCCCCAGAGCAATGTACCCTCCAGGGAGCCTGAGGTGGGTGGGAAGATCGGGGGTATCAGCCCCACCCAGGCCACTGAGTTGCTCTCCCTGCCTCACCCAGTGTGATCAGACCTCCTAGTACCCTCAGCTGTCCCCAGGGCTCACTGCCAGCCACAGACGGTGATGGCAGGAGCTAGTAAGGGCTCTTGTCCTCCTCTGGTCTGTGATGCCTCATTACCAGGCCCAGGCAAGGCCTGGGGAGATCCAGGGAACTTCTAGCAGAAGCCAGACAGCCCCAGACACAGCCCTACCCTGGGGAGTCAGGCCTCCCATGCTTGGGGCAGAGGATCTCAGGGAAGAGGAGGCTGGACGGCAGCCGGACCAGTGGGCAATGGGGTCCTTGGGCCCAGGCACTACCACCCTCCCAGGGAGGAGCAGAGGAATGTCCCTCTGAGCATGCCCAGGCCAGAGATGGAGACCCCAGGTGACCAGCTCGGAGCAGCCTCGTTAGCTGTGTGGTTTAGCCCACACCACCCGGCTCCAGGAGCACTCTCCTCCACCGACCCTGGGCTTACAGCCAAGCCACCCCCCAAGGAAACCTCACGCCAAGGGAATCTTTTCCCAAATCAACATAAAATGCCATCTTAGGACAGATGAGCCTGGGCCTGAGGGAGGGGGGAGGAGGTGTCTGCAGCCTCCCCAGCAGGACTGTGTGCTCCAGGTGCTGCTGCGGGGGTTGAGAGTCTAAGAAGAAATGGCCCCTCCTACAATCCACTGCTTTCTCCTGAATGGCTCAGGTGCTGGCAGAATGGTGAGCGTCCTGTGTGTGAGCTACCAGAGGCCAGCCCACCGCCACAGTCATCTCCATCAACACCACCATCACAAGCACCGCCAGTCTTCACCAGGCCCACAACTACAGCACCTCGCCATGCCACCAACATCCTCACCACCGTCACCCCACACACCATCACCATCACAGTCCCCTCCTCCCATCCCACCAACCCCAACACCACACCCATCACTAGAAGGACCACCTCACCACCACCCCTACCCCCAAGCCTCCAGAACTTGAGCTCTGCATGCCCCACTGCCAACAGCATCACCACTAACACCATTACCACCACCTCACCAGCAGCAACCCAGTGACCACCATCCCCACCCATGGTCACTGTGACTCATTCCCATCATGGCAGCCATCACCGCCTTGACCTCCTCCATTGACATCATGATCACCATGCCACCAACACCGCCGGTCACCTCCATCCCTAGCCTCACCACCTCTACCACCCTCAGCATCCCACCTTTCACCCAGCGGCCCCATCACCGCCCGAAAAACGACCACTTCAACACCGTCACCCCACCCACGACCTCCCGTCACCCCACCACGCCCACCATCCACATCTCCATTGACATTGCTATCTCCCATCACTGCCACCACTTTTATTGTCAACGTGACACCTGGACACCAGGTTGCCCTGGCCGCCAGTGGGCTTCACCAGTGAAGAGCGAGGGCTTCGGGAGGCAGCCCTGTGTGGGACCCCCAGGAGCTGTGAGCTGGGGCGAGGTGTTAAGCTGGTGGAAAGGAGAGGGTATTCCAACCCAGACCTTTCATCCCTGTGATGTGACAGCTTTTGGAATGACATGCCGGTCCCCTGGCCTCCAGGACTTAGGCTCTCTCCTAGGGATGCATGATGGTGGGATGCTAGCTGGGCTGGGCGGATGGTCAGGAGGATGCCCTGTCCTCAAGTGTCTGGAAGATTCCACGTGGTGCCAGGATCAGACGAAGCTGCAGCTCCCAGGCTCAGGGCTGACGTGGAGGACACAGTCACTTTCTAAAGCCTTTTGAGTGTGCTCTTAGAGGAGCGTGCTCCCAGCCCATTTCTGCGAATGAGCTGGGGACACATTCTGTCACTGAGGAAGAAGGATGGGACTGTCTTCTGCTGCGGGTGCCAGAGCTCAGGGGTCTGGTGAGTCTTGAGTGTTTGCTCACCTTCCCATTTTGTGCTCTGACGCCGACCTTCAGTCCTCTCAGCTCCACAGTGGAGCCGCCACTAGAGCTGTCACAACCAGGGTGACCGGGCGCCTGCTGGGAGCACGGCGGGGTCAGATGGGCAGTGCCTGCGCTGAGTGCTCACGGAGCTCAGCCGCCTGGGGGGGCTGCACTGGCCTGGGCCCCCCACCCGCTCCCCCAGCGCGAGGCCGGCCTGCAGTGCTGGCACAGTGACAGGAGGACATGGGGAGGGCCACTGACCTGGTCCCTCTGACTCTAAGAAGCCCCCATCCTGGGCTCCCACATAAGCTGGCACCCGCCAGAACTCATGCTGCCACGAGGCCCTTGTCTGTCCTGGCTGAGTGACAGGTGTGGGGAGAGGCTGGGTGGCCCTACGCCCCCTCCAGAGGTGGCAGCTGGTGTCCTTGTACTGCTCCCCCCCAAGGCTGCTTCACTCCCTCGTGCCCAGCAGGGAGCCAGGGGCACAAGGTCCACCTCCCAGGAGGGCAAAAGAGCCCGGGATGCCAGGGCCAGTGGGTGGCGGCAGCCGCTCAGCCTCCTGAAGTCCCTGCCTGTCAAGCCTCTAAGGACAGCGCTTTCCTGTCCTTTTTGTTTCTAATTAAAAAGAATTAGTCAGCAGAGTGACACGTTTGCGGGAGAGCCAAGGGACACTGCTGCCCTGCTTTATTAATAAAACGAGAGGGGGACAGGTTCCCACGCTGCTGGAGCCTGGCGCAGAACCTGGTCTTGGAGCAGGACGGCTCAGAAGCCCGGGGACTTCCTGATTACCTAGCTCCGCCTGAGACTCCTCTGGCCCTCCCCTGCCCACCCTCGATTTCCCATCACTACTGGACCAGACAGAAGGGAAGGAGCCCAGTGTGGGCATCCCCCCCCATTACAGGGGAAGGCGGGGTGGCCCAGGACCCAGCACCCAGCAGTGGGATGCCCAGCCAGGGAGGGGTCTGCCACACAAGGGAGGCTCTCCCAGGTCGAGGCCGGACCCAGCTGTGGCTCGCCCTGTCACTTTCCCTCTGGCCTCGGTTTCCTCAATCAGGGGAGCACTGACCCAGGTGCCTTCACTGCCCCTCCTGGCCAGGGTGGGACCAGAGGACAGGGGGACACCAGGGATGGGGCTGGGGTCCCTGCTCCACCCAGCTCTACAGAGGAGGCAAAGCCTGCAGGAGACCACAGAGAGACTGCAGCAGCCGAGGGTGCTGCTGGCCCTCAGGCTTCCTCTCTTTCTGGGCAGAAGGCGAGGGGCCTTACCCAGCCCCATTTCCCTACCAGGCCACACCTGCTCCAGGCACGTGGGGGGAAGATACGCCTGGATTCGCGGAGAGTCAGTTCTGGGAAGAACCCAGTCTCCTCAGGCCCTCCAGTCCTGACAGCACCATCATCATCCTGACCACTACTGTGGCACTCCCTGGGCCAGCACCTCAGCACCTCCACCAAGACCAAGGCCAGCCCTGGCACTCATGCTTCAATACCTCCCCAACCCTCACCTTTGACACCTCCATGATTATTTCTATCATCCACCCTATCGTTATCAACACCATCAACACCATCACTGCCAACATCAACACCACCACCCCCATCAAAGCCATCATCATCACCATCACCATCACCATCATCACCATGACCACCCCATCCCCATCACCATTGCAATGGTTAATTTGAACTGTCAACTTGATTGGATTAAGAGGCTCCTGGGTGTGTCAATGAGGGAGTGTCTAGGAATGATTAGAATGTGGGGTAGCCAATTGAAATGGAGACCCTCCCTAAGTGTGGGCAGCACCGTCCAATAGGATGACGGCTTGGATGGTACAAAGTTGGAAGAACAAGGAAGCAGCAGATGCAGCTCCATGCTTCTTGAACAGGTTCTTGATGGCTACTGTGATTGTCTGGGGACATCGGACTCTGGCTTCTGCCCTCTTCCTAAGCAGGTTCTCCAGAAGCCTTCAGTCTCCGACTAGGGTACCACCATTGATTCCTCGTCTTCTGGGGCTTCAGCCTCTTGGACTGTGCAGCTACTGGTTCTTCCAGCTCTCCAGTCTTCAGACGGCCATTGTCTAGCTTCTGGTTGCATAAGCCAATCTAATAAGTTCCCCTTTTATAATTATTCTTCCTGTTGATTCTGTTCCTCTAGAGAACCCTAATCCAACCACTACTGTCCTCAACACCATCACCATCAATACCATCACCGTCACCATCATCACCGCCAACATCACCATCACCATCACCAGCATCAACATCACCATCACCAGCATCATCCTTACCATCATCATCATCAGTACCACCATCATCACCACCACCATCAGTTTCACCATCACCATCACCATCCCTATCACTATCCTCATCATCAACACCATCAACACCACCATCACCACCATGACCGTGACCATGACCATCACCATCAATACCATCAACATTATCATGACCATGACCATCAACATCATCACTACCATCAACATCACCACCATCACAGTCCTCACCACGGCCGTCTTCACCATCACTGCCATCATCACCCTCATGATCACCATCCCCTTTATCACCTCCAGCAACACTATTGTAATGGTCACCATCATCACCTTCATCATCTCCATTACTGCCGTCACTGTCTCACACCACTGTCAGCACCTCTGCATCACTGTAGCCGTCATGGCCGTCATCGCTCTGGGACACCACTAAGTTGGGCCTCTTGCCATCACAAGCCTCTCATTACCGTCATTGACGCTGTCATCCTTCAGGTGCGGTCTCACCTCTCTCACGTGGGTGTCCTGAGACCCAACACCACACCCTCAGGCTGCGCTGGTAACGACAACCGTTCCCCACTCACCCATCTTTTCCACCCTCACGGCCCACTCTTCCAGCCAGCCAGTCCCACCCATCTTCTGCCCCCTTACTCAGGCACCCTTTGAGGCCAAGGATGGATAGGACCAAACTCCAGTCTTCACTGGGCCCAGTGTGTGCAGATGTCTGGGCTCAGACCCCAGGGACTCTGGGGCTCAGGAGGAGGAGCCCCTGAGCGTCTCGGATCCTAGGGATGATAGATGATAGCTGGGCTGGGTGGATGGTCAGGAGGATGCCCTGTCCTCAGTGAGTGGCTCCTGAGGCCAGGCAGACGGAGTGTGGCTAAACAACGGGCGCTGCCTGGGCCTGCAGGCTGTGTCCAGGCAGCGTCCCCCTTTGTAAGCCAGGGTTAGGAGGACTGTTGGGAAGGCCCGGAAAGAATGCAGCCCCAGGCACAGAGATGGCAGGACCAGAGGCTGGCCACACACAGCCTCAGCCCGAGGGCTGGACTCTGCTGCACCCCAGCTGGCCGGAGGGCCACTTATCTTTATTTTTCATTCAACAGCTGCTTTGGTGGCTTCTTTTGGGGACAGAGTATTAAGAAGCCCAAAGCTCACGTCACTGCTCTGAAGAGCTCTGGGCTTGCCTGCAGGTGGCTCTGACCCCAGGTAGGAAGTGCTGGGACCCGCCAGGTAATGGGGTGGGAGGGGAAGCTAAGGGCAGGAGCAGTCAACACCTCGGAGAGGAAGACGGGGGCCCAGGGGCCCAGATGTCTGCCTGTGCTGGGTCCAGGCAGCCTGCCTCCTGTCTTCCAGCTGTGTCCCAGCCCTTGAAGCTCATGGGAGGGCAGGCCCGCGGTGTGGAGGGGGGCGCCAGGGGACCCAGCTGGGTGCTACAGAGATGGCACATGCCCTGGCTGGTGGCTTCGATTTGCCCAGGGATGGCACGGCATCCTCCTGTCCTCCAGGGAGGGGGTGTGTGAACTGTCACCCGCTGGGGCTGACAGCCACACAGCTGAGAGGTGGTGGGGATGCTCTGTGCCCCTGAGTGACACTGACCATTGGCTCTTTGTGTGGGGCCTGAAGCAGGAGAACTCCACTCAGGGTCTCTGAGGCGGGGGAGAAGGTGCCCGCGGGTGCCACTGGATGGTGGCGCGAGGACGCCCTCTGGTCTTGGCTTGTGTACCTGGCTGCTCCTGGTCAGTCCTGTTGGCTTCGACTGCCGCTGGCTGGCTGCTGGTGGTGGGGGAGGGGGAGGGGGAGGAAGGGACAGGGGTCTTCTAGGAGCTGCCCTGCAGCCTGCAGTGCACAGGCCGCAGGACGGAGCTGGGCTCCTCCTTTCCAGCGAGGCGTCTTTGTGGATCCGGGCGTCTTGAGGGTGCCACAAACACACGGCCGGCAGGCTTCGCCCAGCGCTCCCCACCCGGGGAAGGTCCCAGGTCAGGGACTCAGGGCTGCAGAGGTGGCCTCCCAGCCTGGGCTGCGGGCTGCTCAGTGGCAAGGCCCGGCCTTCCCCAGCCTCTCTTCCTGCAGAATCCAGAGGGCTCCTTGGAGCTGGGACAAGTTCCAGAGCCAAAGAAGACCTCTGAGAAGAGGGAGAGTGGCCTGGGGCGGGCTCAGTGTCTCCCTGCCTGCAGGTGACGGGCAGGCTCCCGTCCTTCCTTCCTCCAACTCACCAGGAAGTAAACCTCGGGGGCCCTCTGGAAACCTCCATGCCTCCGGGGCCTCCTGCCTGGGCCAGGCCCAGAGCAGAGCAGGGGCTTGTGCAGAGGCCTAGCTTCGAGGCCCCTCTCCGTGGGAGTAGGGCTGCCTCGCTCCCTGGGCTGCAGCTCCTGGAAGGAGGGTCTCTGAGGTCTCAGGATGGAGGTGAGGGCACAGGGACTGGGGTCAGAGTGGGGGTGGGCTGGGCTGGTTCCAGGAGGTCAGCATGTGGCTCCCCACCTCTGTGCCCTGTCCCATCCAACACCACAATCACAGGGCAGCAGAGTGCCCAGGGTCAGGGCTTGGTCCTGACTGTCCTGGTCCTGAGGGTAGCTGTCCAGAGGCCAGAACTGAGGTCCCTGGAGGGTGGGTGGACCGTGCATGCCCGGGGTTGCATGGACCCAGGTGGGGACTGCAGGGTGGGCAGGAGCACGGTGCGTGCACACGTGAGTCGGCACACACACCTATCCCCCGCAGACCGCAGGCGTAGCCCCCCCCCCACCTCCTTGCCGTAGCGCCTTGCGGGCCTGGTGCCTGGGCAGAATGCAGAGAGCCGGCAGCCCTCTTTCAGCACCTTGGACAGGTCACCCTGCCGCCTCAGCAGCTGCTGGCGTCCACCCCTAACCTGGGGGTGCTGGAACTGTCCCAGAGGCAGGCTTGTCTCCGCTATGGGAACAGGACCGGCAGCAGAGGGCCAGCTGCTGTCACCTCTGGGCTATCTGAGGGCGGGAACTTTCTCCCTGGTGTTCCCTGGAGAATGCCCAGAGGGCCCCCAAGTAAGAGAGGAGTGCCTTGGGGGACATCCACCTGACACCAGGGCCACCAGGGTCACCTCTGCTCCCTACTCCCTCAGAGTGCTTATCTGGAAAATGTGAAGGGTGGTGGCCTCTCGGAGGCTTGCTGGGCCCCAGAGCAGGCAGGGTGGGGCACAGGCTGCCCCTCTAGGCATGCCCCCCATCCTGCCCGTGGCGAAGTCAGGCTGCAGCTCCTGCAGGGTGACAGGCCCATCCACTGCCCTCTCTAGCTGTGGGGCCAGATGGAGCTCTGTGCCCGGAGCGGCAGCCGTGCTGGGTGGAGGGGCCTGGCACCCTTGCCCCCACCTGCTGACCTCCCAGATGCCAGACTGCGGTCGGGAGGAAGTGCTGGTTTCTCAGGCACCACCAGGCGGAGGAGGCCCCCAGGCCTGGCCCTCCAGGACACTGCCCTAGCCCCCTCAGGACACCGTGCTTGCTCTCAAGGACTCTGCCCTCTCTTCCCCTCTCTCCACTGTCACCAGTCCCTTCCTCAGCTGTGTCCACCCACCCCAGCCCCCGGGCCCAGACTCGGCCAGCAGGCATCTGCAGGCCCCTGGAGGTGGTGGCTGGTCCAGCAAACATGCCCACGTGCCACTCCCCTGGTGTCCTTCTGTGGTAAAGAGGCCACCCAGCCCAGCTGATGGGTGGGAGGCAAGAGCCTGGACCCCATGGACTCCGGCAGTGGGTTTTGGCTCAGGGGAGGAGGCAGCTCTGACTCTGAACGGGGCCTGGCTCCGGCTTTCACACTCCCCCATTCTAGAGTGAGTCAGCCCCGCAGTCACCCACTCCCATGCTGACTGTCACCCAGCGGACCTAGAGCCTCACTCAGTGTGCACTTGTGGTGGGAGAGCGGGGGAAAGTGGCCAGGGACAGCACTGACTCACACGTGGGGGAGAGGCAGGGTAGCTCTGGGCCTCCAGGCATGAGCAAGACATACAGGGGGCTCCCACTTCCCTGGCCTCAGGGACCCACAGAGGACAGGAGTCATGGCCCAGCATGTGACCAGGACCAGGGCTCAGGGTGACCAGGGTCTGGGGTTGCAGTGTGGACTGGAGCCACGGCAGGTCTGATCCTGGGATTGTTCCCTGGTCCTCTAGCAGCCCCTCCCTGTCCGCAGCCCACAGTCGCTGCAGGACCTCAGCGGCAGGCCACCTGCACTTCCCAGGAGTCCAGCAGAGGCATGTGGTCCAGTGTCTATGCCCAGCAATACTGCCTCCACCCTCAGGCTGGGAGTCTGTCCTTGCGGAGGGACAACCCCACCTGGCAGGCTGGCTGGGCCTGAGGGGCAGCAGTGAGCCCAGACACCACTGAGCAGGCTCCCTGAGTGGGCTGTGGGCTGGCTGACCCTGGCTGCCCAGGGCTGGACCACAGCGAGCCCAGGACCCCTTCCCCTACCCGGCTGTGCCATCTGCCCGCCCCAGGGTGGGGCCTGGCAGGAGGTCCTGCATCCCTGGCTGTGGCACTGATGTAGGGGTCAAACAATGTGCCCAAGTTCCAGGATCTGGCTTCAAAAGAGGGAAGGGCAGAGGGTGTGAATGAATGAGTGAGGGAGGGGGGATGAGATGGCTGAAATCCTGGTGCCCGCCCAACCTCTCCGGTCCCACCTCCCTCCTCTCCACCTCTCCCCTCCCTCCCCTCCCTCCCACTCCCCTCCCTCCTCTCCAAGTCCCTCCCCTCCCTCCCCCTCCCTCCCACCCCCCACTCCCCTCCCCTCCCTCCTGTCCTAGGCTCTCCCACCCCCTCCCTCCCGCTCTCCTCTCTGCAGGTGCAGCTGACGCAGGCACCAGCCCCATCCCTGCTGACTCACCTCCCAGGTATCCGGCCTCCTCTGCAGCGGAAAGCAGCTTTTGTGTCTGGAGAACCTTGGCGTCAGCGCGAGAGCGAGCCCCCCACAACCGTGGGGGGAGGCGCGAGCCCTTTGCCTGTGTCCTGAGCCGGGCTCCCTGCCCTCTAGGCCCTGCCCTGGCAGGGCCCTTCCCCCAGGGCCTTTGGAGGGGCCCTCAGCACCTGGGCTGGATTCTGCCTCCTCCTCCCTGGAGCAACCAGGGGCAGACCCACCTCACATCCTTCACCACACAGCCAAGTCCCTTCATCGCGCAGTGGAACCAGCACCAGGTCTCGAGGGTCTGGTCAGCTGCCAGTGCTGCTCTCCCCAGTCAACAGCGGTCCTTCCACAGAGGTCCATTCCTGTCCACCCCCACCCTGTGGCCTGGGGTCCCATGGCCCATGTGCCCTCGTTGGGCACATGGAATTCCCCATCAGCAGTGGGAGTAAGCAGCCAGAGGGTCGGGGCACAGCAGTGGGGACCTGCAGCCACATGATGTCCAATGAAGCTCTCCGGGGACCTTGAGCCAAGCCAGAGGAAGAGGCAGAGGCTTCCGGCCAGGACAGGGTGGCCGCTGCCCAGCCCAGGGGTCTCTGCTGCGCCTCCACCTCCGATGGGCTTGTGTGTATGTGTGTGGGTCAGGGGATTGGACCCAGGGAGCTCTCCACTGAGCTACCTGCCCAGCCTTTAGTGTTCATTTTGAGACAGGTATTGCTGAGCCCTGTGATCCTCCAGCCTCAACCTCCCTCCCAATAACGGATTACAGGTGCATCCTGAGGCTGGTTGTAGGTGGACAATGGGATGAACAGGTGGAGAGAGCCTGCAGGTAACCTGGCCCTCAGCACAGCAGGGGCTTCATTCAGGTCCCTGAGGCTTATGGTCTGGGTTCAAAAGAGGGAGGGACACAGGGTGTGAATGAATGAGTGAGGGAGGAGGCAAGGAGAGCAGACACAGGACTAACCCACAGCTTGCAGAATCCTGAACCATCAGTCAGTCCAGTTTCCATTGCTATAACAAAGTACCTGAGGCTGGAAACTTTATAAAGAAAAAGGTGTTTATTAGCTCACAGGTGTGGAGGGCTGAGTGCATGGTGCCAGCACCCATCCTCTTGGCCCTGGAGAGCCTCGTGGCCATGGTGAGAGCTCGTGTAGGAAGGAGAAGTCACAGACACAGAGATAGGAGGGGGCCAGCCCTGCCCTTCATAACAACCCTCTGGCTGAGGCAATCAGGTCCCCTGCAAACCACAGTCCCTTCAGAGGATAGCACTCCAGGGGCCTAAGGACCTCCCACGGGGTCCAGGCACCTCTCCCATGGCCACACTGGGAACCAGGCTTCAGCCCTTGGGAGACACACTCAACATTCACAGCACCCCTAGAAGGACGGGGCCTCCTTGCACCCCAGAGCCCCTGTGCTTACCGTGGCCATGGCTCTAACTGCAGGGCCAGCCACCCTGGCCCACAGGACACCTTGCCCTCTCTGTTACCCTCAGGGTCCACCTGCTGACCGCTGGGACCCCCATATGCTGGGAGCTGAGTCGGGGCCTGGAGCAGACACAACCCAAACTCCTCCTTGGTCTCTCTGCCCATCGTGCCCTGCCCCTTGGCCTCCTCCCCGGGGACACTCAGCAAATCCCTCTCACGGAAGAGACCTCTTTGCATCCCTAAAGGACTCTGCCTTCCGTGCGGGCCATTTGCAAAGCATCCCTAGGCTTCCCACCGCCTTGTCTCCAGGTCTCTGCGAGTGAGGAGCTGCTCAGCCTGGACCCACACGAGGCCAGAGGACTGGTGGGCAGCTGGCTCTGCTCAGGCTGGGGCGCCCCCGCTGTCTGCACGTCCCCTCCCAGAGCTGTTCCCACCCTAGGCACAGTCCCACATGGCTCTGGGGCCACCCAGGCAAAGGGCAGGAGGGGACAGGGCCGAGCCGTGCTGCTGGCTCTGGCCAGGGTAGGTTGGGGGAGCCGAGCCCAGCTGCCCCCTCTCTCCCTCCCAAACATCCCACCTTGGCCAAACCTGAGGTGAGGGTGGGAGCAGGGTGGCAGCTCGGGGGGCTGGGGGGCTGGGGGGCTGGGGGCCTGGACCTCGACGGCACCTGGGCTGGGAGGTAGCATGGCCACCCACGATTGTCCTGAGGCCACACCCCCTTTTCACCAGGGGCCTCCCAGGAATACCAGTGCCCAGGCCAGGCTCTGGCACACAGTGGTTGCTCAATAGATGCTGAAGATGATGGAGGATGAGTGGAAGAAAACACTGCAGTCAGAGGCACCAAGCCCCCAGTGGTGCTCAGCAGGAGAGCTACAAGTGAACCAGAGAGGGCAGGAGGAGCCTGAAGAAAGCGCAGCTGACTCAAGTCCATGCTGACTTGTCCACCAAGTGTGGTCACTCTGGGCTGGTGGAATGGCAGGAACTCCCCCAGGCAGCACATCTGTCCTAGAATAAGGACTGGGAAGCCAGGAGAGAAAGCCAAGCCTGGCATTTTCTGGGTGAGGTCCAGGGAGCTGGACTGCTCTACAGGAAGCAGGAATATGGCCACGGCCCCCAGTGGCTGTGTAGCTGAGGTGTGGACCCTTGCATCCCTGAAAGACCCCAACCCCACCCTGAGCCCTGCTGCCTTTCTCAGTCTCTTAGACTATATAACTCTGTCTGTTTGGGGGCAGGAGGTGAGCCGTGCGTGAGTCAGGGGTGAGAGACTGCCCGCCACCCCAGCGGGGGTCTGGGGGAGTGGACACAAGTGTAGTGAAGTTCCAGGCCTCAGGCACTCTCCCTCTGAGTGTCATGGGTGAGAAAACTCCTTAGCATGCAATGAGGAGCCCAGCAGAGTTGCTTGGGTAGATGGACAGGTGGACGGATGGTTGGGAGATGGATGCTGGATGGATGGGTGGAAGAGGATGGGTGGACAGATGCACGGGTGAGTGGATGATGGATGGATAATGGATAGACAGGTGAGGATGTGGTTGGATGGATAATGGATGAATGGATGGTTGGATCTAAGAGCAGGTGGGCAGATGGGTGATGGATAGGGTGTGGATTCTGGGTGATGGACAGGTAGATGAGTGGATAGTGCATGAATGAGGGACAGAGGGAATGAGTGAGGGAATGACACTGGCTGAGCCAGCTGAGCGAGCGTCCCTAGCCCCAGGTCCCTGCGCTCTGCACACCGTGATGGAGCCGCCAGGCCTGGCTGCAGGCTGTGCTCCTGGCGCCCGGAGGACTCCAGGCAGAAGCCTCATGGACACACATGTGCAGAAGGTCAAGACCAGAAGCAAACCCAGGCCACGTCTCTGAACAGCCCGATGCTGGACACCATGGCACCTGGTCCTCACACATGCTGATGCCCTGCTGTGCCCAGAGCGCCTTGGGCGCATGGCAAGCGTGCAGCAGATGGTTAGGGACCTCCTTTTCTCCATGTCTCCTTCAGGCCTGGGCCCTGGCCACCAAGGCCTGTTCTTATCAGGATGGCCTCCCCAGAGCCTGCACACAGTCGGTGCTCGACGAGTGTGATAAAAGGTAAAGAGGAAGAGGTAAAGGCACCCCGGATGGTGCAGCCCAGCCCTTGGCAGCCTGGCCCTATGACTTCCTGAAGCATGGGGCTGCCCCGCCCCCCCCCCCCCCCCCGCTCACGTCGCCCACTCTATCCCTCGGGGGCCAAGGATATGGGCCTGCGACTCCACATCTGACCCTCAGCCTCTCCCTGGCTTTTCCAGGCCTAGGTCCCCTCCAGGGACTGGCAAAAGACCTCAGTGTCCTCCTCCCCCAACCCCTTCCCTCGGCCTGTCCTTCCTGGCTGCCTGCTGGCCACAGAGCACAGCCTCTGCACTTCTAGGCAGGCGGGCCACCTGGGCTCTGGCCAGCTGGGCTCCAGGGAGTGAGGGGGAGGATGAAAGGACCAGGTGGGTGCTTGCCCCCTCCCTCCCTCCCTGCCTGTGTGACTTCTCAGGTTGTGGTCTCAGCTTCTGCGGGCACTCGCCCTGGGCTCGGGAGACCCTGCCTCCCCCTGTGTCCCTGCAGAGCTCCTGCTGTTGCTGGGCTCTTGGTGGCCCTGGCCTCTTCTCTGAGGGCTCCCTGGTCCTCATCCCAGAGCACCAGGCCATTGACTGTGCCGGTTGGCCATCTAGACCACACGTGGTGTGAAAAGCACTGCTTAAGCCCTTGTCCTTGAGCACCGGGCTGGGTGACCACTGCCAACGCCATTTCCCGAGCATCCTGTGGGCCAGTGAGTCTCAAGTTTCCCAGCCTGAAAATATCACCACAGCATTCTCAGGTGCATTAAGAGGCTGGAAATCACAGCCCGGAGCCGGGTGTCCTTGGCATTCATTGACATAGGAATGGAAACGTGTGTATTCCCAATGCTCCAGTCATTCACCTACTACTTTTGCAAAAGCATGAAACTCTAAAATAATATTTATTCAAAAGTTCCCTGTAGTATAGTTTAAGGTCTGGTATTGTGATGCCTCCTGCTTCACTTTTCTTGCTAAGGATTGCTTTAGCTATTCTGGGTCTCTTACTTTTCCAAATAATTTCACGTTTGCTTTTTCTATTTCTAGGAAGAATGTCATTGGGATTTTAATAGGAATTGCATTAAATCTGTTTAACGCTTCTGTTGGTACTTGACAATATGAATTCTGCCTATTCAGGAGCTGGGAGATCTCTCCATCTTCTAAGGTTTCTTTCAATTTCATTCTTTAGGGTTCTGTAGTCTTCTTTGCAGATGTCTTTAACTCTTTTGTTAGATTGATTCCCAGGTATTTTATCTTTTTTGAGGCTTTTGTGAATAGTTTTCCTGTTTCTCTTTCAGTGGATTCTTAGCTGATGTATAGGAATGAGTCTGGCTTATGGGTGTTGAATTTATATCCTGCTACTTTTCTGAATTCATTTATTCATTCTAGAAGTTTTTAAACTATATGACAGAGCTATAGTAACAAAAACAGCATGATATTGGCACCAAAATAGACTTGTAAACCAAATAAAAGACACAGAGACAAACCCACATAAATATGGTTATCTTACACTAGACAAGGGTGCAAAAACATTCATTGAAGAAAATGAATGAAACAGACATTATTACTGTGTGTGTATATGTGACTGCATGACCAATGTGATTCTGCAACGTGTACACTCAGAAAAAGGAGAAATTATATCCCACCTATGTGTGTTATATCACGGCGCATTAATGCATTCTGCTGTCATGTGTAACTAATTAAACAAATTAAAAACCAGTTCCCATTAGTGATTTATTTGTTGCTCAATTTAAGTTTTTCTGGGCATCCCCCTCAGGCAGGATGGAACTTACCAGGTTAAACAGGGACACCCTGCCCCAGGCCTGGCCGCCTCCACTCTCCTCTGTGATTTTGCCTGTTTGAATCGTTTCCTAAGGGGGACTCCGCTGCGGGCCCCCTTGTGCCTGGCTCGTCTTGCTGAGAGCAACCCTGGTCTCCAACACACAGATGGCCTGTAGACTCCCTGCTGCAACTGAGCACCAGCCCATCCTTGGGCTCTCAGGGCAAGCGCTGGCGAGGCCGGAAGGAGGACAGTGGAGGCCCACAGCAGCCGGTGGCATAAAGAATTCAAAAAACTTAACACCAAAAAACCAAATAACCCAATCAATAACCCCATGCTAGACATGGGTGACGGGCATACCTGTCCTTTTAGAGGACGCAGTGACAGTTTGATCCCATTTGTAAACCAGAAACCAGGCCTGCCAGCCCACTGCACCATGTAATGTCAGCCAATAGAACCCAATCAGTAGGAGAGCCCAGGGCCTGGCTGCAGCACAAGGGACCCAGGGGCTGGCATCCACCCCCACCCCGCCACATGAGGGCTGCTTGACTATGAACTGGCGCTGGGTGGCACCGCGTGGGAAGCAGATGACCAGGGGGCGCTGCGAGAGCCTCCACTGGGGAGTATTTGCCAAGTACCCATGGGAACAGGCCCAGGACAGGCAGACGGAGGCTTTGGGAGTCTCTGCTGCCCCTTCTGCCTGGAGCTTTCTGCAGGTCACAGCCCCAGCAGCCCATGGCCTCACTGGCTGGCATCCAGGAAGCCAAGGTAAGACACACACCTGTCTCCAATGCAGCACAGAGATCCCAACTCAGTGAGTCCCCACAGCCACCCTGAGGACTGGGGCGAGGGGCAGGCAGGGAATGAGAGGACTGGCCACTGACGGAGTGTGGCAGAGGGCACTTCTACTCACTTGTCCTGGCTGCAGAAAGCAGGCCTCTCCTGACCCGGGTGGGCTGCGGACCTCGCTGCCTCCCCTGACCCGGGTGGGCTGCGGACCTCGCTGCCTCTCCTGACCCGGGTGGGCTGCGGACCTCGCTGCCTCTCCTGACCCGGGTGGGCTGCGGACCTCGCTGCCTCTCCCCTGACCCGGGTGGGCTGCGGACCTCGCTGCCTCTCCCCTGACCCGGGTGGGCTGCGGACCTCGCTGCCCGTCCTGAGGGAGCACGCACTCTGGGTGAGCAAGATCCGCTGTGGGGAGTGGACTCTGCCTGATATTAGGAATACACTGAAGTGAGGAGCCTGGTGCTGGGCAGGAGGCCAGGGGCTGCTCACCTGGAGAGAGACCCTGGCCCAAGGGTCCTGCAGAGGGGCTGAAGCAAGCCTGGGAGGCCGGAGTGTGACGCCTGGCACATTCCCTACCCAACACCCAGGAAGCCACACGGCCTCCCAGCCCAGTCCTCCCTCTGAGGCTGACCCCAGACCTGGGACCAGCCCTGCTCTCTGCTGTTAACTAATAAGGTACTGAGGGCTGGTGGCCTCGTTCCTGGAATCACAAGTGAGGAAAGATTCATGAGTCTCCTCAAGACACACAGCCTGTGCAGGGTGACCCCATCACTGCAGAGAGAGCCCCGACTCCAGGCCTCTGGGAAGACATAACCCTGGGTTAGAATCCACTGCTCCATGATGGGTTGGTTCGCTCTGGGGAGACGGCTGTGCAGAGGGCTCCCCTGGTAAGGGCTGTAAATCCGCGGCCCTCCACGGACCCAGACCTGCCACACACCCTGGGCTCAGGTGTTCCGCCACCAAGGGCCAGGGTCACAGGAAGACCCCAGTGGCAGAAGCCATCGTGGAATGGATCCCCTTCCCCTGGGCCCCACAGGCCTAGGCCCAATCATAGGGTCACCTACCACCAGCTGTGCATCCTCAGAGGCTCCTCCACTGAGTTCAGGCCCGTCCCTAGTAGGGAGGTAACAGGGGCTGCCACAGCCCCATCCAGGCCCCTCTCCTTCCAGGACTGCCTGGGCCTCCGTCTTCAGATAACTGTGCAAGACACATGGTGACTAGCCCCTGCCTCTGACCCCTGGGGGCCCGGGGTCGTCACAGCACCACACCCTGCAAGGCCTGGGCTAAGTCTAGCTCTTCCAGGAAAGAGAACAATTCTGCCCACGTGTCCATGTCTGCAAGGTGACTGTCACCCAACCCAGGCAAGGGCAGGTCAGCACTTTTCAAGGAAGGTCTTGGGTAAAGCAGAACTGCCCCAGGGGCACGGCAGCCCTCCCTAGGCGGCTCTCTGGGGCCCAGGTCCCCTTCCTTCCCCTCTGCAGGCAGCAAGGGCACTGGCCTCTGGGACCTGGCCTGCAGGGGCAACGGGCAGGGCAGAAGACAGGCAGGCTCTGGGAGGGCCAGGGGGCAGGGGAGAGTGGCACAAGGCCATCGTGGAATGGACCCCCTTCCCCTGGCCTGTGGCTGCACTCCAGGTCGGCGGCTGCCTGCCCTGTGCCTGGCAGAGCTGACCTGTGTCACAGCAGCCCAGGAACTGTTAGGTAACTTTGAGGCTCCCCGAGTGTGGAGTGGCTCCTCGCTGTGCAGGCCCTAGCCCTGGTCTAGACCTGTTAGATGGCCCATGGCCAGAGCCCCTGGCACTTAAGGTTCGAGGATACAAACACATACTGGCCAGTCACTGCTCCACTGGGCCAGCTGCCCTCAGGGCTTTCGGGCCAGGACCACATCTATGTAAATCATGTAAGAGGCAGTGGTAGGTGGCACATCCACAGGTTGGGAGCCCCCATTCTCACAGGGTCTGGTAGGTTGGCATAGTAGCCCAAGGTCAAGGGAAAGCAAAAGGGTGGGCAGCAGGGAGCTCGGCACTCCAGCCTGGAGGCCTCTCTGTCAAGGCGCCACATGGCCTCAGGGGCACACAGAGTTCCCCGTCTTGCTGCCACCCAGGACCACACTCTAAGACCTTGGCTGTGCCCGCCTCCCCTCTGTCTCAGGGCACCTTGCAGCCAGTTCTCACCCACTGGACCAAGTTCTTCTGGAACCACGGATCTCAAGCTTTGGGGATTTGTGGACTTTGGGGATCTGAGGCCACTGGCTCTTTGGATCCTTTCTCCTGCCCTCTTCCTGGTGTCCCCCTCACAACAGTGTACACACTGGTGCCCACATCCCCCTGACACTGCTGATCTTCTCCCTTCTTCCCTCTGCTTTTCCAACTACATAATTCCTACCCATCACCTTCAAGTTCACTGCTTCTTTCTTGCTCCAGGTCAGATCTACCTTTGGGTGCCTGCTGAATTTTTAATTTCAGTACCTGTCCTTTCCAACTCCAGAGTGTCCATTTGGCTCTTACAGGATTTACTGATAAACTCTATCTTATGCAATGCACTCTCAGTCCTTCCCTTCCCTCTCTCACCTGTGTCTTGATCATGGTGCCCTTTTGGTTTTTTGACAGTATTCATAAACCTCATAGAATTCTCTTTCTGTGGAGGGAGCATCTTGCTCTGGCAGGCAGTTTCCACCACCGGCTTTTCCCCAGTCGACCGGCTCTGCTTGGTTTTTTTTTTTTTTTTAATGTTTTTTTTTTTCCGTCTTTAGGTGGATATGATATCTTTATTTTTATTTTTAGGTGGTGTTGAGGAGTGAACCCAGCGCCCCGTGCAGGCCAGGCGAGCGTGCTACTCCTGAGCCACATCCCCAGCCCTGTGCTTATTTCTTAGCACGTTTCATAATTTGTTGTTGGAAAAGGCACCTTGCAGTCCCCTTGAGTGGACCACAAAGTCCACTCCAGCGTCCTGTGGCAATCATGAGCCTCACTGCTGCTCCCGTTTACTGTGCCGAGCGGCTGGCAGGATCGCTTCAGTGGTCACCAGTCACCCTCTCCCACAGCCTCTGCCGGAGCCTCGACTGCTCCCGGGCGCAGCCTGGGTACTGGTCGCCCAGTGACGGTGGTTTGAGTGTGCTGTGCTCCCCGACTGCAGGTCCTGGCCACACCAGCTGCTGGGCCCTCTACTTGTGGCCAACTGTGCAACTTTTTCAGTAGCGCCCTGTGATAAACCACTTTAGAGCTGAGCCCAACCAAACGTGGGCTCCTGCAGTGGGACAGTTCCCGAGGCCAGTGTTTGTATTGACTCCTAGACAGCTGTCTGCTGTCTCTCCAGGAGAGCTGTGAATGACTCCCCGTGCCCTTCTCCACCCCATCATCTGGTTTTTTTGTTCATGTGGTGCTGGGATTGAATCCAAGGCTGGTACACACTCCAGGCACCTGCTCTGCCACTGAGCGCCCCAGCCCCCCACAGCCCCACTCAGTTTTGAGAGCACCCTTCCACTTGAACTTCACACCCCAGCAAATGAAGTCAGCTCCTAGAGAGGGGTCTGCAGCTGCTTCATGGCCGCTTTCCTCGGCCAGCTCTGGGCTGGGGCGGACGCTGTCACATCTCTGCATGACGCCCTTCTTCCCCTACTTCAGAGTTGAACACCGGTCTCCTGAGCTGAGGCCCACTGAGTCCCGCACCTGGGCTCACCTGAAATCCGACGTGGCTGTGGAGGGCCTGAGGCAGGAGACCTGCACTGGCCTTCCCTCCTGTGCCCAGGTGCTTTCCGGTCCTCTACAAGCATGCTGCCAGGACCCCTGGAAGCTAGCTGAGCTCATGTGAGGGACGTGGCCTGAGGGGCAGGAGAGGAAGTGAGGTGGCAGCTGAAGGGTGCTCACAGAAGTGACGGACTGTTTCCTTCAGGCTGGAAGTAGATGGTGGTGGAGCTGCAGCAGCTGAAATGATGTAAGGAGGCCCAGTCTTCTCCTCGTGCAAGGACCCAACCTCATGGTGCCCCACACTGCAACTTCACCTACCTAACCACCTTCCCAAAGCCCCACCGCCCCATGCCATCCCACCGGCAGTTAGCATCTCAACATGAACTTGGGAAGGACAGACATTGTGGGGACACGGGCATGGAGTTCTGCACACATGGCATACGTTAAGGGCATCTGAGTGGCAAACCACTCCCCTGTGCGGGTGTGCGAGCGGCACACGGCTTGCCCTGTAGGCACAGCCCTGGTGTGAGGCCACGTGCTGCAGTCCCTGCGCTTGCTGCATGGCCCACTCCTTGCCTGGCCGCTGGAGGACAGTTAGCAGACACTGCACTGGTGGCTGCCTGACTGCTTAGCTGCTGCCTGACTGTACAAACATGGTGACTGCGCAGTAAGGTCAGACCTGCTTCCTGCCTGGTCCCTGGAGGTCTGGATCAGCGACTCCGCAGCCACACTCTCCTACCCTGTTCCGTGGACCTCCTCGCTGGACGAGAGAGCCCACACAAGACATGCAGTCCACAACACTGCTGTCGCAGGGATACAGGCCACAGACCCAACACCCCATCAGAGGGCTGATGGGGTGCTGCCACTGGTGCAAGTTCTCCAACATCACATCACATGCCCCCAGGGCTGTGGACATCCCTCGCAGAGGCCGCCTGAACGGAGTCAGGGCAGCTTCACAGGGAAGTCATGACTGCCCCACCGACATTGGGGTCTCCTCCCAGTGAGAGTTCAGTGCTGAGGGCACTGGCCCAGAACAAGGCCTGACTCACTGGACAGCCACGACAGAGGCACTGACTCCTGAAACCTCTCAGGAGGGCGTGGAGAGGCTGGCCCTGCCTTGGCACTGCTGAGGGCACTGCAGGTCTGCCCCCATCCAGACTGTCAGGAAGTGGGGGCTCAGGTTTGGCCAATGGACCTCCCAGGAAGTGGCCTGCAAGGTCTGAAAGGTGACAGGGTGGGCCCCTGAACCAGTAACACCCACAGAGGGCAGGCATGTCCCCCAGGGTGGGAAGCTGCCCCTAGAGCCCTCTCACTGGGGCATGACAGAGGAGTGCAAGCACACCAGGTCCTGCCCTCAGGGGAGCCAAAGGTCAGCAAGGGGAGAAAACCCGTGGCCAGGGGACTGGGGCAGCCGGGGTCCTGACTGGACTGCAGTGCCCAGCAGCCCTCTCGACCTGCAGGGGTGGACTTGGCCAAGGTTCCCAGGTCAGAAGGCGAAGGCACTTAAATGGGACAGAGATCACACTGCTCTGCAGACCACTGGGGAAAGGGAAGACGTGCTCCCACCAGCTCAGGTGTAAAGTTGGGCATGGGGGGTCCACCCAGAACTGTTTGGGAAAGGTGCTGAGGCTAAGCTGCAGGGCCACATGACTTCTGGAGAGGCTGGTTGCAGCTGTCCAGAGAGCACAGGGCTCTTCAGGGAGCATGGAAGTACCGAGGCAGGAGCCTGTGCCAGGAACCTGGACCTGGCACTCAGAGGTGGGCAGTGGACCTGTGCCTCTGCACAGCACTCGCCTCAGGCCTTCTCTTATGGAGTCTGAAACTCTCTAGTGACAAGCCCACAAGGAAGCTGCCAAAAGCCTGCAGAGGACAGGAAGGGAGAGCAGAGGACAGGAAGGGAGAGCAGAGGACAGGAAGGGAGAGCAGAGGACAGGAAGGGAGAGTACAGGGTCAGCCCGAAGGGGGCTTGTCTCTGGAGCTGTTCTGGAAGGAGGGGTGCCCTGTGGCCACACAACACCCAGACAGGACAGGAGCAGTTGTGAGGGTGAGATGGTTCTGGATCGTAGAGTCTGATGGGCACAGATCATCTGTAGGGTGGGGAGGGCTGCCAGCAGGGTGCACATCCGCTTGGTAGGTCCAAGATTTGGCTCTGCCAGCAACAGGTGTGACGCCCGCCCTCCACCCTGCAGAACCCCAGGCAGCTGCAACACAGGCCTCCGCTGTGAGCCAGCAACGGCATGACGCAGACACACAGGCGCCCTCCACAGGCACGAAGCAGAGCACGACGGCAACACAACACGAGGCCACAGAGCCCCAAGAATCCGCAACGAAACTTCAAAAACTATCTGGTTTTTATGATCTTCCCACATGCTTCAAAGAAACACACATTCTACAACACAGCGCTATATCAACGTCACTACGGCCTCAGCGTCTGGACAGACCAGAACCACAAACCTCCCTGTAAGCCCCTTGGCTCTCAGGATCGTAGCAGCGCGTCTCTTGATGGAATACCTGAAGTGGGAATGAAACCACGTGCCAACTCAGCTGCCAGGATGCGAATCCAAGAAGGAATGGAGCTCAAGGGCAAAGGAGTGAGCTCGGAAAAACACCAATTTCATAGCCACAACGCAGCTAACGTGGTGGACAGGGCCTCTGGAGTCACAGCCAGGAAGCGTGGTGCTGCTAGAGGTAAAGCCACAGAGGGCTACTAAGGCCGAGGAAATGACCGCGTCCTAGGGTCGGCCTCCCCACACCCACTGGTACAGACAGGCCTTCCCCACGAGCAATGCTGCCCTGGAAACAGCAAGGACGAAAGCTTCCACGCTGCTGGGGCCTGTGTCACTGTCCTCAGTGGCCGTGTGCAAACCTAAGACTAGTCTCTGAACTCCTGATGGCGGCTTGTCCATTAGGGCTCTAACTGAAAGTCTGGGAGCATGGAATACCGACTTTGTAGTGGTCTCTGAGCCAAATGCTAAAAACAACAGTCCAGGGTCCCTGGGGGTGACAAGAGGGCCTGCCTGGGCCTGAAGGGCAGGCTCTTCTGCTGAGCATGACAGTGGCTGTGCCAATGGGGAGACGTGTGGCCCGAGGGCACTTGAGGTCAGGAACTGAGTCCCTGCCCTCACACTCGACTTGGGGTCCACCCAGCACATGACTACTGCCAGCCCAGCCTACCCAGCCTCCCTGGGGCAGGAGGTGCTGCCCCTGTGGGCTAGCACAGCGCTCTTCTCTGCCAGGACAGACACACCACTATCCAACACAGCAAGGTTTGCCAGGCAACAGATGATTCGGAATTCACCCAGCCTGGCCCCCAGTCTCAACAGAGGAGGCTTGGGTGTGCTTAAGGTAGCATGGGCTCTTCCAGAGGGTCCCCTCCCATTCACAGGACGTAGCACATGACACAGGTTTCAATCAGCCAAAACACACAGGCCTGGGTCCTTCTGAGTAATGGAGACAATGTGCTGGGGGCACCACCCCCTGGGGGAGCGCTTAAGCTCTCTTTGAGCATGCTCTCCCGCCCAGCGGGTAGTCTGTGTCCCAGGACTGACCCCAGGTCCTAGGGGTCAAATGGGTGTGATGACAGCCATCAGTTATCACTGGCTGTGGATGAGCAGGGCAGTGGGGAGTGGGCTGTGGCCCTGCACCTGCCCGGGTGATCCTGGAGGGCCTCAAGCTTCACCATGGCCCTCAGGGCGACGGGCTGCTGCCTCAGCTGCAGCCGCCTCCTGAAGGCAGAGTGCAGCGCGTGCAGCTGCCCCACCTCCTGCGTGCTGAAGCAGGGCTGCTGCTCCGAGAAGTGCACAATCGCCTCAAAGGCTGCGGCCGCCTGCTCCCAGGCCACCTCGGCCGCAGAGTCCTCCCCAGCGTCTCTCTCCACCCGGTCTGCATTCCCGTCAGCCTCAGCCAGCAGCATAGCAGCGGGTGCCTCCTCCACCTCCCTCCCTGCACTGGGCGGAGGCCTGTGGCCTGGGCAGAAGGGGCCCTCCCTCACGAGCTCGAGGATGTGGGCCAAAGTCTTGTTATGAGGCTTGGCACTGCAAGGCTCGGCCTCTTCGTCCTCCTCGCCCTCGGAAGAGCCTTCTGCAAACATGACAGCAGGCCACAGCTTCCTCCAGGCCCTCCTGAAGACATGGCTGGGCACAGCGTTCCAGGCACAGGCCACGCTGAGTATGGCATCGTTCATGCTGTACCGCGGGTGGAAGCCCTGCAGGCTCCCAGGGGGGTTGATGAAGTGCCTCATGAAGTCTCTTCGGATGCCCTGCTCCATGGGCTGGATCAACGACGTCACACTGGCAGGCAAGAAGATGGTGAAGATGTTATCAGATGCCAACGCAGCCTCCTGTGGGTGGGCCCTGGAGTCGTCCAGCAACAGGATGGCCTTGCTGTCTGCCGGCAGACCTATGGTTCTAAAGTGTTCTCTGACCGAGGGGACAAAGATGCGGTGGAACCAATCTGAGAAGATCTCCTTGTCCACCCAGGCGTTACCCTGGGCCTTGTAGGCGACAGGCAGGTGCTGGATGCCGGTGAAAGCCCTGGGGCCACGGCATTTCCCGATGGCCAAGGGCTTGATTCTATGGGAACCTGTGGCATTGGCACACATCAGGACAGTCAGTCTGTCCTTGCCCTGCTTGAGGCTGGGCATAGTCCCACCATCTGGGTTGGGACTTGGCAAGCACCTCCAGAAAAGACCGGTCTCATCGGCACTGTACACCTGCTCAGGAGATAGCCCGTGCTCAGTGGTCAGGCTCCTAAAGAAGCCACAGAACTGCTCCGCTGCCTGGTGGTCAGCTACCTGCTTCTCACTGGATGCATCTAGCTTTTTAATGCCATGCCTGGCCTTAAAACGCCAAAGCCACCCTCCAGAGAACACACAGGGCTCGGTCAGCCGCATCTGCTCGTAGAAGTCCTTGGCCTTCTCGATGAGCATGGGGCCTGACACGGGGACACCCTCAGCACGCTTCACCAGGAACCACTCATACAATACCCGGTCCAGGTGCTCCAGCTTGGGTGTGTGCAGCGTGCGCCGCTGCTCCAGTGCCTGGTTGGAGTCAGAATTGGCGAAGAACCGGAGCAGCTGGGCCTTGTGGGCCTTGATGTCGTATAGGGTGGACATGCCCACGTTGTACTCCTGCATCAGCGCCTTTCTGCTCTCGCCCCGCTCCAGGCGTGTGCAGATGTCAATCTTCTCCTTCAGCGTCAGCACCACCCGCTTCCGCTTCCCCACCCTGCCCTTCACGGCAGCCTGCTTAGAGGCCATGGGAAGGGTGGCCGGCCTGCTGCCTCTTGTTCCCACTGTGAGCTTCCCCTCCGTGACTCAGGTTCTCCCTTCTTGTCTCTGCTGCTCCTGGGCTCAAGCCCAGTCCTCCTTGGCTCTACCCTCTACCTGCAGCAACCTCTTCCTCAGCTTCCCCTGGGCATCCAGGCTCTGGAAGCTCAGGCTTCAGCTACTGGCAAAGTGGTCAGCTGCTGATCCTCACCGCAGGGGAAATTTTCAGCATCAATCTGCCCTAGACTGCTTGGTGTGGCTGGATCCTCAGTCTTCTTCTCAGGGACAGTAGCAGGTGTTCCTCAAACAATGCCCAGTTTCTGATTAATGAAGGTATTGTGGCATAAGCGAGGTGCTCGTTTCCAGGGTCCACAATGGTGTCTCACCCACAGTGCTTCAGAAACTAAAAAGCAGAGGAGAAGGAAAACATCACGTCAAGCGCCAGGACATACCTGCGCACGTCCTCACTACTCAGACCCAACAGGAAGCTTTACCTGAAACAAGTGCTATGACATTCCTGCCACCCTCTCAACTCCAGCCCTTCCTGGCACAGGGAGAGCGTACAGATCACAGAGGCTGCAGCACCACCACCCCGTTCTTTGATGAAAAGGCACATAGGAACCCCAAAAGAACTCCTGAGGGGTCCACTCCTCCCACCTCCCTTCTAAACCTTTATGTGGATTGCTTCATCCAACTTCCTGCAGTCCAAGAAGCCAGAAGGCTACTTACAGGTACAGCATGTAAAACACACACCCCATAAGACCACACAGGGCAGGCTTGTCACCAGTCACCTCTGGGAACTCCTTTCTCCATCAGTTGGCCTCCTGGTCTGCCAAACGTCCTGCTGGTGCTTTGCACCACAGTACTGAGTGTGAGTGAGCACCCTGCCTAGCACAGCACACACAGCCCAGGAGGTGCATCACACTGTGGGAAGAGATGGCAATCAGGCCGTAGGCCAGCCTCAGGAGGATTTCTAAAAGGAAACTGGGGGATACGTGGGATCACACAGGAACCTGTGAGGGGCCAACAAATTTCAGGAGGAGTTTCATGGCGTTGGATGTGCAAATGTGTGCAGGTGTTATGAGGTGGCTGAAAACGCTGCTGTCTGGCTTGCAAGACAAAGCGCTTGAAATGCCTTCCTTAGAAATGAAATTCAGAAATGGCAAGAGACATTCTGGTGGCTTCTTCCCTTGCAATTCAGAGGAAGCACTGACATCATGAGGCCACGTGACCGTGGACTTCAAGTATCCTCCTGAGCCCAGGGGTGGACAACACACTGAGTGGTGGTGGACAGGACAGAGGTGCGGCAGGAAGGACAGCGGCACTCGTCCACTCTCAGACACGGTCCTGTGTGCAAGGACATAAATTTCCTTAGGCCAAGGTTGTTAAGGATGGACCTTTTCACCGACGACTATGGTTGTGCGCGGGCAAACGCGGGCATCCATCAGGGGCAAAGATCCAAAACACAAGTGTCCTGGAGACTGGGCAGGCGAGGACCCGGAGCCCCGGGAGGAAGGGTCCCGGGAGAGACTCCAGTGCACATTGCAGAGGGGGTGCGGGCGCGTTGGGGGCCGCGGAGGGACACCGCCTGCATCCCGGGCACCACGACCGCGAGCAAACTCCGTGCGAGGGAAGCGGCGGCCACGGCCCGGCCAGGGGGGCGCCAAAGGCCGGGGCCGCGCAGACCTGGTCCCGGGACAGCGGCGAGGGCAGGCCCGGCCGTGCGAGCCTCGAGGGCGCCGCGGCAGCCCGGCCCCGCCCCGCCGGCCGGCCGCAACCGGGCCCACTCACCTGCGTCCGGGCCGCCGCTGTCGGCCGGAAGTGCGCCGCGCCGCTCTCCCCAGCCCGCGCCTCGCCGCCTTCCCCGGCCACTTCCGGGACGCTCTAGGCAGGCGGAGGACTCGTCCTCTCTGTGGCCCTCCCAGGGGTCTGAGAGGGACTGGAAGTACCCAGCGCAGGGATGCTGCAGGTCGGCAGGTGCTGCCGGCCCCGCGCTGTGCGAGGCTTGTTGGGACCGCTGTTGCTGGGCCAGTGCCTGCGGCAGTGTGGCTTCCCCACAGGGACATCCCGCCCAACCTCCTACTTAGCTAAAGCCCCATTCGCGGCTCCCCTAGATGATTTTGAAACAGGTGAGCTGGAGAGGCGTCTCTGAGATTTGCACTGGTGTTGGTGGACACCGAGGAACTCAATGCGTTTTGCTGGTGAACTGTGGAGTGCACTGTGGTGGGCTGAATGGTGGCCCCCGAGGGTGCCCCCTCCTAATTTTCAGAACCTGTGTATTCATGGCCTGGCATGCCAGAGGAGACTTGGCAGATGTGATTAAGTTAAGGGTCCTGAGACGGGAGGTTATTCGGGTTGTGTGGGTGGGCCCCGTGTCATTACAAGGGTCCTGTAAGAGGGAGCAGGAAGGTCAGGTGGGAGAAGACAGTGTGCCCATGAAGGCAAAAAGATCACAGCTGGGACCCGAGAGCCACGTGCTTTACTGGCAGAGGAACTGTCAGATCAGGCCAGGCAGGCAGCCATCAAAAGAAGCAGATTTAAAAGGGCCACTGAACCAGGCTTTATTGAGATATCATTCCCCGGGCGGAACTCGATCGGACCCACAGAGTGGATATGAGAAGGGTCTGAGGAAAAACCGCGTGGAAGCTTGACCGGACTGGACTTTTATGGGGCTTACAGCAGGAAGGGAAGGGCTGGGGACAGGAAAAGGTGTTTTTAGGGTCCTTTGTCCCCTTGGAGTTGGTCAGGGGAGATGGCTGAACTCCAGGATTGGCCAGGGATCCTGCTGATTGACGGGCGTTTCTGCCAGCACCTGATTGATGTTCCTTTTCCCGGGCGGGCGGCGGCTGGTCCCCAGTGGGGGAGGCTTCGAGAACCTGGGAAAGCCAGGAAGCAGATTCTCTTGGGGCGTGCACCTGTGACACCTGGATTTTTGCATCATAAGACTCATTTCAGACTCTGACCTGCTTCGGCTGCTACACTGGAGCCACCCTGCAACTTACACAGCAGCCCTTGAAACAGTGACCACCCTGTGGTCAGGAGTGGCATGCTGGAGTTGAGTGTTTGACAGAGGAAGAAACATGAGATAATGGGTCTCACTATGGCACCTGGTCACAGCCCCCACAAAAACTCATACGGAGCTTGCTAACTCACTCCTTGATTCACAGTCCTCCCTTGGGCCAGCCCTGCCACCACCTGGTTCTCTCCTTGCCCTCCCTCACTGGTCCCCACCTGGCTCACTTCCTGGCTCTCCACCCACTCACACTCCCAGGTGGTTTCCAGTATCAGGGCCTCAGTACCAGGGAAGGCTGGCTGCTCCCAAGTCAAGTCTCTTGCCAGGCCCTCCCCTGAAATCCAAACTCCTCTTCCTACAGAACACTTCTGCACAGCTTCCTAAGAGGCATTTCTAGGCTCTACTCTCTCTCTCCAGCCACTCCACACCACACCCCACAGACCAGGAGCTCTGATTGGCTCTGCCCCTGGTCCTGCCTCAGGCCAGCAGTGGTCACACCCACCCCACCCGGCTCTTTTCTTTGTCCTTTGTCCCATTGTCAGCTTTTGGCTGCTGCAGAGTGAACCACCCCGAAACTCTGTGGGAAACTCAGTGGCATGACAGGTGCTGTTTGCTAGCATTAAGTGTGTTTGACAGGAAGAGATAGTGAGGGAGCCTAACAGGGGACCCCAAGACCCCCAGGCTCCCTGATGGGGCTTCCAGGACAGCCAGGTGCCCAGACTGGCTGGCCTACCAGTGGTTCTCTGCTGCCGCCTACTGGACCCAGAATTGAAAGTACCTCCCAGACCAGCCGTGCTGGAAGGGTGGGACTGGGCATGGGACTGGGGCCTGGGATGTCACTCCAGGACCCTTGGACCTCATCAGATGGACTGAGTTCACTCTGGCAGTGGGGAGGGGGTTCAGATAGAGGCCTGGCACTGAGCACTCTCCCCAGCTTACAGGATAAAGCCCTTAAACCACAGCCACAGCCTCCTTGCTGACCACTCCTCACAGCCAGAGTGACCTTGGAGAGGTCAGTCTGGGAAGGTCACTCCTCCCTCAAGGCCAAGTGTTCTGGACCCACAGCCCTTTACCAAGCCCTGGTCCATCCTGTGGGCTGTGCCCTCTGCTGTAGCCCCCTTTGCCTGGAGGTGTGCCTGGACCTGGCAGTGCCCCTCACTCCAGCTCTGGAGGCCTCAGGTGGGAAAGGCAACAGCCAGTCCTCCCTTCAGGAGGGTCTCGGGGATACCTGTCTCCCACAGTGAAGAGGGGACTGCAGCTCCCCGTCTGAGGCCCGTGGCAGAGAGGGAAACTGTCCTGGGTGGGCCTGGGGTCTCCACTCACTGACTTCCCTCCAGGAGTGGGGGTAGAAGAAAAGGTAAGGAAAGGGGCACAGAGAGGGGCTTGGAGGGTGCATTGCACAGGAGGGAAGGTGGTCTGGGGCCAGGCCCTCTGGGGAAGTAGAGGTGGGAGGGGATTCAGAAATAGAGGAAGGGAAGAAGGGCATTGATGTCAGGCGCAGGAGGGGCTCTAGGCTGCCCAGGCGGCTCCCCAGAGGGTGAGCGCCCCAACTCCTATCTGCATACAGGCTCACACTCCCATGTGGCACACATTTACACACTCATGCTCACATACAGCCTACAGACAGCACACATTCAAATCACTCAGAGTTTGCAAGACATGGCCTTTGTTTCCAAGAGGAGGCTCAGCTCTGCTGTGTACAGGCCATGCTCCTGGCTGCAGGCAGTCTTCACAGGAAGAGACCCTCGGTGGTGTAAATGGAAGTCAATTCTTTTTGTGATTTACATGCTTATTTTTAAAAACTAGCTGTGCATGAAATAAAAATATACAAATACGATGTGTGTTCCAGCAGGGGCCTGAGTGGCAGGCTCCACTGGAAATGGTGGTCTGTGGGCAAGACCGCCCTGTGAGGGGTCCACACCCAGGGAGAAGCAGCTCCTGTGGTATGTGGACAGGCAGGATCTCCAGGGAGCCCAGCAGGTTTGAGACTGCAGTGACTGGGCAGGTCAGGTAGGGCCATAAGAGCAGAAGAATCTGGAGTCCCAGGAACTGGCTAGAGAACAAGGGACAGAGGTAAAGATTGAGTCATGTTGAGGCCCCATCTGGACCCCATCCACTCACGGAGGGACCACAGGGGTCATTCCTTTCTGCAACAAACCCTCCAGGAAGCAGGACCACCAGAGGATCAGGCCCAGTGTGGCTCAGGGGCGGCATGTGATATGTGCCCAAAGAGTGAAGGACAGAGGGCAGACATCAGTGGGTGGATGTGCTCCTGGCTTATTTGGGGACCAGGGTCAGAGTTCAGAGTGAGGTCTCAGTGCTGGGCTGAGGTCAGGGTGGGGCTATAAGGAAGCTGTGGCTACTAGGCCACCCTTAGACCAGGGCTCTCACCCTTAGCACTACTGATATTTAGGGCAGGGATTGGGGAGGGGAGTGGCTGTCCTGTGCACAGCAGGATGTTGAGCAGATCCTGGGACCACTCAACCCCATGCCAGCAACACCCTGGGTTGGGACAACCCAAGCCGCCTGCAGGCAATGCTAAACACACTTCATATCACATCCAGTGGACAAACATTTACACACCTGTAAATGTTTGGGGAATGAGTGTTCCAGGTCAGTGCTGGTGCCGGGTGCCACCAGTGCGGAGACAGATAAGGAAGGCTCTGTCCAGGGCAGCCAGAGTTCTCGTGGGCTGGGGTTGGTGGGAGGACCAGGCAGGTGGGCAGCCACACGAGGAAACAGCCTCGGAGAGCTGAATCCCTGCATGTGGCGCCTGCGCTGCACTAACAGGCCTGTGGGCTGGAGGGGATGTTCAGAGAGAAAGTTCCAGATGAGAGCAGAGGGTATGAAGGGGTCCTGGGGATGCCACACGCAGCCTGTGTGACCTTGAGCCCAGTCCTGTCCCCCCCCCCCACTGAGCCCCAGGTTTCTCACTGCCAGAAAAGAGAATTTATGAGAAAAGAGACCAACCCAGAGGTGCTGGAGAGCTGGGCAGTTCATGGGCTTCTGCCACAGAGTGCTGGAGGATCTAGGCCTTATGTCACCCGTCCCATCAGCTAGGTCACCTTACCCAGGCTCTGGTGGTTCCTGCAAGCTGCTGGGCTCAGGACCCCAGGATGCAGGTGCCTCTTGGCCTTTCTGAGCCCCTCAGTAGTCCTTGGGTTGGGCTGATTCCCTGCACCCACTGCCCACCCTAGCATGCCAGGGCCTTTCTAGAGAGGATATCCCCAGGGTAGGAAGAATAGTTCAGTGCCCATCAGCAGGGAAAGGAGGGTACCAGAGGACAAGGGGCTCTTTCCCAGCCGTGTAAAACTGACCAGTGGCCGTGGCCAGCACTTCTGTCCACAGTCATCGGCTGGAGCAACAGTGTACCCAAAGGGTCACAGGAGCATGGCGGAGGGGCCGAGTATGCAGACAAGCCTCAGTAGAGATGGGCAACAGGGACCATGAGTCACCCCAGGGCCAGCAGCAGCAGGAAGCTACTGTCCTGGGCCTGGCAGGGCAGACAGGAGGAAGAGTGACCAGAGCTGGCTGGGGAGCTGGTCCATAGCACCTGGGGCCCCTCCAGAGGGACACGGCACCTCCAACCCAGCCCTGCAGTCAGGGTGCTGGAGAAGGAAACAGCTGGGCCAGGGCCGGGTGCAGAGGGGTCTGGGTAGCTGAGCCAGCTGGAGTGCCGACTCCTCACCCCTCCTCCTGTGCGGGGGCTGCTGAAAGCCATGTGGTCCCCAACTTCCTTGCACCTGAAGTTCCAAGCTGTGGATTAAATATGGTCCTGTTGAGAAAGCCCATGGCCATCTGAGGTCCCCACTGGCCTCCAGCCCCTTCCCTAGAGAAAGCAACTCCGGAACGGCCCAGCCCAGGGGCGGCTTCCTAGCAGCTGCTCTTGCCATGGGCAGCACTTGCTGCTGATCTGTCTGATCAAGGCCTGTCTCCCCCATGGACCGCAGGCCACAGGAGGGAGGACAGGCCTCCCTCTGTAGGGCATGAGGCATAATCTGGGGCCTGAGGACTTCCCAGCCCTCATTCTGGGGGTGGCTGAAAAACAGCCTCCCCGGGGAGAATGGCTCCACCCTGGGCAGGCTGTGTCCTCTGAGGCAGAAAGAAGGACAAAGGAGTGGGAGGGGCCATTTGGGAGGGCCCAGATTGGAATCTGCCCAGCCTGAGCCTCACTGGCCCCCAGGAGCCCGTCACTGTTGACTGAAGGCCCACGGAGCCTCCCTGCCTGCTGAAGTCATATAAAGCCTCCCTGAGGCCTGTCCCCCACCCGCCTGTGACCATGAAGGCTGTCCTCCTTACCCTGCTGGCCATTGGCTTGGCCCTCCAGCCAGGTGAGCCTCAGCCAGCCACGGGGCAGGACTGAAGGAAGGGGCCTGTGGAGGCCAGAAGGGTCCCAGGGAGCAAGCGGGGGGAGGAGGAGGAGGAGGGTCAGGTGGGAGGAAGGAGGCGGGTGTCTGCCCACTGGGCTCCCTGGAGGGTGACTCTGGGCACATCTGGGAAGCAAGGATGACACCTTGCAGTGAATTTTTCCCTGCTGCTCGCAGGGTTGGAGGGGCAGAAGTCAAATGGACAGGGACAGGGATGCTGACCAACAGTCCTGGGAGGCACAGGGGCAAGACATCTCGTGCTCAGAAGGGAAGGAAGGAGGTTGGAATGAGGAGGTGCTGGGGTTGCACTGAGAAGACCCGAGGCCACACCAGCCCTGACGTCCACCCCACGGGAGAGCTTGTGTCCAGGTGGAGGACCCAAGGGGATGGTTCAGCCTGTGCTGTGGCTGGCCAAGTCACTGACCCTCTGAGATCTCAGTGTCCTCTTCTGGAAAGTGTGGGCAGGGGGCTGTCCCCCGAGGCCACCAGGAAATTGAGCAGGACAACACTCCAAGGGCACCCAGGGTAGGGCTGGGGAGGCGCTTGGACCTGTTTTCAAGGAGGTGCTGCGGAGCCAGTTGCAGCAGCTTTGAAGGGAGGAGACTTAAGCAGGACACCCTGGTAGCTGGGGTCACTGGACCCAGGGAGGGCAGGACCTGACCAGGGGCCACTTGTGGTCACATAGCACCAAGAGGCCTGAGAGGGGCTGAGACCAGGTGGGCCTAGGGGATAAGAATGGATAGGCCTGAGGCCTGGTGGCCTAGGAAAGTCAGGGAACAGTCTCCTGACACCCCCACCCTTCCTCTCCAGGGCCCAGCTGGGCCCCTGCAAGACAGGGTGAGCCAGGCCACACGGGGGCTGGTCATCTCTGCCCTTCAGGGAGCATGGCATGGTATGCAGCCAGGGGCTGCAACGTGGGCATGGAGGGGAAGCCATTCACAGGCGCAGCAGGGGAAGTGGGTGCCAGTCCTCGGTGGACTGGGTACACCCAGGACCTCGTGAGGGGCCTGGGCTCAGGTCTGCACCCCCAGCAGTCTGGAAGGGCTCATGCCTTTCTCCATGCTGGTGGGGGAGAGAAAGTGTGGCAGGCCCAGGCTGGGAGGACAGCCTCTGACCTCACTGCCCTGCCTGCCCGCCTCACAGGTACCGCCCTCCAGTGTTACTTCTGCACGGCCCAGGTGAGCAACAGGGACTGCCACAACGTGCAGAACTGCACCCAAGGCCAGACCCAGTGCAAGACAGAGCGCATCCGTAAGTGCCTTTGCCCGGCTCCCTCCCTGCCACTGGCTGACCCAGGAGCCTGGGCTGGGTCTCTAACACTGTTCAGCCTTCTGTCCTCTGCCCACCTGACCATCTACCCATAATCCACATGTCCCACCCCTTCCAGCGCCCTCATCACCCCACACATCTACCCACCCCATCCTGCACTCACCTACCCACTCAATCTGTCTGGTGCTCAGCCCAAGGCCCAGCTGCCCTGGGTCCTTGGACATGGACAAGACCAAGCCCCTGGTCTCCTGCTGCTGGCAGCCTGGCGACCAGCTTGGGGTGTGGCTGTGGAGCTTGAGTTAGGGACAGGACTGGCTTCCCCAGCGGTCACCATGCCCCTCCAGGTGCAGTTGGGCTCGTGACCGTTATCAGTAAGGGCTGCAGCTCGGACTGTGTGGAAGATGCGGAGAACTACTACGTGGGCAAGAAGAACATCACGTGCTGTTCCAGGGATCTGTGCAATGCCAGTGGGGCCCACGGCCTGCAGCCAGCCACCGCACTGGGGCTGCTCGCCACGCTTGGCAGCCTGCTGCTGTGGGGGCCCAGCCAGCTGTAGGCTCCAGGAGGGTCCACAGCCAATGCCGTGTCCCTGACCTCATGACCTGGCAGAGGTCTAACCCTCACCCTGCTCCCCACCTCCACAGCTCCCCTGGGACTCCTGCCCGGTGCCCGCCTGCCCAGCAGGCTGGGCTGCAGTGCCTTAGAACAGCCTGCAGCCGGCTCCTCTGCAGGCCTTGGCTGCTGCTGTTGCCACAGCCCATGTTTTGGCCACCTTTGCTCAGGTGCCTCCTCTAGGAAGCCTTCTCTGCCCTCTCCTCCAGGATTGAGCCAGGGTCCTCCAAGGCTGAGATGAGACGGGCTGGGTAGCAGTCGGGCTGGGAGGGTCACAAGGCCCTGGATCTAGATGAGGCAGGCAGGGAGGGACGAGACCCCGTTCATGGACAACCTGGGAGCAGCCTGCATACAGTATGCTCTTAATAAACACCTGTTGGACAAGCTGCAGAGAGCCTGTGTCCTTGACAGTCCAAGTCCAGGCCTGGGAGGTGTGTGGGCTCCACCTAGGCCATGTCTGTGCTCGTGGACGTGGCCTTGACTGAGAGGGCTGGAGTGCTGGCCTTGGCAAGAGCAAATGTGTGGCACCCAGAAGGGAGGAGGCCCACGGGAGGCAGGAGGTCACCTCTCAGCCCCCTTGGCCTTTGATGTGCAGCCTTGAGCCTGTGGCCAAGACTCTGAGCCTGCATGCTCATCTGTGGACCTCCCTGTTGTGGGGACAGGCCCCCCCCCGAGCTCTCGGGAGGAGCATCTCCTGCTGGAAGGACAAGTGCCCGCTTTGGTTCCAACAAACCTGTTTTTCAAAGCTGTTTTGTTTGTGCAAAAAGCTACAGGCGTACAGTAAACACTCAAAGACTGTGAGGGACCGGCTGCCACCCTCATCCAACCCCCAGGTCCATGCTCTGCTCTCTGCTGCCCCATCACACCTCCCGGGCTCCTTTGGGTGAATCTGTGTCCATGCTCACAGAGTGCTGGAGGCCCCTGGAAGGGTATGCCCACCCCTTCCTTTGTCATTCCTGGGAAAGCCCCTTCGAAAGCAGCCTGGTGGGGGACATTCTCTGAGCAACAGCAAATGAGCTCAAAGCACATAACACCCTCTGTCTCTTCACCAGAGGGGTCACCCTCTCCAAGACAGGGCTCAGATCCCAACCAGAACAAGTAGGTGTTACAGGGACAACAGTGAGCAATGAATGCTTGGGAGAAGCTAGAGCTGCCCTGACAGGCAGTGAGCTCCCTGTCTCTGGGGGTATCCAAGAAGATCCAGGAAACCGGGAAACAGATCCGATCCCACTGCCACAGCTGCTGGCTGCGGGAGCAAAGCAGACCCAGAAAAACAAGTACTTTAGTTTCTGCTCTTGACGCAGACCAAAGCGAATGGCTTGCCCAGACCAAAAAAAAAAAAAAAAGAATCCAGGGGCAGGGGAGTGGCAGTGGTGGTGTTGCCCCTGAGGGCCGCTTCTTTTCAAGGCGGCCTCAAACGTGCAGGACAAAGCGCTGCTGCGGTGGTCCCCAGAGCCTTTGGACCGCGGCAGGTTCCTGCACCAAGTGCAGACCTCAGGGTCGGCCTCCAGGGTCACCGACACTCGCGGTCATCGGAGAGGCTAGGGGCCTGCGGGAGAGAGCCGGTTGGGTCTTCTCGGGGTCAACTGCCATCCCTGGGGCAACGGACTGACACCGAGCGTGTGTGGCAGCCTGGAGGCCAAACGCTGGCACCTCCATCTCGGTGGCCTTTACGTCCGCCCGGCTCCTCCCCCTCCACTTCGGACGTTACCAGCAGCGGTTTCTAAAGGGGCAAGGGGCAGAAATGCTTGGGATGGGCTTGGGGTTACCGATCTTTGGCGGGGTCGGGGTGAGTGTTGGGAGCAATGAGGTTGCAGTCTGGAATGAAATCCACACGGGGCTCTGTCTCTGTGGGCGAGAGGCCTGGGGCCGGTGCGTCGGGTGCAGGTGGAGTCGCGCAGCAGCGCCTTTGGGGACCCGCTGTGTTCCATTTTTCCTGGCAGAGTCCCGCAGCCAGGGCCCGAGAAATGGAGCTCTGACTCAGCTCAGATAAGGAACCAGACTCAGGACGCGTCTTCAAGAACCGGAGAGACACCGGCTCGGGACTCGCAACCGGAGCCTGCGTGGCTGGGTCCGCTGCCGCCGCCTCTGCTCCCGCAGTGCCGGGAGCGGCCGCCGAGTGTCGCTATGATGCCCAGCGCGCCTCGCCCAGGCTGGCCCTTCCCTGCCGCGCCCAGCCCCGCCCCACGAAAAGCGAAAGCGGCGTCGGCGGGGGGGACGCGGAACCGACCACCGAGCGCGAATAGGGGGGGCCGGGAGCTGTAGGCGGGCTCCTGCCCGCGGCTTCCGGTTCGCTTCCCCCTCAACCGGCCTCGCGCGGTGGTTTGCTCCAGCAGCGGCGCTTGCTGGCTCCCAAGCTGCTGGCGGCGGGTAGCGGCGCAGCGGCTCCGGCTGGCATCCGCATAGCAGGCTCCGCCGCACGCCGCGATGTTGGGGTTGCTGGTGGCGTCGCTGGCCCTGGCACTCTCCTTCTTCGCGCTGCTGGATGGCTGGTACCTGGTGCGCGTGCCGTGCGCTGTGCTGCGCGCGCGCCTGCTGCAGCCGCGCGTCCGCGACCTGCTGGCGGAGCAACGCTATGCGGGCCGCGTGCTACCTACGGACTTGGATCTGCTGCTGCATATGAACAACGCGCGCTACCTGCGCGAGGCTGACGTTGCGCGCGCTGCGCACCTGACTCGCTGCGGTGTGCTTGGGGCGCTGCGCGAGTTGGGGGCGCACGCCGTGCTGGCCGCCTCGTGTGCGCGCTACCGCCGCTCGCTGCGCCTGTTTGAGCCCTTCGAGGTGCGCACCCGCCTGCTAGGCTGGGACGACCGCGCCTTCTACTTGGAGGCGCGCTTTGTCAGTCTGCGCGACGGCTTCTTGTGCGCACTGTTGCGTTCCCGGCAGCACGTGCTGGGCACCTCGCCCGAGCGCGTCGTGCAGCACTTGTGCAAGCGCAGGGTGAGCAGCCCCCGACCCGTGGCACGACCCCCGGGGCTCCTCGTCTCCGACCTTCTCCCCCAGGGAAGGCCAGCCATCTGCTTCTCCTGGAGTACCCCGCCCAGCACTGTACCCTCTCTTGCCTTTAACTGAGGGCTCAGGGCCTTCCTCACCCGTGCCCATGTTCTGGGGGTCCCAGGGTCCCAGGATCAACTCTTCACAGTCAGGCTTAGCCATTCCTGAGCTTAGCCCCTCACGGTTTTCCTTACCCATTACCCCTTCAAAAACATGTCAGACCAGGCCTCTGACCTGGAGTCCAAGTCTTGGTACTGGTGGCCTGGAGTAATGAGCCACCACCTCTGGTTCTTGGTTCTGAACATGGGATGGATAAGGCAGTTAAAGGTGGTTGCTGGGAGTTTGGGGGGACCCGAGCCTCCCTTTCATACAGCTTAGAGCTAAAGGGCTTGGTCCTGATGGAGTTGGCTGACCCTGGAAGGCTGCAGCTTTTCTGCCTTCCACAGTTGGAGAAGGGAGGCCCACACCTTCCTGGGCTGAAGGCCCCTCCCAGGGCCTGCTCCATGGCAGCAGGCTGCTGCAGCCAGGCAACCTTGGCCCTGGGGATGGCCAGGGCAGTCATGGTTGCCAAGACGGTTTCTGCCACAGACTGCCTCCTGAAAGATGCCAGGGTCTGCTCACCCTCGTGCACCCTCTCGCATCAGACAGGCACCTCCAGAGCACGGGAGGGACAGTCCCACCCTTATGAGGGGCTGTATCTGAGTTGGGGAATTGGGTGCAGAGAAAGTGGTACTGCCTAGGGCTGCAGAATGACCAGACCCTTGGTTTTATCTTTATTGAGGTGACTCCGAAATCAGTACTTAAGTGAGAGCAACCCCAGCCCCAGCCCTGCCTGGACTAGCCCTGTGAGTGGGACACTTTGTCCTGGCCCAGTCCACCGTGTGGCTGCTTGTCCTGAGGTGGGGTGGGCACCTGCTCCTCCCTTCATTCTGGCAGCTCTTGAAGCCCTGCAAGGCATCCAACCCAAGGCATATGACCTCATCCATAAGAGTGTGCAGGGAGGGATGGGGACACAGTGGGCAGGCCCAGAGCTGACCTGGGACATTAAGTTGGGTCTTCTTGGTGCTTGACGAACAGAAGGGCTCCCAGAAAGCCTCTGCCCTGCATCCTGTCTTCTAATGGCTCCAGGATTCTGCCTGGCTCTGGAGAGGCAGGCCTGGCAGAGGCGGGGTTGTATCTAGAGAGCTAGGACCAAAGTGAGAGCTCAGAGGGGCCTGGGGACTGAGTAGGTGACAGGGAGGGGCCTCATGGAAGGTCACATGCCTGGGAACAGCATGGGCAGAAGCCCAGAGATGGGAGGGCAGCAGCCTGGCTGGTACAGGACCCTGGGCTGTACCCCTCACTCATCCCCATAGCAGCAGGTGGAAGCCCCGGAGCCTCACCCTCCTGTCCTGCAGGTGGAGCCCCCCGAGCTGCCAGAGGACCTGCAGCACTGGATCACCTACAATGAGGCCAGCAGCCAGCTGCTTCGGGCTGAGAGTGGACTCAGTGATGTCATCAAGGACCAGTGACCGCTTCCTCCACTGCCTGCCCATCAGCTTCCTCCTAGGGGCAGTTGGTTACCTACCCAGCTGGTCAGTTGGCATTTCCCACAAAATGGGCAGGCCAGGCTGGGCTTCAGCTGGAGTGACCTTGTGACCACCATAGTCCCCTTCACCTGCTTGAC
Organism: Urocitellus parryii; assembly: GCF_045843805.1. Taxonomy (NCBI): domain Eukaryota; kingdom Metazoa; phylum Chordata; class Mammalia; order Rodentia; family Sciuridae; genus Urocitellus; species Urocitellus parryii. The sequence goes on along the minus strand of NC_135537.1, from coordinate 1,791,617 downwards.
ACCCTCTGCTGGGCCCCATGCTGGACGCAATGGAGTGGCATTGGTGCCTGACCCAGTTTTGCCTGCTAGTTGGGGATGGATGGGCAGAGGGGGCCCTGATCATCCCTGTAGTAAGGCCACTATCCCATAGTTCCAGGTAGGGATGTACCTGGAGCAGAGGGACAGCAGGAGTGGCCTGAGCATGGATCCTGAGCTGAAGCTGTGCTGAGTGAAGCAGGGGCCAGAGCAGTGCTGGGCATGGGCTCTGCTCCTGGCCCTCTGCAGGGACAGCATTGTAAGCCTGCTCCCTCTGGCCCCCAGTAAGGCTCGGGCTCAGGAGGGGAGTAGAGTTGGGGTGGTGGTGGAAAGCACTTGGGAGGGAACATTCCCAGGATGTTTTCTGGTGGCAGGGATGCTGTGTAGGCGGGTTGGGCCACCCTTGAGCCCAGGGTCAGGCTGGCAGGGCAGGACTTGTCCAGTTCCTGCAGAACATGAGACCAGGAGTTGCCCCAAGTTCCCAGCTGGCCTCCCTGCCCTGCTGGCCCATGAGCCTTGCACCTGCCCCAGAGAACAGAGTCCCCTGGTGCAGAGTTGGTCTCCTGCCTCTCCTTCCAGGCTGTGTTGGAGGGCGGAGCAGGCAACCGGGGTTTGTGGCCCAGAGGTTCCTGGAAGGGTTGCTGGGAGTGTTCTGGTTAGGGAGGGAACAGCTGGGGGTATTCTGCAAGGGCACCCTCAACTACCTGCACCCATCCGTACCCACTAGGCCTGTGCTACCTCAGGCTGAAGCCTGCCCTCTGGGCCAACAGCCCCTCTCTCCCCCAAGTGTGCCTGCCCCATACCCTGCCCCACTCTAAGCGCTGCTCCCTGCATGGACTGGGGTCAGGGAAGGGTCTTGCATTCTCTGTGATATAGGTCCCTGGGCAGCTGCTCTCAGGCCTTCCTAAGGGACACTGGAAGCTGGCTCAGGCTGCCTACTCCTGCCTAATCCCTTACCTTACAACAGGGGAAACAGGCCTGGGTCAACCCAGAGCTGCTGAGAAAACCCAGGACCAAGTGGGGCTGGTCCCGAGGCTCTGGCCACATCTTGTCTAGCTGGGGTACTGAGGCCAGGGGCTCTGGGTGTGGGGATCTCTGTTTGCCTGCTCCGGGAACCCCCACACCTGCCCTGCCAGCCCAGGGTCAGGACATCACCTGAAGGCCAGAACTGCCTCCCCCAGGAGCTGCCCTGGACCCTCACCTGCCACCTCCCGCCCCATGCTGCCCTCCTGGCCATAGCTGCTCCTTTTTGTCTTAATTAAAGAAAGCACAAGATTAAAGAGTTTTAAAGGTGTGTGTGCTGGGAAAACTCTGGTTCCAAAGCCTGGACCCCCCCTGGGGTCCCATTCCCAGGATGGCAGGGGATGCTGTGTAGGCGGGTTGGGCCACCCTTGAGCTTAGGGTCAGGCTGGCAGGGCAGGACTTGTCCAGTTCCTGCAGAACATGAGACCAGGAGTTGCCCCAACTTCCCAGCTGGCCTCCCTGCCCCGCTGGCCCATGAGCCTTGCACTAGACCACAGGTACCTGCCCAGGCCTCTGGTTCCTTCCAGTCAAGGGATGGCTCTAAGAGGTCATGCCCCATCTGGGTTGGGGACCCTCAACTTCGGGACTTGGGACAGGATGGAGGTGGCAGTTAGGGGCAGAGGCCACTGGGCCCTGGTGGAGGAGAGACAGCATAGGAGCTGCTGTGCAGGCCTTTTGAGGAGTGGTCCCCAAGACAGAGCAGGTGAATGTGGAGTGTGCACCATGTCTGTGCTCTGCCCACCTGCCCAAGGAGTCCTGGAAAGGCAAGGGGAGTGGGACTGGAGAGACTGCCCCCTGCTCTGGTATCTGCACCCTGCTGTGAGCCTGTGGGCACTGCACAGGGGTGGCCACTCAGTGCCTTTCCCCCTCATCTAAGGGGTCCAGGAAGGTTCTGGCTAGACCTTTCAAGGCTTTCTGAGGGACATCTGGAGAGGACGCGCTGGGGCGCTGCTGGGATGTGGCAAGGTCTGAACTGTGCTGCCAGACAGGGGCAGCTTGTCTGGGCAGAACTCCAGACTGGAAGTGGTGGGCATCGGGCCACTGTACCCAGTGCCGGTGGGAGCTGGGAGTGGGGCCGGCAGGGGATGCTCAGGTGGGGCCATGGCCCTTGCTTGGCACATGGGAGGAGCCTCTCCGGGGTCCCTGGTCAGCAGCTGCCCCTGGGGTCGGTGGAGCATCTCTCCTGGACAGAATTCTGGGCTTAGTGATTCGAATAAGATATTATATCCATGTGTGCGGTCGGGGCAGGTGAGCGTTCCCAAGGTCAACCAAGAGCAACGGCTTTCGGAGCTCCCTGAGTCTCTTGGGCAGGAGGCTTAGCCAGGCTCGGGGTGTGGATTCCCCCAGGTCCCGCAGTGCCCTGGTGCGCGGAGGGATCCTGACTATGGGGACTTCCCGGGCTTGGACGCGCGCCCTCTGCTGGCCGCGCTGCCGCCGCCCCAGGGATGGGGATGACCATCAAGGCTCTCCCATCCCCACCTCCTCTGCCTCTCAAAGGGCCTGGAGGCAGCATCCCCAATTCCTCTGCTGGGGAGTGACATCTGCTCGGTCCCCAGGGCAAGGCTGCGGCTCTGACCCCTAGACGACTCTGATCCAAGATCCCGGGGTGAACTGGAGGTCTGTAACGCGGGAAATGATCCTAACTGGGGACTGCAGGTGCCAGCCCCGCAGAGAACCCAGCCGGGTGCCTTCAGGCAGGTAGAGGAGCCTCGCCACCATCCCAGCTACTTCCCTGTGCCCTTGGGTGTGTGCGGGGTGTTTGCCAAGCCGGCCAGCCTGCTGTCATCAGTGCTTAGCAGGTGCCACAGGGACCCCAGGGTCATGGCCTGGTGGCCTACGGAGCCTGATGACCCACGACTTCGCAGGGCAGAACCCAGAAAATGCCACGAGGACACGGATGGGAACTGGGGCCTGGAAAGGGCACCAACACTGGGCACCCAGGATGGAGCGGAGCGCCGTGAGGGGCGAGGGCCGAGTGAGAACCTGAGGGCACACTCTTGGGGGTCAGCCCTGAGGACTGTATGTCCCCCAGACAGCCCTGGCTGGTGCTCACTGGGACTGCTACAAGTCCAGGCTGGCACAGAACCCTCTTGGCCATGGGGTCTGGGAGACAAGCTGGCACTGTCCAGTCTCATCTGGTTGTCCCAGCTGTCCCAAGGTGATGAGCAGACCATTGTCAGAGGGGTGACTGAAGCCTGGGAGTTGCATCTGCCCTGGGGAGACCTGGGGTGGGGGGCTCTTGTGACCTCCTGTTCTGCCTCCCCTGGCTGCATCGATGGCACCGCCAGGCTGGTCAGAACCAGACCCCCCCAGTCATGGGGAATATCAGATCCTAACACCCTTTCCACCCTGGGGAGGCAGTGACCCCCAGGATTTGAGGGGGGTGCTTCTTAGGAAGAGTTTCCTGGGACTAAGGAACAGGTTCTGGCCTGAGACGTGGGGCTAGTCTGCAGGAAGGGTGACCCAGAAGGCATTTCTGCCCCAGGCCTCCGTCTCCCCATCTGGGAAATGGATCCAAAGGCCTTGGGTGAAAAAGAGGGTCGGGAGCCTGGAGCAGGCCAAGCGGGCCCAGCTCTCCTAAAGACCCCTCTGTGGGCTCTCAGTGCCCAGGAAGGACAAAACTCATCTCCACCCTTGGCTTATTTATTTTCTACACGTTTTGGGGACAGAGTGAGTGGCCTGAGGCCCAGTGAGCTCCGCTCACGGAGACATGTAGGCAGGGGTGGCCACCAGCAGTGCTAGGCCCTGTCAGGAGAGGAGGTGCCCGAGGAGCACTGCTCCCACTGTGGACAGAGTCCCAGCACCCAGCTGGGCTGCCTCCACTGAGTTGCAGAGGTCGCGGAAGCAGCAGAAGACGGGGTGGGCAGCCCCGATGCTGTCGGGGTCAGTGGCTAGGCAGGAGTCGGAGCAGGAGCGGGTCACCATGGGGCTCTGGTCGAAGGGGTACTCTGCAGGGTGGGCAGGCGTCAGAGCCTGCACCCACTGCAGTGCCTGCCTGGCTCTGTGTGTCCCCCCTGCTGCTCCTGATCACCACCTTTGCTTCCTACCTCCTCCAACCCCACCGGCATTCCTGTCCCAGATCTGGGAGCCTTCCAGTCCCCAACCCCAACGGTGACAGGTTTTTCTAATAAAAGCACCAGTGCCCGGAGCACCTGTGGTGCCCGGGCCTGAGAGGAAGCCCAGCCCTGAGGCTGCAGCAGCACCATCCAACAGTCAGCAGAGTGCACCCCACTCCCAGTGCCTGGGGCCTGGGGTCTGGGGTGCTGAGCTTCCCTTGCTGCAGGCACCCCTCTCAGATGGGAAGCCTCCATCCTGTACTTCCTGCCCCTCTGCCTCCCAGGCCAAGAGGAGCAAGGTGCATCCAGGGAGGCCTTGGGGAGAGGTGGGCCCGCCCTGTGCTGGGGCCTGCCCTGGGCCTCACCATTCTCCACCTTCTCCAGTGTGGTCTTGCAGGCCGTGTCCTCCAGCTTGCAGTAGGTAATGTTTTTGCAGGCGTAAATGGGCGTGGGCCGCTCACAGGAGTAGCACCTGAAGGCCTCACCTGGGGGGGGGGGGCAGCAGAACCTCATCACCTGGCCAGCTCAGCCCATCCTGGAGCCCGGGGATGGGGCTGGAGGACACCTGCTGAGCTCCTTTGGCTGGAGACGGGTGTGAACCTGCACCTTACCACCCCAGCCTCGTCTCCCTTCAAGGAGAGTGGAGCCATGACACTCTCCCAGGGTGCAGTTGGGCTCTGGAGGCTCACTGAGAGCCATACAGCCCCCGCCCTCTGGGAGGTGGGCAGACTGAGGCCCCGGGCAGGGTCCCGCCGGATTCCCCCACTACTCACCACAGCCCATGCTCCAGGCTGCGAGGAGCAGCAGCCGCGTGGCCCAGGAAGAGGCCATTCCTGGGTGCTTGGCGCTGGGAGGGTGGCTGGGCCCATGTTAAGGATTTATACCAGCCCCCGCAGCTCCTGCTCCTGGGCGGCGGCGGATCTGGCCGTGACTCAGTGGGGCGGCACAGGGCAGAGTGGGGAGGGCTGGCAGGACTGGGTGGTGGCCCGGGAACGGTTGTCACTCACCAACCCTCCGGGGCGGGACCCCTCGGAGGCCTCCCTGGGAGCCCCGGTCTGAGAAGCGTGGCCCTGCCCTGTGCTGGCACACCTCCAGCAGACCCCCCTCGTGTCACCTGCTCTGCCCCTGGGGTTCACAGATGCCTTGGAGGCCCCCAGACCCAGGTGTAGGTCAGCTGCAGGGAGACCCCACAGGAACTGCAGCCTGGCTGGCCAGCTAGGGTCCTGGCAGGTGTCCTCGGTCCTGGACTCTCTCCACCTGGTGCCCACAAAGCAGAGGCCTGACCCACGTGGGAAAGGGCGAGTGCCTAGTAAAGTGGGGGTGGCACGGGGGTGCTGCTGGCCAGTAGGCCCCTTTGGGTGTGGGGCCCCGGCCTGGCCCCTCATCATTGCCCGTCTTCTCCCAACTGAGGACCTTTGGACCAAACCTGAGCTTGGGAGTTTTAGGCCCCTGACAGCAGGGCTCTGCCAGCCCTCTGGCCTTCTTCACTGTCCACCTCTTACCACACACCAACTCACGTCCACACCCTTTCCTGTGCCAGGCATCTCACAGTGATGGCTCACATCTTCCCTGTGTCATAAGGCCACCCAGGTGCTCCTCCTTCATAGCCCTTCCCAGGATCCGCCTCCTCCATTTCTGTTCTTCAAGGTCCTGATCGGTGGTTGGCTGTGTGGCCAGATCCATGGTGAATGAATGGAGGATGGGTGGGTGGTGTGTCGATGGATGATGGATGGGAGAATGGATAGATGGAGGATGCCTAGATAGATGGGCGGACGGCTGGATTGATGGGTAGAGGGATGAGCGGGTGGGTGGAGAATGACATTCCGATGGGTGGTATTGAGAAAGTGAGTGGTGGAGAGATGAAAGGAGAGGAGTATTTATGGATGGGCAGACGGAAGATGATGGATGGATGGGTGGGTGGGCGGGTGGAGTGATGGAGGGGCAGGTAAGTAGACAAGTGGGAGTGGAGTGTGGATGAGGAGCTCACTGGGCAGGTGTGCACGTGGCTCCCTGGAAGGCTGAAGGTGGGTCCTCTGTGGCAGAGGCCGGTCACACTCTGTGTGGCGGGTGGGATGCTGAAAGGGTTCCTGGGCAGGTACCTAGGAGTTTTCCCTTGCAGCCGTCCCCGTGGCCTTGGGTGGCTCCCTTGCCCCTCCAGACCTTGGCTTCCTGTTTGTCTGCTGCAGGGTGGAAATGTCCTGGCTTTGTGAGTGAAGGGAGTTGTACAAGGCTTTGCAAGAAAGCAAAGGGTGTGGTTTTGCAAGGGAGAGAATGATACTTCAAACAATGGGGCCACCTGAGGGGAGGTGCAGGGACAGCAGCAGGGGCGGCTCGTCCCTGGGCTGAGGCCACAATACGCCCAGACACTCTGAGAGGTGCCAAGGAATGTGTGGTTCCAAAGCCTGGTAGACAGCCCAGCGCTGGCTCCACCTGGCCTCCTGTGGCCTCCTGGGTGGCCTGGGTTTACCCCAAGACACTCATTCTGGTCTCCCTCCTTCATCTGTAAACTGGACAGAGGGACATCTGCTCCAGAGGGTGACTGGCTAGTGCTCAGCAAAGGACAGGTCTCTTTGGAGCTGTGAGCCCCCTGCAGCCCACAGTGCAGGTGAACCTGCAGCACATGGGCAGACGGTGCCCATGTGCCAAGGAAAGGTACAGGCCTGGGCGCTGGGGACAGGAGACACTGACACGTCGCCAGGTGAGGGTGCCTGAGGAGGGAGGACCTCGGAGGTCAGGATGGCAGGGAGGATGCTGGGTGGAGTGACAGAGCAGGGGCACTTGCAGCTTTCTGCAGGCAGAGTGGGCACCACGTGGCCATCGGAGCCAGCACCCAGTTGGAGGTGGGAAAGCAGCCCCATGCCTGGGCAGACGCCACTGTGCAGGGCAGAAATCATTCCAGTTAAGCAGCTGCCCTCCCCTCTGCCCACATCCTTGTGTCCCCAGGTGTGGAACCAACGGGGAGAGCAGGTTGGAATCCAGACCAGGGCAGAGTTGACATGGAGGGCAGTTCACTCCCTGAGCCTAGCACCCTGCAGTTGGGGACAAGGCTTTGCACTGGCCTGGGTGAGCACTGGTCTTGACAGCTGCTTGTGGTGACTGTGAGACCAGGACAAAGGACAGGTAGCTGATTATCAAAGAAAAGGAGTGGACAGATCCACCATGTGAGCACGTGGGGGCGCGCGCGCACACACACACACACACACACACACACACACACATTGCTAACAGCCTCCAGGGGAGGGGAAGGATCACAGTTCATAGCACAAGCACTCACCCCTGGACAGCTCTCCTCCTGCCCTTTTGGTCACCTAGGCAGGGTGGGAAGGACCTGAAATCTATAAAGGGGGGGACATCCCCACTCCCCGGGCACCAGCTCTGGAGCCCTCTTCTCTGGAGGAGTCTCTCTCTTCCTCTCTCTGTTCTGTTTCTTAAATAAAATCTACTTTGTGGCTTGCTTGGCGTTTCTCAGGTGTTGATCGTCAACATGGGGGACGCCCGTCGGGTTTCCTCTGGAAGAGGCCTTTCTCCTCTCCGTGACCCTGATGATCTTCCTCGTCCTCGGGTTTTGGAGAGGGCGTGTGTCAACCTCCAAGACTCGGGGGACCCTGCCCTCACTGCGTCCTCTCACAGCCTGCCCCAGAAGGGGAGCCCCCAATCTCCAGGGTCACTCCCCAGCCTGGCCAGGCAACCAAAGCAATCCTCTCCTCCTTTCCAAGACGGCCCACAGGCCCTTGCTTGTTCCCTTCAACCATCCCCAGGCTTCCTGGATCCTCCTCCTTGGCCACACCCTGTACCTTCCACTCCGAGGGACTGGCTACGATGCCAGCACAGCGCACACTGCTCTCCCCAGAAACGCTCCAGCCCTCCACTCCTTCAGCATGCGGCAGAGCCATCCCCGCCACTGGCACTCACGCCTGCCCTTCCCTGCCTGGCCCGAGGCCTGCTAGACAGTCAGCTCCCTGTGTGGAGGAACATGATCCCACTCCCCTGGGACTCCTGCATCCTACCTACTCTGCCGTGCTGACTACTGGGCAGCATTTGCTGGAGGGTGGGTGGATGGGTAAGGAATGGAAAGAGGATGCGGAGGTGGATGCCAGGACCTAAGGCATGTAGGAGCCATCGAGGCCCTGGGGACAGCTGGGTGGGTTCCACGTTCCCCTTAGAGGCTGGGGCTAAGCTCTGGCCTTACCCTGGCTCAAGCCCAGGCTTGCCAGGCAGTCTGAGGGCATGTTTGTCTGCATCAGAGACCCAGATATCTGTGCCCTGACGGTGGTGAGGCAGGGTACTCGCTCCTGGGCAGGAAAGTCAAGGTGGGCAATCACTGGTGGGGCTCCCTCTGCTGGTCAGGGCAAGAATCGGTGCCAGAGTGAGGTCAGAGACAGGCAGGTGGTCTTGTCCCTCCTGATTTCAGGGCCAGGGTGAAGGGTCCAGGAGAGGAGCAGAGCCCAGCCCACTGCACCAATCGGACCAGGGCTGGGGTTGGCTGGGCCCACCAGACTGAACTCAGCTCTTTCCTCCCCTGCCGGCTTCTGTCTGCTCTTCCAGCCAAAGTTTGGAGCCACCAACTCCTCCCTTCTCTCCCTCCCTAATTCCTGTCCTGTCCAGTTCCTTCTGGCTGTGGACTTCCAGGCCACCATAGTGGTAAGGCCTGGCTCAGGTGGAGTCCTTGCCCTAGCACTCACTTTCTGGCCGTCCTTCCCTACCGGTGAGTCGGTGGGGCTGAAGGACTCAGGCGATAGCAATGCCGAGTTAGCTCTCAGCCAGGGCGGTTGAGGTCAGACTCCTTCCCACCACACACTGAGCCTTGCTTGACCATGGTCACGGTTTAGTCCTGATCCTTGGTTCCAGACTGAGCCTGATCTGATCACAGGCTGAACTCTGGTCACCATGGGGCCTGGTCTGCAGTCTGGGGAGTACATATGTACGCGCAGGGTGTGTGTGTGTGTGTGTGTGTGTGTGTGTGTGATGGGAGAAAAGCCAGGTGGTGTGGACAGGACATCTCTCCCTCTTGACAGTCAGGGCTCAGGGTCACAGCCCCAGATGGGGGCACCCAGGCCAGCACTAGACATTCTATCTCCCTGCCACCCCCATTCTGGGAAGCTGCCCTTGTTCTGTCCCCAGGAGCTTCCAGACAGATGGTGGCCATGCTGGGCTGTGCCTTGGAGCTGGTGGTGGGACTCAGTGGGCTGTGGGTTCCACCCAGGCCCAGGACTGCAGAGCCCCTACAGGCATGTCCTCGTGTGCCCAGCCGTGGGAGCCTCCTCTGGGACAGAGCCCCCCCCCCCCAGCAGGGGCAGGAAACTTTTGAGAGGCGCCAGGGCTCAGGGGGAGGGAGGACTCAGGCAGGGCCAGGAGGCAGCCTGACCTGCCCATCTCAGTGTGGCTGGAAACACCACTCAGGGGCTGAGGGGGCCACCTTATGCAGGGCCCTGGAGCAGGGACATGAGATGGGCAGGGCCAGTGGGGGTCTGCAGAGTCGGAGGAGGGGCAGATGCCAGGGTGAATGGGGGGGGCCCAGGTGATCTTCTCCACCCCCGCCCACCCTGACCTGGCTCCCCTTGGTCCCCAAGGGCCTGAGGGGCAAAGATCTGCCTGATCTGGGTGGGGGTCCCAGACTTGGTGGCTATCCTTGCTTGTGGAGTGGACCTTGAACCCATCACAAGAGACAGGAGGAGAAACAGACGTGGATAGGGATGGGGACAAAGTCAGATGCCGCCAGGAGACCCTTCTCCCTGCCCCCCAGGGCAGGCCTGTGCCCAGCAATGAGACCCAGAGGCCAGGTTCAGGAGGCAGCTGCATTTCTTCAAGGCAGAGGGGTGGGGGCTGGGCACTGGTGGGGCAGTAGGGTGGGCAGGGCTCTACAGCAGGAGCCCCAGGAGCGGGGTGAGCGTGAGGGCGAGGGCCAGGCTGTGGGGGCTGCCCAGGGAGGGCGCCCCGTCCACGTTGCACAGCTCAGTGTTGCAGCAGGACACTGGCCGGGTCTGGCCAATGCCGTCGACATCCGAGGGCTCACACCTGCTGGCGCAGGATTTGGTCACTGTGGAGTCTCCCAGGAAGGGGTACACTGTGGAGGCATCGGCCCTCAGGGTCAGTTCTTTACTGCTTCCCAGCCCCAGCCCCAGAGTCCCCCAGCCCCGTGGTCCCTGCTGAGTGAGGGGCCAGGGGCACACATGGCGTTGTGCGGTGGGTTCCTGGCCTCACTCAGTAGGAGGAGGAAGAGGGGAAGGAGGGAGAAGGCCCAAGTGGTTCTATAGCTGGTGGCTTCATGCTGACAGGGGGCCCAGCTGGCCAGGGGAGACTGGGCTGGAGGCAGCCGTGACCCTGGGTCCCAGCCCTGCCCCACCCAATGCCTACTAACCAATCTCTCGGGAGTAGAGCGTGGTCTTGCACATGGTTTCGTTGGCATCGCAGTTGGTGATGGTGATGCAGCTGGACACACCCGTGGGTTCGAGACAGGTGTAGCATTTTAAGGCCATTGCTGGAGAGAAGTGATGAGAGGGCAGGTCAGCAGGCTCTGCCCCTCCCAAACTCCAGACAGGTGATGCCACACCCAGCCAGTCCCCAGAGAACAATGACACTAGCCAGGGGCCGGCTGCCCACCATCCAAAGCTTAGGGAAGATGACTCAGGCCAGGCTCTGACTTGGACCCCTGGGTTCCAGAGGCCAAGGCTGTCCTGGGGGAGGTGGGCTCCACCTGTGGGGAAAAGCCACTCGGAGCAGCTGGGAGGCACACGGGACCAAGCCCTGGACACTGCCACAGCAAGAGGCACTAAGGGATGAAGGGCTTCGGTGAGAACAGGCAAGGATCCCCTCCACTTCCTCAGTAGCACCCGGGTTAGGGGTCAGGCAAGGAGGTCCACAGAGTGCAGGGTGGCTGGCTATGCTCAGGAGACTGCAGGTCCTAGCTGGACAGCGTCCTCTCCCCAAGGGTGGTGCGGGTGGGTAAGTTGTCGGCCAGCTACTGCACTTCCCTGCACGGTGTCCCTGTCCAAGTCCAGGAGCCCGGGGACCTGGCTGGCTCCAAGTGGCCCAAGCCCCAGCCCAGGTGTGCAGGGAGGCCACAGGTCTCAGACAGGGCCTCTACCCTCTCTGGCTGACCTCAGTTTCTCACTCTGGACCATGGGCAGAGCATGCTGGCTTAGCCCCCACCACCCAACTCCTTTCCTGTTGCGTTGGGGCCCCTCAGGTCCAGGATGTGGGTCCCAGGTCCAGGAATCACCCCACGGTGGGACCCCTCTGGGTCTCCTTCCCTCCTCTCCTTCCCCACCGGCACTCCCAGGTTCCCCGCAGCCTCAGGGCCTCCCTTCTCCTCCCCTGTACAGAGCCCCTCTGGCCAGGCTCTGCCCTACCTGGGAGGCTGGCCTTCTCTGCCCAACTTGGGCCCAGGGACCAGTCCTTCCACCCGGGACACACCCAGCCCTCGGTTGCTTCCCTTCCCATCTTGGACAGAACTGGTGGGACACAGCTTCCCACTCCCCTTTGGTCCTCCTCCTCCCAGAGGCTCTGTCCTGAGTGCCTTCACTGCGGACAGGACAGTACCAGTACGCAGTGTCCACAGGTGAGGACCCACCCACCAGTCCGGCTTAGACCTGGTCCCGCACCAGCCCGGCGCCCCTCACCGAGCTCCCCGCAGGTGGCCAGAGCCAACGCCAGAAGTGCCAGCCTCATCCCTTGCATGGTCCCCGCTGCCCGGCGGGCTCTGAACACCGCGCGCGCGGTGGTCCAACCAGTCGGCGCAGCGGATTAGCGGGATCTTGTTTCTGGGCGGGCGGAGGCGCGACGACCCCGCCCCAGCCCCGGCCCTCCCCGCCTGCTCCTCTGGACATCCCACCCCCTAGGGTTCTCCTCCCGCCCCTTCCCGACCCTCCAGGCCCCCCTCCTCCTCCGGATCCCTCCCCGCCCTTTCCTCATTCCTTGGGCACTCTAGGCGGGTACTGCTGCTCCTTTGTGGACCCTGGGCACTGCCCCTTCTCCACTGGGGGCCCCACCTCCCTCCCCAATTCCTAACCTTTCTGCTTCCTCCTCCTCCCTCCCACCCAGGACGTTCCGGGCACAGACAGGAAGGAGACAGCAGAGGGAGGGGCTTTCTCCAGGACCCCTGGACGCTGCCTCTGCTGCCACCGACCCGGCAGGTTGTTGGTCTAGCACTCTGGGCTGGAATCTTCCCAGGACCACTTTGCCCTCTCTGGGCCCCTTTGAGGTGGCCATCTGGGGCACCGGGTGTGGGGCTGCACTGCCATCCACAACCAGCCCAGAGTTTGCTCAGAGGCTTAAGGAACAAAAAACGAAAACTGCTAGGTCAACAGAAAAGGGCCTGGCTGGAGGGTGAGTGTAGGGAAGGGGCCAGGGTCACGTTGGGGACATTAGTCCCAGTGTCCTCTGGGGGCCAGCCCCACCCTGCTGGTCCCTCAGAGGGACTTCCCTGGCCCAGGATCAGGAGAGAGCCACCAATAGCTTCCACCCCTACCTGCATCCCCAGGGGTCCTGGTCACCCCTGCTCCAGGCCCAGCTGCCAGAGTATGTGGGGGGAGTGTGGCTGGGTCCACGGGCCTGGCTTGTCTCTCCCCCAGTGGTCCAGGGCACAGTCTCAACATGCTGGGCAGGACTCACACTGGGGTGGGGGTGGGGCCGGTGGAGTGTCCGAGGCTCACTCCCTTCCTGATTCTTGCTTCTCTGACCCCACTGCAGAAGATGCCCCTCCAATGGATGGAATTTTGCCTATGGGGGTCTCTGATGGTCCTTTTATGGTCCTAGGCCTTCTACTGGGTCAGCTCCACTGGGATCTGGGCTTCCCCCGGTGTGGGAGAGCCTTCATCCTCCTGAGCACTGGGCAGGGTGAGTGCACGACGGGAGGGGAGCCGGCCTGGCAGCTGCTGGATCTGTTTTTCCTCCTGACAGCTCTGGAGGTGCACAGTGCTAATTAATTTTAGTTGGATAAGGAAACTGGGCTCTCAGAAGCTAATTGATTTAGGCAAGGTCACCTGGTGAGCCAGGCAGCAGCTTGGGCCTGTCTGATTTTGCATGTCAGTCACCACACCACGGTGCTGTCACCTGGAGGGACATGGCCGCAGCTAACTGGATCAGACACCCACCACACACACCCAGGCGCCTCCCTAGGTCTGACCCAGCTCCCCTGCCAGGCGGCCTCCCACGGCTCCTTCCTGTCCTCAGGGCAGGGGCTCCTCCTTCCCCTTACACTCACACACCCAGACCCCAGGCTTGGGCTCCTCCTAGAGTTCCTGCCTGCTGCACCTCTCTGCTTGGGGCAGGAAGGAATGTGGCCTGCCAGGGTCTGGGCTGGCTTTGCTTGGGGCCTGTGCTCCAAGAGGGCCACACCCTTCCCTCAGTTTTTCCCGGAACCTCTGGGTCAGGGCTCAGTGTATGTCCAGGGTCCGGCAGGGCTCCGCGTGTGACCACGGTCAGAACTCAGTGTGTGAATAGGGAGGGCCGCTGCAGAGATGCTGCTCACCTGGGGTGATTCTGCCACTGGAGCTGGGCCCTCGAGAACTTGCCCTTGAACCTTGATCCAGGAATTGAAGGTTGCCCATTTACTCCTCCCCTGCCCCTCAGCCTGACTTCTGGGTATTCTGGGACTCTGCTGGGCAGACCCTCTTCAGGCCTTGATCAGACTTCTCCCCACAGGTCAAGGTGAAGGTGCAGCTCTGTCCATGGGGGAGCAGCGTGAGGAGAGGCCATGCCATTCCCTTGGCCGTGTCTGCTAAGAGCTCAGTGGCCCAGACAGTGCCCAGTGTGGAATGGCTACAGAGGTACATGGTCTCCAGTGTCCCACGCCACCATGTCCCAAAGTCTGTGTTCATCCAGTGTCTGTGGTCCCCAGTGTCCCATGTCACTCCATGTCCACTGTCAACCAACGTCTGTGATAAGTCAACATCTGATGGTCACCTGCATGCACTGTCTCAGGTTTCTGTGGGTCAGAGATGGGCTAGTTTTGCTGTACTCCAGGGCACCTCCCAGGCCACTGTCCAGGTTGGCGTAGGCTGCAGTCACCATGCCCAACGGGCAGGGGCAGCTTCCCAGCTCATGTGCAGCTGGCAGGGAGGCTCTGACGGGTGTCGGTGGAGACAGCCCTCAGGTCCTTGCCATGTGGCCTTTCCAGCACAGTTCCTTGAGATTCCTGGGAGTGCTCATGGGGTAGTGCTCGTCACGCTGGACCCAGAGCCGACCCAGGGCTGGCCGTCCACAGTGTAACCCCCCCCCCCATCACCATCTCTGCCTCGGCTCGGGCTTCAGGAAATGACCAACCAGTCACCAACCAGGGGACCCATGGGCTGAACAGGGACCTTTGAGAGACCCCTGGCCGTGGGAACCGGTTTCATCTGGCCCCTCCTTGGCTCCCAAATCCCAGATGTGTCTAGGGGATGCTGTGGGGCCAGTGTTTAGGGGCACTCGAGAGTACCCCACTTGCCCTTGGGGCAGTGCCCCTCCTTCCTGGCCATGGCCTCCGACCTCCTTGCTGTGGGGCTGTGGCTGAGCTTCCCTGTGGTCAGTCCCTGTGGTCAGCCGCCAGCCTGGCTGGGCAGGACCTCTGCGCATTTCCTGTGGGGCTTCCCCTCCCTGGGGAGCTGCAAGCCCCCGCTGTACCTGGAGAGCACAGTCCTTGGCCTGCAGGCGGGCATTTCCTGGTCACCTTGCCTTTGCTGTGGTGTCCCTTGTCATCGCACTGGAGTCATCTATGAATTCCTCCATCTGAACTTGGCGCCTTGTTCATCTTTGTCTTTCAGGTTTTTGACAGACGGCTTGAACCTGCTGCACACCATGTGCAGGTCGCCACCTCGCACGTGGTCCAGCGGTCCTAGTCACTTGCAGTGGGTAGCACTTCTCATTTCAAAGGCACGGCGTCTTCAGCCACCACCTGCCCTTCCCCTCCCCAGCTCTGGGAAACACACTCTGTCCCCAACCCAGTTTCTTGGTGCAATCTCCTAGATCTCCTGGAATCTCCAGAGCAACAGAGTGTCTTCTGTGAGCTCAAAAGGTGACTGACAGCTGGGTACCGCTGGATAGTTTCACGGGGAGACTGGTCACCCCAAATACACTGCAGCCTCACCAGCCTCCAGGGAGGTCCAAGGGGCTGGAGGTTGAGTTGGTCACCAGTGGTCGGGGGCCAGCCATGCCCACGTGTTGAAGCCTCAAGACCCCAGAAGGACAGGGTTCGGGGAGCTTCTGGGCAGCCAGACACACAGAGGTTCCAGAGGGTGGCGCACCCAGGGAGCGCCTGGGAGTCCGGGCCTGTCCCACAGCCTCACCCTCTGCACCTCTCCTCCCCTGTCCATCGCATCCTTTGTCTATCCTTGATAATAAACTTTTTAGGTAAACATAACAAAAGTGTGAGGCCCTCTCCCTAGCTCCTCAACCCCAGCAGGGTCAGAGCTGGCCAGGCAGACGCGAGGCCACATCCTGGGGATTCATATGGGAAGAGGGGGAGTCTGGAAGTGAGCCCTCAGCCCATGCCATCTCATGTTGTCTCCATGACAATGGTGCCAGGAGGTGCCCAGCTCATGCCTGCTTCAAGATTGCTTGCCTGCTGTTGGGGCATGTGAAAGTCGGTGACCCCAGGATGAAATCCCTCTTCTCAGGCCAGGCAGAACCAGAGCCAGGAGGTAACAGCTGGGAAGGGCTCCTCGCTCGTTCCTGTACCTGCTCAAGGAATTCCTCAGAGCCTCACAAGAGATCCCCTGTTCTACACGCCCCGGGCTTTGTGCGCCTGGCACGCGTCCACACAGGTCCCTGCACAGGTCACCTTAGCATTCTCTAGGACAGGGGCAGCTCAGACGAGAGGCTCTGGCCGGAGCACAGCAAAGGCCCCTGCACCAAAGCCCTGACGCCAAGTCCTGGGGGGTCTCCGAGACCATGGAGCTCTGGATCCAAGCAGCTCCCGAGCTTCTCCCCCACCCCCAGCCTCCTCAAGCGAGAGCCCCCAGTTTGCCATTGCAACACTCCGTTATTCCAAAATAAGACCACTGTTCTTGGGGGAGTGTCTCCCGGTTATTTGGATGGACAAGAGAGCCCTCGGTATTTAGCGGAGCAGAGGCGGGGCTGTGTTGAGCCGTGGCAGAAGGAAGCACAACTTCCCCCTCCAGGAATCTGCCTCCCGTCCTCCGCAGCCTCGGATCACTGCACAGATGTCCCCACTCTGCCCTTTCCTGGGACAGCACTGGAGGACAGGGTCTGTGTGTGTGACACCTTTCACTCAGTGTTGTTGCGAGGGTCCCCATGCGGAGCCAGGTGGTGGGGCCGGGTGGCGTCTGCCCTGGGCGCCTGGCCTGTTGTCCCTGGGCTGCCAGGCGAGGACATTTGGGTAGTTTCCACGGCTGCTGTGAACAGTGCTGTGAGCGTCTGTGGCCTATGTGTGTGGGCGAGCCCCACTGCCCTTGGGTGTATGTGCCCAGGGGCTCCTCTGTGGGGCATGTGGTAACTCTGGGCTTCTCCATTCAGTTAATGGTTTGCCAGACTAGAAAATCCAGTCAGAGCCTCGGGAGGACTTCTGAACTGTCGAGCACTTTTAAATTCTTCTGTGGGCACTGGAGTCTTGGGCTCCTTGGAATGCCTGTTCACTTGGTTTCTCGCAGGTGTGGCCAGCTGCCCGCCCGGCGGGCGGCGTCCTTCCCTGCCGACCTCCCTGGCACCCTAGCTGGCACGCGCTCCCTGCTCCCCGCTCTTGTGCCCACTTGGGCGCCGCGAGCATGGCGGCTATTTGCTCTCTGGGTGAGGTGGGCGCTGGGGCAGTCCCCCTCCCGTGGGCATCTGTTTATTTTCATGAGAAGGCTGCCCGGCGAGAGCACGGGAGGCTGGGGGAAGGGCCTGCAGCCTGCTTCCTGGCAGGACTTACCTGGGGAGGGACCGGGTCGCCGACTTCCCTCACTGTCTCTGAAACCAGGAGCCCGAAACTTAGCCCAGGGCCTGGTGATTAAATATTTGCTGAGCGAGTGAGTGGGCAGCTTCCACACACCCTCCTCCTTAACTCCCGTGTCCACCCTGAGACAGCGATCGCCACGGAGGTGGCCAGCCCATTCCCACACCTCACGGGCACAGCTCCACTGTGGCCTGAGGGCTCTGGGCCCTGTGGGCAGGCTGGTGGCCTGCAGGAGCTGGCGGCAGAGTCTGCCCAGGGAGGGGCAGGCAGGGCCTGAGTGGCCCGGAGGCTCCTGGGAGAGCTCAGCTAGGGGAGCGGGAAGCCCAGGACCGCGGGTTGGCGTGGCTGAAGGTGTCAGAAGCACCCAGCCAAGGGGACAGGTTTCCCATGAGCAGTGACGGAGCTGTGCGTGAGACAGGGGGCCCCACCCTAGCTGACAGGTTGCAGCGAGGCCTGTCACCGCAGTGCCACCTCCTCCAGGAGGCCCCTCCCTCCCCTGGGCCTCCAGAGCCTCCCCGTCTCTCTCCCTGAGACTTCTGGACTCCCCCTCTGGGCACCCACTCTGCTTCCAGCCCAGCTCCCCTTCCCGCCGGCTCAGGAGCAGTGCCGGCCTGGAGGTCACTAGGTCCTATCTCTGGGCTGACCTTTCAGGCCCTGCGGTCTGGCTGGAGCTGGGAGGACTGGTGGTAGAGGAGGGTGCTGGAGTGGGTGTCGCTGGGGACGGCCTGGGGTGAGGAGGCCACAGCTTGGAGGAGGTGGGGGGGCCAAGGCTTGGTGGACCCATCGCTTTAACCCCAAGCCTGGAGTGCGCCGCGGCTTTCACTGGACGACTTGTGCTGGGTGGTGGCCACAGTTTATTGGGGGTTTGTGGGGACTGTGGTGGGGGAGATGAAATACAGGGAGGGGTGCTTAGGCATGCACTACAGCGGATGGAGGCAAGACTTCATGCAGGACTTCCCCAGGAAGAGTGAGTTTGGGGAGGTGTGGGCTGGCCAGTCTGAGAGGGTCTACAGGGGCTAGGCCAGGGTAGGGAACATGGTCTGTCAGGCTGGACATGATGGAGGAGAGTGGTCAGTCATGGTTACAGAGGCTGGACTGGCAGCAGGCAATGGAGACATGGGGTCCCAGGCCCAGGCTGGGGACATCAGGGCAGCCCTTGTAGCACATCTTGGTGACCAGAGGCAGGTCCTGGAAGCTGATGGGGGACCCTGGGGAGGCAGGAGAGGGTCCCTGAGGCTCTGAGCAGCCCGAATCCCCTCGTCCCACCTGCCCCTGAGCTCAGGGTCCCATCCAGATTCATCAGAAATATGGGCCACAGCGGACATGTTCAGCCCCAGTCTGGACCCTGTCCAGGGCAGAGTCTGACAGATGTCCCCACTCTACCTCAGACTGTGGGCACCTGGGTCTGCTCTTCCCCCTCTGAGCCTGGATCTCCAAACCTGGGCCAGACAGCTGTAGCCTGCCCCCCGCCCACTCACGGGTGGCCATGAGCACACAGTGGGTGGAGCCCCGGGCACTCACGGGTGGCGATGACCACACAGTGGGTGGAGCCCCCCGGGCAGCTGGACACGTGGGAGCAACCTCCGAAGCCTTTGCACAGGTGGCACCGCAGGCCCTGGGCTGTAGCTGCAGACAGACAGACAGACGGGGCACAGGTGGGTGCCTCCTGCAGGGCCACACCCATTCTCCCACCCTCAGGCCAGTCCCTAGCTTGGTGGCCCAGTCCCCCGTCCCATCCTGCGGTGCCAGTCCCCATGGACCTTGGGGCACCCTGTTCCAGGTCTCTGGGGGCTGGTGAGAGGCGGGTGTTCAGCCCGCCATTGTGAAGCTGCTCGTCACAGGGTGCAGGGGACCACGTCGCAGCCAGCTGGCCTGCCTCCCTCTGCCAGGACACCACGCAGGAGTGGCGCTTTGGGGGAGTGGGGAGGGTGGGCTTTTGGGGGGAGGCGTGGCAGGGTGGGTGGCGGGCGCCTGGCTGTGCTCTCTGGCCATGCCCACCTGCGCCTCTGGAGACCCAGGCAGACCCTTTAGAGCCGGGGGCTCCGATCTGGGGGCTGAGATGATGGGCCTTGCTGCTTAGGAGGGGACCCCTGGCCAGGCTGACTGAAGGAATGCAGGGCGGACTAAGCTCTGTTTGCCTGTTCCTGCAAATGGGCGTCCTTGTCCCGGCTGCCCTGCCCTTGGCTGTCGCCTCCCGATGCCCCTGCTCTCCACTCCTGCCCTCTGCCCCTGCCCCAGGCCCTGCATCTGCTTCTTAATCCCCAACTCCCTGTCTCCCTCCTCCCTTCTCCCAAGGAAAGCAGAGTTGTCCTGGTGCTCAGGGGCCTACAGAGGGCCAGGCCCCACGCCACGCTGGCGCCCACGGCCCCTCCTGGTCCCGAGCTGGCTCAGTCCTGCTGTGCTCCAGGGAGCTGAGTCGAAGCCTGGGCCCCACACAGCCCTCCTGATGCCCAGCTGGCCAGGCGCCCTCCCCCAGTCCTGAGGTCAGCAGCAGCCCAGCACCCCCAGGGCTAGTGTGCGGGGACGCTCAGCCCTGGGCCTGTGCTGGAGCCTCAGCCTGTGCACATTGAAGCAGTGGCAGTAGGACACCCCAACAGGGCCCCTCGCAGCTCAGTGGTCTACCAGGACGGTGGAGCAAGCCGAGACCCTGTCCAGGAGCAAGAAGGCCCAGGCACCTCACCTGCCCGAGCTGCTCAAGCTACCCAGAGAGCTTGGGCTCCGCTGCCAGACGGTGAGGCCAGGCACCGCTGGGTGTTTGAGGGGTGTCCCTCAGGCATAGGACCCTCAGGTAGGCAGTGGGCCGAGTGTGCAGGCTGCCACACCCACCCTCATGGCAGGGTCCCAGGCCCTTCCCCTCTGACCTCTGCTGCTGCATATACCTGTCAAGTGTCAAAGGTTCGGGTCTAGACAAGACCAGCTCCTCCAGGTAGGCCACCCAGATTTCCACACAGGAGTATTGGTGCCTCCTTTGGCACACCAGCCCCAGCTGAGGGCTACACTGGTGGCACCGTGTTCGGGACTCCCCCCCTCACCAGACACGAGGCCCTGGGGCTCTCTTCCTGCTCCTCAGTGTCCCCCAAGGCATCCACCACACAGCAGCCCTCCTCCACACCCAGTGAGGCCAAGAGAGGCCGACTCTGGGTGGAGGCTGGTCATCAAGGAAAGAACGGTCATGTCCCTTATGGGGTTTGTCGTCAGCTGTAGGCAGTGCCCAGTGGGACACTGCCTTCAGGATGGAGTGTGGGGTCCCGGGGACAGAGCCAGAGCAGGGCCTGCGCCTGAGCAGGGGGTCTGGGGAGGAGGGAGGAGAGCCGATGGGTGGGCTCTGGGGGCAGAAGGCCTGTGGGCGCTCAGCGCCTCCCTCCGGCCTGATGTGCTCATCTGACGCGGGGGGCGGGCAGACAGCCCCTCCTGGGCCACCATGAGTTCTGCGGAGATGCCACTGCCATGTGTGACAGAGCAGGTGCCCAGTCACACAGAGGACACGGGCACCAACTCTTCGTCTGTGACCAGATTGGGCTCTGTTCCTCTGGGGCAGGGGCAGGGAGGGCCCAGGGCGCCCTCCAGTGGGGATGCTCTGGGGTAGGAACCCTGGACAGTGCAGCTGCCCCTGGAGCCCCAGCCTGACAATGGCAGAGGCTTCCCCTCACTCTGAGCTCGATCCCAGGAGGCCTGTGGGTCTGCCCTGATGACCCGGTCAGACCCCCAGGATCAGTGGTGTGGCCTCTCCCGGGACAGAAGGTCCCTGTGGGGCCAGGCCAACAAGGGTGTCTCTGGGGATGGGGACATCTGGATGGGTGCCGTCTAAGGGGGCTCTGTGGCCCCAGGGCCTGCCCACCCACAGATGGGGACACTGAGGCTTTGCCAGTGGGGCCGCAGGAACCGGGGCTGGTGAGGTTTGGAGGCGAAGGAGCTGGTGGATCACGGGTTGGCTGGTTCTGTCCAGCTGCCAGACGGAGAGGCCAGGCACCTCTGTTTGAGGGGTGTCCCTCAGGCATGGGACCCTCAGGTAGGCAGTGGCCAGCTGCTCCAGGCTGGGCAGGAAGATCCAGTGGAGGGGACGAGGGAAGGCAGAGCCAGAGGAGATGACCCGAGGTCAGAGGGGGAGGGCATCAGGACAGGGTGGCCTCAGGAGACAGGCCAGCTGGGCCGAGCCCGGAGAGCTGGAGCAGCCCCGTGCTGAGTGGCCGTGCACCTGCTGATGTGTGCTTGAGGGGTCACCGTGGAACTGAGGGGCTTGGGGTGGGTGGGGGCAGAGGGGGCTGCAGGCAGAGGCAGTGCCCGAGGAGTGAGGGGCCAGAGGGAGGGCGCACAAGGGGGAGCAGCTCGTGGGTTTCAGGAGGAAAGCTGTGAGTGCCGCCGGTGGGTGGAGGGGCCAGGTCAAGGGCTCCCCAGGGGTACTCTGTCCAGGGCTAGTGGTGGCCAGACAGGAGGGAGGCGTGGGAGGGGAGGAGGGCTGGGGGTGGGCTGACCCCGGACTCACCCAGCGCCAGGCTCAAGACCACAGCCAGCAGGAGCCAGAAGCGGAGCTGCATGTTCTCCTGGTGAAGGGGAGGCCTGGCGCCTGGCGTGCCCTTATACCTGACTGCTCCCACCCCGCCTGGCCTCCCGGCCACGGGCTCCCAGCTCTGAGTCACCCAGCACCCAGCTCAGCCAGGAGCTGGGCTGGCTCAGGCAGTGGTGGAACCAGCCTGCCCCAGATGTGCCACGGTCTGTCCTCTAGGGAGCCTGGTGGGAGCCCGGAGCCTGCGTCCCTGTCCACTGCTGTCAGGATCCAGGCTGTGGCAGGGGCTGGCGGGGGCGGGGCGCTCTCCCCGGCGGCTGGGGCACCCCTGGCGCCATGAAGTGCAGCTGAAACTGAGGGTGGCTGGAAGCCAGAGCCTTCCTCAGCACCCACCCAGAGGGCGGCTGGTGCCAGATGGGCCTGCAGACCTGTGCGACCTCCCAGGGGCCGAGGAGAGCCAAGGGAGCCTGTGGTGGGTCTGTCTCCAGGAAGCAGTGAGCAGCCAGGCCGGCGCTGTGTGGTACAGGGATGGACCGCGAACGGGCCCCGCGGGGTGGGTGGGGCAGAAGGCCCTGGGTGTTCAGGGGCCCGAGATGGGGTAGCAGCCAGAAGAGTCACACTGCAAGGAAGGGGCCATTCTACCAAACGCCAGTGAGGACAGGGGTGCGGGGGCTCTCACGGGAGTTGACCCTGCTGACCGGCACCCTCTGTCTGGTGGCCTTCCTTGGCTGGGGAGGTGGGCCCAGAGGAGGGAGATGCTGAGATTCAGCCCCTCTTCCTAGGGGAGGTGGGGAAACAGGTCAGGAACAGAAGAGGGGTGGGAAAGAGCAGGTCCTGAGCTCCCGGCCCCCGGCCTCCCCCAGGGCTTGTGGCTCCTCAGAGCTGCTGGGTCTGTCCCTCTCTCATGGAACTGGGGGTGATTCCCAGGGAGCCCCAGGAAACTTCTTGCCCCCCACCCTGTGCCTGGGTGGGTCCCAAGGTCAGATCAGGCCTGGAGGAGAGGAAGGAAAAACTGGAGATGGAAGGGCTGGGGTAGACAGAGGCAGGACCACCCGGGCCAGGAGACCCCACCAAGCAGACTGGACAGGCGAGGCTGGGCTCAGGCCAGCTTGTCGGAGGGAGAGAGGGGCAGACACATGCCTCTGTCCATTTATTCATGCATTCCACAGGGGACACTGACAGGCCCTCTCCTGGGGGCTGGGTGTGTGTGCTCAGTAAGGGGGACTGTGGCACAGGGGTGGCAGTTCACATCCTGGCCAGGTGCGGGTTGGGACTTAGGGTTCACGTTAGCTGCTGGCAGGCACATGGCCCCAGGAAGCTCCTGGACCCTAGGGAGTTAGGAGGGAAGGGCACCACCCATCTGGGGCCCCTGTGTCCAGGCCCCAGGCTGGAAACTTACACCCACGGCCGTCTGGTCAATGAGATGGCTGAGGTTTGGAGCTATGCTGAGAAGCCCAGAGTTCTGGGACCCACAGAGTGTGCTAGGGAAGGGATGGAGTGGCGAGGAAGGGGACCCTCCATTTCTGTGTGTCTTCAGAGTTGGGGTTGGGAACACACATGCCCTGTGACAGGCACTGAGAGGAAGCTGGGAGGTGCAGCTGCCAGTCGCCTCCCTTCCCACCTCCAGTTCCTGGGGAGAGTCCAGATGTCACGGCAGGGCCTGGCCTGCCACAGTTCCACCTCACAGCCTCTCTGCGACAGGGCCAGACCAGGCCCACAGCTGCCGAGCATGCCTTTTGCTGCTGGTTCAGGTCTGGCCTGCAGGCGGTGGCCAGAGCTGCAGCTAGACAGGGGGTCTAGACAGCTAGACAGGGCCACGGAGAACACACAACACTCCTGGCACCACAGTGTCATCCGTAGCCTGTCTCGAGGCTGGGACTCCATAGAGAGCAGCAGCGAATAGCCCTGAGCACCCTCCTACATGGGAGGGGCTCTTATTTCTCCCAGAGCAGGGACATCCACTGCCTGGCCTGCAGACCTGAGCCCAGACACAGGCAGGAGGGCCAGCCCTTGGTGCCCGGTGGCCCTCTGCCCTCCTCTGCCTGTTCACCGCCTTCCCCTTCACAGCCGGTTGCAGGACTGGATCGACGGGCCTGTGGCTTCTCAAACCTATGGTTCCAATTTTCCCTTCCAAGCTTTCCTGCTGCCTAGGTTCTTACATAACATGGCAAGACTCTGAAGGTTCTAAGCACTCCACCCACTCCCAGGCCTGGAGGAGCAGCCTGTGGGGAAGAACCTGCAAGGTGGCTGGGCTGTGGGCCTGTGGGAGGCCAGCTGGCCTTGGGGCAACTAATGGCTTCCCCTCTCGGGGCCTCAGTCTCCTCACCTGTTGGGGCATGGCTGTGGCTCCTGCCTTGCAGGCTGCCATGGAGTGCTCAGAGACAGCTGCAGTGGGAGTGGACAGGATCAGGACAGGCCAACCCCCAGCACTGCTGTCCGAGTTCCCCAGTATGCAAGCCGTCGCTGCCCTCGGCCAGCCTTGGCCCAGAAGGACACCTTCCACATGCTCTGTACTAGGTCCCAGGGACAGGCCAGGCAGGCAGGACCCTTGGCTGTGGAGGTGGCACGGGCAGCACAGCACTAGGGTTGAGGGCAGTGTGGTCACTGGGCTGGGGCAGGTCAGGGGAGGAGACATGGACAGATAGGAGGCAGGTCTGAGCAGCTGCCCTGCAGCATTCCAGCCACCCTGGGGAGCTACAAGAGCAAAGGAAGGACCAGCCTGGGGCCCCACCCAACTGTCTCAGGATGCCATCTGACTGGGGACAATGGCCTTGCACAAGTGGGGTAGTGACAGCTTCCTGGGCCATTCCCATGGAGTCAGGGCCCACACCTGTCCCTTGTCCCCAGCCAGTACTTTGAGACCTGCACTGGTCACTACTGTCTTGAGGCTGGCTGCCTGCTGGTGGGGGTCCAGTGGGAGCTCAGGTCAGTACCTGGCTTTCTGCCAGCCTGCAAAGAGGGCCTTGGGGGAAGGAGATGTCAGTTGGAGCCAGGGTGGTCTCTTGGGCTTGGCACTGGCCCCACAGTGTGTGTCCAGGCCTGCCCCCTGTGTGTGCTACTCCTTTCTCTCTCTGGGAAGTCAATATGCTCTTACCCCTGGGCCCCTTCCCACCAGAGTCACCTCTGCAAGAGGTCCACACTGTCCTCCCTGAGGAACTGGCGAGCCCTCAGTGGGACTCCACTTCCCCACTCCAGCTACCTGTCTCCAGAGAAGCTAATGGAGGTGGGAAAATCCACCCCCAGCCCCAGTAGTAGAGCCCAGGCCTGCATAAGGCTGGGGAGAGGAGCCCCAGGATGGAAGTCCTCATCTCCTGAACACCCCTGGAGGGGTAGTCACAAGCAACGGTCTCAGGATGCAGTGCCAGCAGGCCTCCCCCATGAGGACCATGCTTTGGAGCCAGGGATAATGCTACACATGAACATTGGCCACCACCCTACCCACTTGGGCTGGGTCAGCTTAGGGGTCTCGTCAGCCAGCACTGGTCTGGGGCACTGATCAGGGAGGAAGATCCAGCCCCATCTGGTCTCACTGGAAAGGACAGCTGCTCCCCAGGCCCTCTACAGTTGAACGGCAGGTGTTGGGCCGACCCAGCCTCCCAGATCTGGGCTGGGTGGAGCTCCTGGAGTCAAGGGCTCTCAGGCAGTGGGTGCAGCCCTGGGGGCCTCCCTGGGCACTCCTTCCCTTCTATTGAGATCTAGAGCAATCGGCAGGGCAGAGGGGCCTGCAGGACCCAGGAGGCAGCCTCGGATCCCACTCCTGTTGTCACACTTCACTGTTCCTTGGGTCCTCCTGTTCCCCAAGGCTGCCTGATTTGTGGGCACATTTCTTTCTCTACCAGGGTCACTGGGCTGAGGACCAGGCCTGGGTGGCCTATCTGCCCTGCCCTGCCCAGAATAGCCCTGGCCCTGGTCAGTGCAGGCTAGACCAAATATAGCTTGGCCTGCCCACTCCAAGTCCTGCCAGTCTTGGGCTGATTAAGCTTGTCCAGCACCCGGGTGGGGGTGGGGATGGAAAAGCTAGAGTTCTGGCTGATCCGGAGGGCACAAATCTCTCCTTGGGTCTGTCGAGGCAGGGTGACCCCTCCTATGCTGAGGGCCACTCAGACACCAGGCCAGGCACAGTTCCTGTGACAGCTGATAATGAGAGTCCTTCCTCACATGCCCTGGGCACCAGCTGGCCTCAGTAGGATGCAGGGAGGTCCTGCTGGGTTTTGCATGCCCCACAGTGGGTTCCTGTCTCCCTCCCGCTCCAGCACACCCACCAGCTGCTGCAGGCAGGGTGGAGTCTGGCCCTACTCCCATCAAATCAGTGCTTCTCAGCTGATGGATCTCCCCATAAATAGCACTTTCCCAGATCTCTGTCCCTGGACTGAGGCAGGGCCCAGCCTGCCCACCAAGGCCAGGCACCCATGGGAGGTCCAGTCCCACACAGCAGCTGTTTAAAAATGAAAGCCCAAGGCCTCAGAGGGAGGCCTTGTGGGCGGTGGGAGGCCAGGAGTCCCTCTGCAGACAGCTCTGCATCTGGGTGTGGCTGAGGGGGTCTTGGGAGGCAGAATGTCAGGTGGGGACACCATGTGAGAGCGTGCAGCTGTCTCTTGAGAGCTCTGTCCTCGAGTGGGTTTGCCAGGGGACCAGGGCTTTAGAGCAGGGCCCAGAGGGTGGCCAGGAGAATGGGGGCCAGGGCCAGGGTCCCTGGGGCAGCCAAGCCAGCACCATTACAGAGGTCATACTGGCAGCAGGAGGTGGTGGACGCGTGCTTGGAGTAGCCGTCATACACAGTCTCAAAGCATCTGGGCACACAGGACTTGCTGACCTTCATCTTGTACGGGGTGTAATCTGAAGAGGCAAGAAGGCTTCCTGAGAGGGGAGGGACTCTGCGTGGCTCAATCCCAGCATGCAGGGCCATTAAGCAGACCCTCAGCAGGAACTCCCAGGAAGGACCCTCCCTCCTGTACCCCAATGCTCCGGGGCAGGGACCAGGGTCCGCCAGACTCACAGGTACGTGTAGTCATGCAGTAGGTGACCATGGCCGGGCAGCGCATGGGGTTGAAGCAATTGTCTCCATTGTAGGCGCACACATGGCAGTCCAGAGCCTGGGCTTGGGTCAGGATGAGGGGGTGGTCACAGAACTGGGAGAAGCCCCACCCACTGCCCAGCCCAATCCCTCCCCACCACAGGACAACTGGAAGGAAAGGAAAGGTGGTCACTGGGAATTGTAGCCAGCCTCTCCACTTCCAGCCTGCTTCCCCCAAACATGGGTCTTGCACTCCTCTGGCCCTGGCTATCTTACCTAGAGGCAGGCCCACCAGGGCGGCCAGGAACAGCACCAGCAGGGGCGCCATGACTGGAGGCCAGCGACAGTGTGGTGGTGGGGAGGTGAGCAGCACCAGTCCCAGGTCCAGCTCAGGAGGGGGACAGCCCCTGCCCTCCCAGAGCTCCAGGCCAAGAGAAGGGAGGCAGGCTGCATAATTGGTGACAAAGACAGATGGTCAGTGCTGGACAGGCATGTGGTGGGCAAAGGAGTCACCCAACTCAATAGATATCAGGACAGGGTTTCTGGACACTTGCGATTAGAGGCAGCAGAGACAGCACATTCCAACCAGAGACCAGCACTGACCAAGTCCAAGACTGAGGCACAGCCTGGAGGATGAGGGGCAGGGCTAGAGAAGAGTAGGAGAGGCTGGAGGGCCCTGAAGATCTGTACCCTGGACAGGAGCTGCCCTGTGGAAGGCTACAGAAGCCTGGTACACAGCTCCCTCCCCTTAGGTCCCTGGGCCCAGCAGGCAGGGCAGGACAGGACTCGGCCCCAGGAGAGCGTCTCTTCTCACTGGTCTTCCTCTACTTTGCCCCTGGCTGACCCTGTGTTCCGTCTCCCAGGAAGGCCTTTGGAGCCCTGCTTGGACTCTCAGGTCTGAGTCCTTAGCACCGCAGGAGCCCCGGGTCGCGATGAGCTCTGTCCACAACCCAGGGAAATGCACTTGACAGGCCTAGGGAGGGCACTCGGGCAGGCCGGGAGGAAGAACTCCCAGTCCGGGTGATTGGGACGGAGAGGGCCAGTGTCTGGGCAGGGATTTGGCCGGGAAGCCGGGATCTGGACCAGGACTGTCTCTCCCCGCCGCATACCAGGGCCGACCCTGCCCCCAGGGACTAAATCAGACTCCCTGGAAGACACTCCCGTCTTTCCCGACCCATTTCCCAGGCACCCACCCGGGCCTGAGTGAGCGCAGGCCTGCGGCTCCGGAGCTTCCCGCCCCCTCTCGGAGAGCCCCGCCCCCAAGACTGCGGCACCAACCAAGGGAGGGCTCCAGACGGGTGCGGTACCTGGTGACCAAGACAGTGACCTTCAACAGCTCGAGACCCCGCCGCGCCAGGAACTCACCCGCGGCCTCTAGCCCGTCCCTCCCCCGGTCTGATGCGCGTTGGTCCGAACTTTCCGCAGCGCTGCTGGTGGTGGTGCATCACCGGCCCCGCAAGCTCCGCAGCCCGGGCTGAGCGGAGCGAGCGCACAAATGGCCCCGCCCCGTCCTCGCCCTGTTCCCGCCCCCAATGCCGCTCCGCCCCGCGAGCTCACCTCCGGCGCCATCCCTGTCCGGCCCCGGTACCACCCCGCCCCGCGAGCTGCCCGCAGGCCCCACCCCAGGCCCGCCTCCGTCCCTCCGAAAGCCCCGCCCCGTGCCTCTCTGGCCACCCTGCTCATCACAGACCCACCCCGTCCCCACCCCCTGCTCCGCCGAAGGCCCCGCCCCCGGCCCCTTGCTTCTCTGCCCCACCATAGGCCCCGCCCCGCCCCGCCCCGTGCCTCTGCCCCCTCACCATAGGCCCCTCCCGGCCCCGCCCAATGCCCGCCCCCGCCCCGCCCCGCCCCTTGCCTCTGCCCCCTCACCATAGGCCCCGCCCGCGGCCCCTTGCCTCTCTGCCCCCACCATAGGCCCCGCCCCGCCCCGTGCATCTGCCCCCTCACCATAGGCCCCGCCCCCGCCCCCTGCCTTTCTGCCCCCACCATAGGCCCCGCCCCCGTCCCGCCCCGTACCTCTCTGCCCCGCCTCACCATAGGCCCCGCCCGGCCCCGCCCAAGGCCCGCCCCCGCCCCGCCCCGCGCCACTCTGCCACCAGAGCTCACCGCCGGCCCAGTCGCTGGGCTGCCCCTATACTGAGCATTATTTTGTGTACTTTGCCTCGAGTGGCCCTGGCCGGCTCGAGGGTTGCCCGCGGAGACCTCGACACCCAAGGAGCACTGCAGTGTCAACCTGGTGACCTCAGGCGAGAGCGCACCTCCCGAGCGCTGTCCCCCGTGTCCCGCCGGAGTCCTCCCACGGTGAGCTTCTCCTGCAGCGGCGGGCGAGCTAAACCCGTTCCCCAGGGTGAGCTGACTCCGGACCGACGCCGGCTTCGCTGCCCGGTGACCCACGGCCTGGGAACGTCTCTGCGCCTTGGTCTACAAGCAGAGCCTGGAAGTCCGGGAGACACAGCTGCCATTTCATGTGGTTAACGCTTCCCTCCCACTGTCGTGATTCCAATGTTAAATGATTATTTTTATATGACTTAAAACTTTTTCATTTTATTTTATGGCCTGTTTAAGGCAAAATTTAAGAAACTTTCATGGGCCCTAAAATTTTCGTTTTTTCTATTGTGAAAAAAATCACATTGTTTGGATATTTTGCCTTGTTTTTCAGTTTTTATGGACAGGACAGTGAGTGCACTTCCTATTTCTTCAAGCAGGTCTGATGCTTAAGCCCTCAACACGCTCAGCTGTTGCTGTATGGGTTTATTTCAAGAGTGTTGGTTCCTTTGACCTTGACAGCGCCCCCTCTCTCTTTCTATCATGGGCCTGGCTGCTGGAGAGGTAGCTTGATTCTGGGGTTCATGGCAACTGGACTGGATGGTCGTGCTTTTCACCAAGTGTGCTGAAAGTCCTGCTGCAGGAGGGAGTAAAGCCCACCCCATTCCCACAATCCTAGCCGTGTGGAACCATCAGACCCCATGACAGAATGGGAAGTGGATTCACTGTCCTGACTTTAAAAACTGAAAATTGAGGCAAAGTACACAAAATAATGCTTTTTCAGATCTTGCTCTACAAGTGCACAGGGCAGTGACCCCTGAATAAAGGGGCAGGGAGTGAGCTATCTTTGCCCTCAGGCACTGGGCAGGCTGTTTTGGAACAGTGCGCAGTGTCCTAGGAAGGAGACTGGGGGGTGTCTAAGGGGGGCAAAGATGCTGGAATTCACAGGGCAAAAGTACCCCAGAAGAGAGCCAGGAGGTTGGCAGAGGACTTCCCACAACCTTCAACTGAGTTCTGACCCTTGTGTGAGTTTGGGGAACCTACCCAAAGGTGTGGACAGCACCCCTGGGTAGGAGCCGGCAGACAATCCCCAGAGCTAGCACTGATCTGGGAGCTTCACTGGCGTGGCCAGGAGAAACCCTGCCAGTCACAGGCCACAGTGGGCCTGCTCTGCAGGGACCACCTGCCTTATGGCAGGCAAATCAGCCCCGGGCCAAAGGCCACCCTGGCCTCAAGGATCGCAGCTGAAGCACTCCTCAAAAGCTTCTGATCACTTCCTAGAACAAAACTCAAAGTTTGATCAATATGAAGCCCATCCAGTGAAACTCCTAACAACAATTAAGCATCACTGGCGGAGGATGCAGACCAATGACCAGAAACAAGCCTGGGAATTCAGAGATGAGCGTCAATGGCAGGGACAGGGAGACACAGCTGCCATTTCATGTGTCCCAGTGGGTAGAGGAGGACATGAACAGGGGTGGAGGGGTGGCGGGGTGGGGGGGGGCAGCAGAGGAAGCTTAAAACAGAACCTGACTTTGAAAGGTGGAAAGTAAGTTAGACTGAGAAAATACACCGCAAATACGCGGGATAGAACCACCAGCAGATTAGACTGCAGAAGACCGTCCGTGAACTTGAGGACACTTTAGGGTCCACTGGGAAGGAGGCACAGAGCAGCAGGCTGGAGCCCTGCCGGGCACCTTCAGGAGGGCTCACATGGCCCGGGGTCTCTGAGAGGAGGACCTCCAACAGGCATAATGGCCAAACCTTTTGTGATCTGACGTAAGCCATGAACTGTGGACCCAGAGGTTCAGCACATCCCCGTGCCCTGGAAACAGGGAGAGTGTCACCCCAGAGCACATGGTAGTCGCGTCACTTGTGACTGTGGAAAAGAGAAAGATTTAAAAACGGACTTTTGTACAGAGGGTCAAAGGTAAGGATGGCCATGACTTCTTGTCAGAATCAACACAGGCATCAGAACAAAGGAGTGTCTAAAATACCAGGACCCTCCCCGACCCAAAACA
Organism: Urocitellus parryii; assembly: GCF_045843805.1. Lineage (NCBI taxonomy): Eukaryota > Metazoa > Chordata > Mammalia > Rodentia > Sciuridae > Urocitellus > Urocitellus parryii. Next base: position 1,760,848 of record NC_135537.1, on the reverse strand, counting down.
AAGAGGAACACACACTTGTCAATTTTAAATTCTATGCCCAGCAAAGATATCTTTGAAAAATAAAGGTGAACTGGAGAAGTCTCAGACACCAGGGCAGAAGGCTGTCTCTGAAGCCCTGAGATAGAAGGGGAGACACAGAGTACCAGCCCTGGGAGGCACATGGCAAATTTTCTGATTTTTAGATCATTTTAGAAGATAATTGATTGCTAGGGGCAGAAACAATAATAAGGTATTATGGAACTTTTAGCAACTTAGAGCCAAAGTGCCTCACAGAGGACATGGAAGCTTACTGTTTTAAAGTATTAGACTAAGTGGGGAATGATTTATTTCTTCTTTTGGGGGAGGTGAGTCTTACACTGTGCTTCCCAGGCTGGTCTTGAACCCCTGGTCTCAAGTAATTCTCCTGCTTCAGCTTCCTGAGTAGCTGGGACTACAGGTATATCTCAGCTCAATGCAATCAATCTACTTTTCTTTCTTTCTTTCTCTTTCTTCTAGAGATTAAACCTATGGACACCACTGAGCCACATCCCTTTAAAAAGATTTTTAATTTTGAGACAGAGTCTTGCTAAGTTGCTGAGGGTCTTGCTTAGTTGCTGAGGTTGACTTTGAACTTCAATCCTCCTGCCTCAGCCTGCAGACTGCTGAGATTCCAGGCAGGTGCCACTGTGTCCAGAACAATATTTCTTGAAAGTTGACTGTAATAAGTTAAGGTGTAAGCATTAAATAATGACTAAAGAAAAGAAATAGGGAAACATCAAGTTCTGGATAATAAATCAACCAAGGAGACAATATAAAATCATAACAAAATTAACCTGTTTATTAAAGAGAAGACAGAAAAAGAGGAAAAAGGGGAAAAAAAAAAAACCAGAAGAGACAAGTGGAACAGGACTCTAGCTGGCAGAGTCCGCCGACGCCCACCACCATGATGCCCTAACCCTCCTCCAGAACAGGCCGACTGACACAGAACAGACCAACTGACAGAGGAAGCCTGACAGCCGCTGCCAGGAACCCCAGGGACCCGTGCAAACACAAGTAGGTGAGAACTGAAGGATGGAGACAGAGGGAAGGGGACACCAAGGAAGAGAAACAGCCAGGTGCAGTGGAGGTGGCACGGTCACAGGTTCAAGGCCAGCCTGGGCAGCTCAGTCAGACCCTGTCTCAAGGTTGAAAAATGAAAAGGACTGAGAACGCAGTTTAGTGCTAGGGCACCCCTGGTCCAATCCCCCGTACTACGGGGTGGGGGCTGGGGGAAAGAAAGGAAGCAGGAAGGACTCAGCGATATCCCACAGAGCAGGTTTCAGGCACAGGAAGAAACCGGAGCAGAGGCCATTTCCAAGTGGTAGAGGGTCATCGGGGAACAGAGCAGCCTGAAGCTCAAGACCTGACCCGGGACCTTCAAAGCACACAAAGCAGCAGACACTCCTGATGGGATGCAAGGTACGGGGGAGAGCCCCAGGGGCCGTGGGCCCCCCAGATCACTGTGTCCTGCAGAAAAAGAACACACCCCAACCCCGAACAGGACAGCCTGGGTCCCGAGCATACGGTGGACGTAT